>NW_003852614.1:1394148-1405999 GCF_000181295.1 Otolemur garnettii
AAAAAAAAAAAAAAAGCTGATTTGGTCCTGTCTCACCTGGGTGAGTCATAGGGATACTGTAATTTTTTCAGATGAGTTGGGGGAAAAAGCTATTGGGAAGGAGTTTATGTTTCTTACTTTTCTTCCAGCCTCTAGGTCTCATGCACAGGCAGCTTTAGCTTAAACTGGACCGGAAACGTAGGGTTTCCTGAGCCAAGACCTGGCAGATAGTGCCAAACTTGGTACAGGAGTCAGTGAACCTAACAAATTGTTCATTGTTAGGTTCATTGTGTCATATCGACACCACCAATCATTCCCAACAATCACCATTCAGACATTTCCCTCTAAGGAAGCAAGCAGCCCAGCCTGATGTCTTTGTCCTTTTAACTCCATCAGTTTTTGAGGAATTTATTGCCACTTACTCTTTTCTAGGGTGTTAGAAATTCCCTGTCCCCAAACAGCCTTAGCATGTGATCCCAGGCCCTTTCCATAAAACATGAGAGCAGCAACTCTAAGGGCACCTAGCTTCACTCCCTTGGGCCTTCCTGAGCTCTTACGTGGCACACAGGATCCAAATTTATGTGGGAACTCAGATATCAGGTCATCGTTGACTCGGTCCTTCATTGGGCCCAGGATGATCACAGGCCTTGCATAGTGAACTAGAAAGGGAGAGCATCAAGACAGTGAACAGAGGCCCCTACCAGACAGATGTCCTACCTATGAGTCTGGCTAGAACACAGAGGCTCTGCAGCCCAGACTCAGGCTGAAGCGTTTGCATCCAATCTGGCTTTTAACTACAAAGACATCAAAGAGTCTTTAATTTGAGAATACCTAAGTCCAAGGCAAGTCTGAAAGCAGAAGCATCTCCAGACAGATTCAGGACACCAGTAGCTGAGCAGATATACCAGATGCACTGATACCAGTGGCTGAGCAAGGTTTTTGCAAAACAGCCACTGATAGGAGGCACTGGGACCTGTCAGCAGTGGCTATACCCACTGAAATATACCTCTTCTTTGGAAGACATATTGGCAGCAGACAAAGGCAGAGAGGTGAATACTGCATGGCCTCCCCTTTCCCTATGATACTTAGAAGGAGTAGGAGGAGGAGGAGGAGGAGGAGGAACCCAGGGTCTGGATGTACCGTGAGTTAAGCCTTCCTTCTCCTGCATGTCCCTTCCTCTGTTGCCACAGCCACCCACTGCATTGAGCCCCATGACCAGGAAACTAGCATGAAGGCAAGACTCTCAGAAGGGGGCTTACTTTCTTGCCGTGTCACAGGCTCATATGACAAAATAGCATCCTCTTGTCCTTCTGCAACAAAAAAGGGATAGGTTAGCACTGTATGATCTTTTTCCCTGTGTTCAACATTCACTACACTCCTACCCCTGCTGGGAAACAGCCTTATCAAGTTGCACTTGCTACTGCCTGCCCTATGGTCCTGTCGGCTTTCGATTGGTAAGAAAGCACAGGAATCCTTTCACTGGCCCTAGGACAGGAGTCAGCAGTTCTCTTGTTCAGTGAGCAAAGGGCCAAGTCCCAGAAGCCATTAAGCGTATATAAAAGCCCACCCCAATTTCTGATAAACTGCTCTTATAGGTAACAATTAGCTATGTTCATCAGTCCCCTTGCTCTGTTAAGAATGACCGCAATGCTTCAACTGGTTGAGACACACTTGTGAGTCCTTTCACCTGTAGGCAGGGAAGTCAGGGCACTCACACAGGTCTCCAAAGCTACAGCCTAACTTTGCCCTTTTATGGGTCTACCCACCCTCCTCTCCATGGGAAAAACATCTAAAAAAAAGTGTTGCATGGCTGGGTTAAGGTCCCCAGTTTCCTTTAAGAGCAAGGCTGAGTCTGTACTTCCCTCATGGTGGAATACCACATAACCTAGTAAGGATTAGGTTTTCCTAAATTGATAACCAAGCCACTTGGTGCTGGATGCTTATTGGTCCAAAAGTAGCTGACAACAGTCCTAGGGAAGGCAGTGATATTCGCATCAAGCTACATTCGCATCGAGCTACAGGATGCTCACTAAAAGGCTTCTTCTGAGCCCAAGACTTTTGGGCAGATTTATAAGGCCTCTAGCCACCACAGTCCACGAGGTCTGAACTGTGGTTCCTCTGGTCTGGTCACAGGACTTCCCAAGGAAAACTGGGTAATTACCTGATCAGTTAACTAGCCCAAAAGATAAGGAGGTCCTAGCAACCTGGAAAGTCAAATTCAGAATAATATCCCATGGAACCATTTTTTCTTTTAGTCTGTGAGCAACTCTGTAAACCTGGAAGCACCTATAGCCCAGTGCCCATGGCAGTGATTGACTATTTGGTCTCTTTGGTAGTTCACCCTTTCCAGGTCCCAAGGATGTTTTTATGTGAGGCACTGGCCAGAACTACAGGGCTTATACTCTCCTCTAATCCATGGGGCAAACTCTACCCCATAAGGAGAATGAATCGGCCACAGCATTTCCAGGATCTCAAAGTGTACATGGCTAAAAGAAGCACCAGCCTCCAAGCAGAAATGGCAGCCATGCAACACTGGAATGAGGATGACTGGGACACAAGGTAGAGCTGCACAACATGGGGGAAATGACACACACTTACTGGAACTGCTTTCGCTGTCACTGGTGTTGGATGTCACTCCCTCTGCAAGCCAACAAGAAAGAGACTCCAATTCAGAACACACAACTGAGAGGTCACATGCAGCACAAAACTTAAATGCTCCAGAAGCCAGACGCTGACGCTAACCAAGTTGGGCCACAGGAGGCCTTCCATATCCAGGCTACCAACTGGGAGGCACAGCTCCAATTTCAAGTCCCTGGCTATGTCATACTTATCCCCAGAGCCCTCTTGGTCTGCCACATCCCTCTCTGTGCACGATAAGCTTTACTTCCTTCAGCAGCATCTTCTTCATCTCAATCAAATGAATTGACTTGGATGTTTTCCCAATTCTATCTCAAAATTCATCTCCCAAGACTAACTACAGGAAAGAAAAGGCAGTGACAGGAGCAAAGAGAAATCCACATACCAAGCTGCTCATGAATTTCTTTCCCAGACAGAGCCCCCGAACATACACTCATGTAGCACTCCAGAAGCAAAGAGCTAAGCTGGATAGGGTAAGCAGGCACCAGGGAGCACTGCTCTGCCCATTCTGTGGAATACCCAGCTCTTGCCACTACTCCAGAGAAGGAAGGCTTGGCTTCAGCAGTGAGGGAGGAAGCACCTCCATCCACCACAAGGCAGACATGTATATCAAAACAGACAGACAACACAAACACCTTGAGGACAAGACAGCCTTCCTATCTCAGACATCTGGAACATACCCATCTCTGAACATGGATGGAAAAAATTCAAACAGAGAAGCAGTGTTCACAGGAGGTACAAACAAAGTCCACCCCTCCCACCAAGACAGGTGAATGAAGATGAGACATGAACACACCAAACTATGGAGAGAGACACTGCTTGTTTCAGCCAAGACCACACTGTTCCAGACCATGATATGCTGTGGCCCCCTCAGGAAGAGCTGACTGAGTTGCCATGCATGGCTAGTTCCTGAACAATTCCTGATGGCAGCTCTTTTGCCTTTAGCCTTTATGATTTATTGAAGGACAGTACACGCTGACAGAACCCACCCGTCATGGCGTGTGTCCATGCACCTCTGCACACAGCAGGGATGGCTGCTAAGGCTGCATCATCTAGGTCCTTTACATTTTCAACTCTAAGATTATTTTCCAGAATATAAAATAAGGTCAGACTTTTCTTAAGATAAAGCACTAGCTATCTATGGTCCATAAATGGTCCTGACACTCCCACCAGACCAGCTCAGCTCTTTAGAGATACTCTGTGGGAAGCTAGCCCCTGCTATTTGCTAAGGCCCTGGATCTGCTGTGACACTTAGATAGAGGGTGGGTAAAATGGTTAGAAGGACTTTAAGAGCTGTAATTCCTATACTCAATTCTTTAGTGTGTCACTGGGAGAGGAATCCAACCGGCAGGCACCCTAGAGATTAGCTGAGTGGTCACCCTGGAGAAGCATTTCCGGTCCACCTTACTTCTTAGTGGGACATCAAACTCATGCCCTCTTACTTCAAGGGGCAAAAGGAAAACACAGACATGAATGATAGGGATTTATTAGGGTGCCAGGGATCCAGAGCAAATGTGTGACATTTAGAACCACACGTACTTCCTCTTGCTGTGGTGTCAAGAGTTCTCACAAACACCACCCTCCTCTCCCCCTTCATCCTCACCCATGTCCCCTATAGCCCACCCCCACTACCTCTACTCATGCCACAAATATAGTTAATGGTGTGTAAGTTTGACTTACTCAGGTTCTTTGCTCCATAATAATCGTCACTTAACCCTGGGAAGTCCTGATTTCACAGACAGCAAGGTCAGAGAGAAGGGGAGGGAGGGAAGGGGAGGGAAGGGGGAGGGAAGGGAGGGAGAGAATTAGGGAGAAAAGAAAAAATACAGAAAAAAAGACAAGGGGAAGGAAGAATACAGAGGCAGGTGAGCACTAGTGAGAGTGTGAAATATTATGAAGACCTATAACTTCAATGAGATCAAGAACTTTGCTACAGAAAGAACAATATCCTGATCAGGTAAGAGATCTGGACTTCAGGCTACCCAAATTTGTTGCCAGAGGGCCTTGGAGTGAACTAGCTTTCTGAGGGCATAGGACAGGACAGGTGATATTCCAAGGCTTGGAGCACCTGCTTTGACCAAATTTGTAGTTGTAGATCCCAGGCCTCTGCTTTGCCCCTGAAATCACTGCTTCCCTCTGTAGGTACATGAGAAAACAAATGTCCATGTGTGCCAGATAGGCAGACAGAATTACCATCACCCCAAGGAACTTGCACTCAATACTGACTCATTCTGCCTAAACTCTTTAAGGAAAGCTTCATACTGTCTGGGGTGTAGCCTCTAAAGCTGCCCTGAATTGTCAGATCTTAGGGGATGGTGAGCTCAACTGCTGGAGAATAAGCATCAGAGCACTTATGACTCCATAATCCAATGGATACTCCTCCCCCAGGCAGTGGATACCTCCCCAGTCTGGGCTCAGAATGGACCTTCTGGGACTGATTTGATGAACTGGTGGTACGGCCTCAGGCTCTGTCTCAGACTGTCTCCTACTTTCGTGAGCAGAACCAACTTCTATTGTTTCTTTCTTTCTTTTTTTTTTTTTGAGACAGAGCCTCAAGCTGTCCCCCTGGGTAGAGTGCTGTGGCATCACAGCTCACAGCAACCTCCAACTCCTGGGCTCAAGCGAGTCTCCTGCCTCAGCCTCCCAAGTAGCTGGGACCACAGGCGCCCGCCACAACGCCCGGCTATTTTTTGGTTGCAGCCGTCATTGTTGTTTGGCGGGTTTCGAACCTGCCTAGATTCGAACCTGCCACCTTAGGTGTATGTGGCTGGCGCCTTAGCCACTTGAGCCATAGATGCCAAGCCTCTTCTATTGTTTCTTACTGAGCTACCTATCCCAGGATAAAGATCTATGGCCTTCATATGGACAAGGGCATCCTTTTATCTACTACATACCACCCTAGATAGCAATGACCTACACATACCATAACCACAAACAGAACCTGGCCTTAAAAAAATAACATTTCCTATTAGAACTAGTCAGTCTCCTGCCGGTTCCAACAGCTCAGGACCCAAGATACCTCCATGGTCACCAGGAGTCACTGGTAAATGAAAAATGTTTACAATTCATGATGATGAGAAAATATTTTTCTTTCTTTTTTTTCTTTTTTTGAGATAGTCTCCCTTTGTTGCCCCAATTGAGTGCCATGGCCCCACAGCTCACAGAAACCTCAAACTCTTGGGCTCAAGTGATCCTCTTGCCCCAGCCTCCCAAGTAGATGGGACTATAGGTGCCCATCACAATACCTGGTTCTATTTTTTGAGACAGGGTCTCACTGTTGCTCAGGCTGGTCTTGAACTTATGAGCTCAAGTCATCTACCCACCTTGGTTTCCCAGAGTGCTAGGATTATAGGCATGAGCCACTGCACCTGGCCCCAAGAAAATATTTTTTAAGCCAGATCTGGTGTTTAAGGTTAAGGTCACAGCAATTAACTTCTGAGGCATATGATACAGCAAGAAGATTTATCAGAATTTGGCTTTTAAAGTTAATTGAGCTCAGCATTATAACTTTCTGCCAAACCAGCTCTCTGTTTCTCAATAAATCTTTATTTAGACAATGTTGAACAATATCCCTTCCATGTCAACTCATTTAAATGAGAAAGATTTTCTTGTGAAAACTGGCTCTGTAGGCACTCTGTTATGACAGTGACTCTGCTGAGAGTCATGTGGATAACCTGTGCATTTATGTATGTGCGTGGGATTTCAGAAGTAGCCCCAACTCCAGGGATCCTGGGAAAAAAAGACTCTTCTCTTGACACAGATGAGTGAAATTAAGGGAAAGAAAACACAAGAGGAAGAAGCCAGGAGAGCATCACTGAGTCCTGGATCATGTTTATTTTAAAAATCATTTTTCTAAACCTGACAATGGCTGAAAACCGCTTTTCACCACCATAGCAGAGTTCCATCTGGCACTACCAATGCCAGTGCCACATACTTCCTGGACGCTGGCTCTGGGACCTGTACCTGTCCCATATTAGCACCTCCAACATTCATTCCAAGTGAGGAGCTGGACAACTTAAGACCCCGTATCTCCCAGTGCAGACCAATTTGTGCCCTGACTCTGCAAATAAGCAGGTGCATGTGTGCATGGGCATAGACAGGGCTACACATGCCCTTGCCCAAATTCCTCCTAAGGGAGGATGCAACTGAGGACAAAAGGACAGGGCTGCAGATGGTCTGCTCTCTGGACTCTGCTGCTACTTACGTTCCTGTATGCTGCTCTCCTGGGCCAAGTTTTCTTTGCTCTTGTAAAATGGAAACTTTCGAGAGAGGCGGAAACTCTTTTTACGTTTCGTTTTGATCGACTGTGAAAGAACATGAAGATGGAGGGGAAGGACAGAAGAAAAAAAAAACAGAACAATGGATTTTAAAGCATGCAAGAAAACTAAAATGGAGACAATGGTGAGCTAAATAAAAGACCATCTCTCACAAATGGAGTCTAAGAGATTAAATGAAAGTTGATGTAAGAGGAAAATTATGTTTACAGGAAAATGTTGTAGGGATGTTAGAGGTTTCTACCTAATCCAGAGTCATAACACTCACTGGCACTTCCTAAAGAACAAAGGTCATTGTAGCCTCCTGGATACATGCCCTAAGGTGCCATTGATATACAGAGTCATCTACTCCATGTCTCTCTTCCCTCTACTGCTCCGGAAGTTCTTTGGCCTGTAAAGCTCATAGAAGAAAAGGGGTGAATGGATAGCCCTCCTGCCTCAGGTGGTCTAAGGGAAGTGGGATCTCTGGGGCTGGTCTTCTTGGCTGGATGATGGGGAAAGATGCTGGTCAGGGTCCCCACAACTCCAACAGGGTCTACAGCCAGGGAGACACTCATGAGTGGTTTGCTATTCCCTGAGCAAGTCAACCTTCCAGATAGTCCAACTCCAACACATCTTCAAGAGCCAGTATCCAGGGGGAAGGAGCATAGACTAGCCATGGACTCTAAGTGCTCCCTCTCTGCTTTCTGAAAAGCAGTCAGTGTTCTGAAAGGACAGAGCCAGACTCCTGAAAAAGAGATTTTCTTTCATGCTCCCCACTTTTCTCATACATCAGACCAAACTCCAAGCCTTTGGCCTCTCTTCACATATAAGCTGACTTCCTTGGGGGTTCCCACTTACCCTGTTAGACTCAATCATCCCCGTCCTGGCATGGAACTTCACAGTTTTTAATCGAGCTCTTTCTTTCTTTTCCACCCTGTTTTGGAGTCAGAAAGAAGCTGTGTTACCACCAGAATATAGTCTCAGCCACAGGTTGTAATAGGCACAACAGCCACTTTTGGGCTCGTTGAGTAAAAATCATGAGTGAAAAGCAGGAGGGCATGAAAGGCCTTGCACATGGTCATGACAACTCACCTCTTCTTACTGGGGATCACACCAATCTGCTCACTTTCTCCATGTGGGGTCACCAGCCTTGCCTGCCACCACTCATCATCAGAGGCATTAATGACATGCAGAATATCACCATAGGAGAAGCTGAGCCCCTGGCTTGGCAGGCAGCTGTCCCGAGTCCGATCATAATCAAATAGGGCCCTGAAAGGCACAGTGAAAGATAAAGTGACCGTCCAATCCTAAATGCCAGGAGACTGGCACCCTGAAAGGATGGCAGAAGAAGGTTGAACTACATAGCACAGATACAAAAGCCTCACAGCAGACCAGAAGGAATGCTCCAGGAAACGATATCTTTCTTTTAGTCCCAAAGTGGCAAATTTGCATCCTCTTTTCTTTTCTTTTTCTTGCTTTTTTTTTTTTTTTTTTGAGACAGTCTCAAGCTGTCACTCTGGGCAGAATGCCATGCAACGTTCAACTCTTGGGCTCAAGTGATCCTCTTGCTTCAGTTTTTCTATTTTTTAGTAGAGACAGGGTCTCGCTTTTGCTCAAGCTGGTCATGAACTCGTTAGCTCAAGTTATCTACCAGCAATGGCCTCCCAGAGTGCTAGGATTATAGGCACAAGCCACTGCACCCAGCATTTTTTTTTTTTTTGAGGAATAGTCTCACTATTTTGCCAAGGCTAGAGTACAGTGGTGTCAACCTAGCTCACAGCAACCTCAAACTCCTGGGCTCAAGCAATCCTCCTACCTCAGCCTCCCATAGTTGGGACTACTCAGCCTAGGCAACATACTGAGACAAAAAAAAAGTAAGAAAAATTAGCTACACATGGTGTTGTGTGTCTTTAATCCCAACTACCGCGGAGGCTAAGGCAGGAGAACCACTTGAGGTCCTGAGTTCAAGGTTACAGTGAGCTATGATTGGGCCACTGTGCTTGAACTTGGGTATCAGAGTGAGTCTGTCTCCATAAAAAAGAAAAAACCTACAATAGAACCTCTATAAATTGACCATCCAAGGGACTGTAACAAACTGGGAAAAGGTGGGGAGAGCTATCTATCTAGGCTTGTAGAAAAGGAGACCGGGTTGGTACAGCTGGAAACCCTAGAAAATGATGTTAGAAATATAAAGGTCTGGAGCAAAATTTGAAAGGCCTTGAATAAACCTGATCCAGTGGCCCCTGAAAATTTGTGAGTGACACATCAGAAGTATCTTAGAAACATTAATCCAACCTCATATGCAATGGGATAAATGGTTGGGTATGTTGTTTGGCAAAAGTAAATCAAAGGTCAATCTTTCAGAGCCTGCTGCTGACTCTATTTCTAATGAGATTGTGTTCATACTTTACAACAGAACTTCCTGCTCAGAGAAAAAACTCAGCTGGATGAAAAGCTTCTACTTTTCTCATCCAGTGGAACTTCTCCTCATATCAAGTCACCACAAATGGGTGATTTCAATGAGAAGTTTGTATTTTTCTACCTGTAATCTAGGCTCTGTCTTCTTTGTGTTTTATGTTAAAGGAAACCTTTGCATATAGAGCCCAGTGGATTGCCCAGAACCCAGTTCTAGGACTTCAACTTCTACCTGCAATACGCTGGCCTGTAGCTCAGCTGAAAGCTGCAAGTAAAACCTTATTTTCCCATGTGTAAGACCAAATGAAAGATGGAATGTAGTATAACCATGGAGAGAGTAAAGTATCCATCTACTATTTAAGGTTCTTGAAACAGAATCCTTTAAAATCAGTGTCAGAGTTTTTAAAAATGAAAATACCCAACTCTAACAAAAAACTCCTTATTCGTTCATTTTATACACTTGAGGAAGTAAGGAGAGCAACAGAATCCAGCAGATAAGGAGGCTATGTTTGTGAGGTATTTTCCAGGTTTCCAGTGGCAATTGAGTGCATGTGGCCAGCGCCCTAAACGCTGCACATTTGGAATCGTACTGTTCAGTTTGTTTTAACTATAGCACATGCTCCTTTCACAATTTTCTTTTTTTTTGAGACAGAGCCTCAAGCTGTCCCCCTGGGTAGAGTGCCATGGCATCACAGCTCACAACAACCACCAACTCCTGGGCTCAAGTGAGTCTCCTGCCTCTGCCTCCTGAGTATCTGGGACCACAGGCATCTACCACAATGCCTGGCTATTTTTTGGTTGCAGCCATCATTGTTGTTTGGCGGGCCTGGGCTGGATTTGATTCCGCCACCTTGGGTGTATGTGGCTGGCGTCTCAGCCACTTGAGCCACAGGCGCCAAGCCCACAATTTTCAAAAAATGTGTCAACTAAAAAGTAGGGGCTTGGCGCCTGTAGCACAGTGATTATGGTGCCAGCAACATGACCAAGGGTGGCAGGTTTGAACCTGGCCCAGGCAAGCTAAACAACAATGACAACTGCAACCAAAAAGAAAAAAAAATAGCCAGGCATTGTGGTGAGTGCCTGTAATCCCAGCTACTTGGGAGGCTTAGGCAAGAGAATCACTTAAGCCCAAGAGTTTGAGGTTGCTGTGAGCTGTGACACCACTGCACTCTAACCAGGATGACAGTTTGAGACTCTGTCTCAAAAAAAAAAAAATAATAATAATTTCTGGCTTGACACCTATAGCTCAGCAGCTAAGTTACCAGCCACATACCCCAGAGCTGGTAGGTTCAAACCCAGCCCAGGCCTGCCAAACAACAGTGACAACTACAACCAAAAAATAGCTGGGTGTTGTGGTGGGTGCCTATAGTTGCAGATACTTGGGAGGTTGAGGCAAGAGAATCACTTAAGCCCAAGAGTCTGAGGTTGCTGTGAGCTATGACGCTACAGCACTCAACCTAGGGTGAGAGCTTGAGACTCCGTCTCAAAAAAAAAAAAAAAATTCTGGCTCGGCACCTGTAGTTCAGCAGCTAAGTCACCAGCCATATACACCAGAGCTGGTGGGTTCAAACCCAGCCCGGGCCTGCCAAACAATAATGACAACTAAAACCAAAAAATAGCTGGGCGTTGTGGTGGGTGCCTGTAGTCCCAGCTACTTGAGAGGCTGAGGCAAGAGAATCACTTAAGCCCAAGAGTTTGAGGTTGCTGTGAGCTGTGACACCATGGCACTCAACCCAGGGCGACAGCTTGAGACTGTCTCCAAAAAAAAAAAAAAAAAAAAAAAAGGAAGGGAAAATAGTTATACCAAGCACTGGCTTGAGTCATTTACTTAAGATGAGGAACATATTTTACTCTAAGTTCCCTGGCAAAAAGGAAGTTGTAGTAACTCCAATTTCCCAACAAAAAGTAGCACCCAAGTCTGTATCTGGATTTTGTTTGATGACTTCATGAATGATGAATGAAGAATACTGAACAGGAGAAACAATACTTTTTTAAGTACTGATTTTATCAAAGACATAGAAACATAGTATCTGAATTTGAAATTCTGAACTAGAATACTATTGTTATTTGGAAATGTAAAAGATAAATTAACAAGAATTTCCTTTTCTATCAATCAGAACTGCAAATAGAAGAACTTTGCAAGATACTAGAGCTCTAGGGATTATTTTATACAACTTCCTGTCTAATAAAAAAATTCCTTAGATATTCTCTAAGTTTCTTTCTAGCTCTAGCATTTAATAAGTCTGTGTCTTTCCTAGGTCTTGTCTACCAGGCTACACATTCCCAAATCCTTCAACAATCCATTCCTTTGCCGTAATTTTGGTTTGTTTTCCAAACCATGATGTGGATTTTCTCTAAATCCACTTTCTTTTTTCTACTGAAATTTTGTTGGCTCAGCACCTGTGGCTCAAGTGGCTAAGGCACCAGCCCCATACACCTAAGGTGGCGGGTTCGAATCCAACCTGGGCCTGCCAAACAACAATAACAGCTACAACCAAAAAATAGCTGGGCGCTGTGGCAGGTGCCTGTGGTCCCAGCTACTTGGGAGGCAGAGGCAGGAGACT
>NW_003852614.1:1406310-1428498 GCF_000181295.1 Otolemur garnettii
ATATATATATATTTTTTTTTTTTTTTTTTGAGACAGTCTCAAGCTGTCACCCTGGGTAGAGTGTCATGGCGTTATAGCTCCTGGCAATCTCCAACTCTTGGAGCTCAAGCAATCCTCTTGCCTCAGTTTTTCTATTTTTGGTAGAGATGGGGTCTCGCTTTTGCTCAAGCTGGTCTCGAACTCGTGAGCTCAAGCAATCCACCCACCTTGGCCTTCCAGAGTGCTAGGATTACAGGCGTGAGCCACCGCGCCCATCCTACATATATATTTTTAAAAAGCTAAGTTTCCATTTGGCTACATCTAAAAAATACCAATCTTCCACTATTTAAATACTGAGTCTTCTTTAAGTGGGGCACTGCATTAGATGGAAAAGCAAAGTTCTTGGCCCTGTGAAGTTTGCTAGCCAAGAGAGTATGTTGAGTATGTTGTTTTTTTTGGCCAGGGCTGGGTTTGAACCTGCCACCCCCGGCATATGGGGCTGGCGCCCTACCCCTTTGAGCCACAGGCACCGCCTCGTTGAGTATGTTTTATAGCAAGAAGCCTAAAAGGAGGACAAACCAAGGCGTAAAAGCATTTACAGGATCACATCTAGTACATGGAAAATTATAAGGGTATACTGCTTCTGAATTGGGCCTCAATGAAGGTTTAGGATTTCAAAAGATGTAGATAGGGCTGGTAATCCTAGCACTCTGGGAAGCCGAAGTGGGTAGATTGCCTGAGCTCACTACTTTGAGACCAGCCTAAGCATGAGTGAGACCCCTGTCCCTAAAAAAGAAAAAATATCCAGGCATTGTGGTGGGCACCTGTAGTCCCAGTTACTCGGGAGGCTGAGACAAGAGAATCACTTGAGCCCAAGAGTTTGAGGTTGCTATGAGGTATGACACCAGGGCACTCTACCCAGGGTGACAAAATGAGACTCTTGTCTCAAAAAGAAAAAAAAAAAAAGGTGGAGACAGAAAAGGGTCCTTCTAGCTAAAGGGAACAGTGTAAGCAAAGGCCTGGATTATTGTACTAAGGAGTTTCACATTCGCTTGGTAGGCCTTGTATTACCAACTTTACTGCCTTAGCTTTTTATCCCATTAACAGGCTAAACTTCTATGTCAAAATTAACCTAGTAAAAGAGATCAGGCCAGAGCATTAAAAGTCAAACAACCTCTCACATGACATATATTTTCAAATAATAAAAAAGCTATGTAAATTACATAATTACACTTTAGTAGTTTTTTTAAAAATACTACCTTTCTAGGATATTTAAGTATACTGCACTGTAGCTGTCTGGCAGTGACAGTTTCTTAGAAACAGCCTGGAATCCTAATAAAGTGACAGAGTTTGGCATCTTCTTATAAAAGCCTCATTTCAGGCCCGGTAAGAGGAAGAAAGAGTGCCTTTCTCGGCAACACTGACATCTCTCCCTCCCCTTTCTATCCTTAGGGCAAGCACTAGAGATAGTCAAGACAGATACTGCCTCTTTCCAATCAGACTGAACCACTGTCCCAGAACTGAAATCCCACTCATAAAAGGCCCAGATGACTCAGCAACCAACCATTTCAACCCCATTCAAAAAGAGAGTGAACAGGAATAAAGGAAGCAAAACCTAGCTATCTCCAGACACTTAAAGAAAGGCCATAATTAACTATCTGCCACCCTGGTCTCATATATGCATCAATTCAGACAACATACACACACATATACATGCATGTGCACATGTGCAGTGTGTCAGATTATCTGACAAGATGGTGTGTTGGGAGAACAGAAGCCTCAGAAACCCAGGCCAGTACAGTGGCTCACAGCTATAATTCTAGCACTCTGGGAGGGTGAGGCAGGAACACCGCTTGAGCTCAGGAGTTCAAGACCAACCTGAGCAAGAGTGAGACCCTGTTTCTACAAAACTACAAAAAAAAGAAAATTCAGCTGGGCCTGGTGGCAGGCACCTATAGTCCCAGCTTTTCAGGAGGATAAAGTAGGAGGATCACTTCAGCCCAAAAGTTTTAGGTTGCAGTGAGCTATGATGAAGCCACTACACTCTAGCCTAGGCAACAGAGCAAGACCCTGTCTCAAGAAAAAAAAAGCCTCAGAAACTCGTTATTTTTTCTGGGTCCAGATAAAAGAATTTCACTGAGTTAATAAGGACTTAGTAAGAAGGAAACACTGTGTTATGAGAGAACAAAGATTATGTAAATATTATCATCCCCAGCCTGAAGTCACAGTGCTTTAAATACATAAAAGATGATTTGCCCCTGAATATGCTCCTCCTTAGTTATAGCCTTGTACCTCTATGAATCCAAGGGAGAACCAGACTCTGGGTATTCCTGTAACTTTTCAAATGTTGAAGCTAGGCCAGAAAAATATTAAATTACAGTAGAAACTCCAAAGTTGCTCTACTCCCTACATTGACCACCTCCTTAAGTTGACCTAATTTTCATAGACTGGACATGCACCACATGGATGTATTAGTACAGTAGGTCTCATTTCTTATGTTGACCACCTCTGTGTGTTGACCACTTTGTTACAGTCCGTTCGGTGGTCAACTTACAGAGGTTCTAATGTATTTAAGAGAAGGGTAAAGAATGTGGCACAGGAAAAATGCAACATGTAAAAACCAAGTGATAGTAGACAACAATGAAGCATTCCAGAGCCATCACACCATCATGAAGAACAGATGCAATTTCCCAGGGGTCTGTGGGTTTGAGTTCCTAAGCTAATCTTCAGCACTCCAGCTTTCAAGGCAGCTCTCTATTTCCCTAAGGAGAAAGCATTTCCAAAGGTCTTCAAAGGTTTTTTTTTTTTTTTTTTAAGAGGTGATCTATAAAATATCCCCTAAGAGATACATGCACCCACCCATAGAGATAATGCACGTGCTCTAGGGGACTTTATTGAATCTTCCTTTTAGCTGAGCCCTTTCTGTTGGATGGTAAAGCAAGAATATAATCGACTTCAAGTGAACAAATTATTAGGCAAAAGTTTTTGTAGTTCAGCTTCTAAATTGTGATCCAGAGAAATCACAACCACCTGGCACAGCAATCATACTGTCTTAGTGAACCAGAATGCAAAGAGAATGGCAACTGCCAAGGAAACTGGTCAAACAGGTTTCTCTATGCAAAGCAAATAAGAGCTCAAAGGCAAGGGCTTGATTCTGAACTCACCTAGTACCGTGCCCACCTCTCTACTTGAGGCTCAAGCCATCTTTCTTGCAGAGATGCTCTGATGGCCCCATCACCCCCTCAGCAACTCCTCTAAGGTACAGTCCAATTGTTTCCCTTCTTTGAGATCTTGCCCACTCCAAATCCCCTTCTTCTAAACCCATAGCATGTACTGGCAGAAACCTTTCTTTATGTGTATTGTCTATTTACTGCTATTTAATTCTTTTTAAAAATTTCAGATTAATGAGAGTACAAACCATTAGGCTACAATATTTGTGTTTGTTAAGTAAGGTGCCTGTTGTAGTTGTTCTCCTTACCCTGGAGGTGTCTCACAATATACCTTTACATTGTGCCTATTAGGTGAGAGCTCACTAATCCCCCTCTCTTCTCCTTCCTCCCCCCAGCTTGAATTACACTGAGTTTTTCTCTTGTGTAGGCATGTATTAGTTCATCTACTGGTTTCATATTAGTATTGAGTATGTTGGATACTTGCTTTTCCATTCTTGTGATACTTTACTAAAGAGAATGTTTTCTAACTCTATTCAGGTTAATGCAAAAGATGTAAAGTCTCCAACTTTTTCTGGCTGAATAGTATTCCATGGTATACACATACCACAGTCTATTAATCCATTAATGGGTTGATGGTCACTTGGGTTGAGTACACATTTTGGCAATTGTAAACTCAGCTACAATAAAAATTCTAGTGCAAATGTCCTTATGACAAAATGATTTTTTTTTCCTTCTGGGTAGATACCTAGTAATGGGATTACAGGATCAAATGGAAGGTCTATTTTGAGTTCTTTGAGGATTCTCCATACTTCTTTCTAAGGAGGCTGTATTGCAATACCACCAATAGTGTAAACATGTTCTCTTCTCTCCACATCTGTGCCAGCATCTGCCGCTTTGGGATACTGCTATTTAATTCCTGCAAGGCAGTTTTATTTATTTTTTAAGACAAAGTCTCACTCTGTTACCTTGGATAGAGTGCAGTGGCATTATCTTAGCTCACAACTTCAAACTCCCGGGCTCAAGAGATCCTCCTGCCTGAGACTCCCAAGTAGCTGGGACTACAGGCACTCACCACCATACTCAGCTGATTTTTATATATTTAGTAGGGATGGGTGTCTCACTCTTGCTCAAGCTAGTCTGAAATTCCTGATTTCAAGCAATCCTCCCACCTTGGCGTCCCAAAGTGCTAGGATTATAGGTATGAGCCACTGTGTCTGGCCACTTGCAAGGTTTGCTGAGGTTTCATATTGTACAACCAAAGAGGAAGACCCTTAAGAACTGAAACCATCTCATGCTCTGTGTAGAATTCTGAATGTCTGTGAATGGTGGATGAGACCAGGTTATTGGCAAGGGAAGTCTAAGGAATGTTCCCCCATTTACTCCCTAGTTACTAACCCTCAGATGGTTCTCCTACTATATTTCCCTTCCATAGTAGCTGGGATCTAAGATATCACTTTCTTCCTTTGGCCAGTAAGTATTGCATAAAGGGCCCATATTATTTTAAGGCTGAGCAGCCCATCCCTTGCACAGCCTATATAAAGTATGTATAGAAAGCCATAACATAGCACTCATCAGCCCTTGAACTTAGTAAGAAACTTAAAATTTCCAGTAGCCTCTAAAAGCAGCCTAAAAGCAAGCACTGAACCCAAGCACTCAGGTAGGTACAGGGTAGGTCATCACAAGAGGAGCAACTAGCAAATTAGGCATCCCTGGTGTGTCTTGAAGAAGGGTACACACAGAGGAGGTAAGGGCATTTTTTTTTCCTTAGTCTATCTCAAACTTTCAGCCTTTAGAGGGCAATTACAAAGTTAGAGAGGCATTCAAGGACAAATCAACCCACAATAAGTGACTGACTGTTCAGGGGCTCATAATACCTACAGATGACAGGATGCGCTGAGGGATTACAAGTATAGGCCAGTAGTGTCTGGGAACAGGCAGTTCCAGAAGCCACTGATGCAGGAAACTCTGCCCCACTCTCTGGTACCACTGAACATTTACATACACTGTTGCTGGCTTTTTTTTTTTTTTTTTGGAGACAGAGCCTCAAGCTGTCCCCCTGGGTAAAGTGCCATGGCATCACAGCTCACAGCAACCTCCAACTCCTGGGCTCAAGCGAGTCTCCTGCCTCTGCCTCCCAAGTAGCTGGGACCACAGGCGGCCGCCACAATGCCTGGCTATTTTTTGGTTGCAGTCGTCATTGTTGTTTGGCGGGCCCGGGCTGGATTAGAACCCGCCACCTTAGGTGTATGTGGCTGGCGCCTTAGCCACTTGAGCCACAGGTGCCGAGCCTGTTGCTGGCTTTTAAAAATACATATTATCATCACTCTCAAATTCTGTCAGATAGTAAAGCCTGCTAATATTACGTAGTTTACATATGAATCTACTATCAAACTTTAAAGAACAAGACCAAGTTAGGGTCTGCTAAGCATGACGACTCTGGGCAAAGCACACAGTAGTTACACAAGTAATGCCTGCTTATTGACAGGAAGGAACATTCTCCAGCCCTCATTGATGACCAAACCATTATTTCTGACATTGTTTCTTTTTCTTTTCTTTCTTTTTTTCCTTTTTTTTTTTTTTGAGACAGAATTTCACTATGTCACTCTCAGTACAGTGCTGTGGCATCACAGCTCACAGCAACCTCAAACTCTTGGGCTTAAGCGATTTTCTTGCCTCAGCCTCTCAAGTAGCTGTGACTACAGGTGCCCACCACAATGCCCAGCTATTTTTGGTTGCAGTTGTCATTGTTGTTTAGCAGGCTCCAGCTAGGCTTAAACCCACCAGCCTCGGTGTATGTGGCTGGCACCCTGCTCACTGAGATACAGGGGCCGAGCCTCTGACATTGTTTCTTAAATCAAGACTCACAGATACCCCAACATGATTTCCTTCCTAGAGTGGGAAGAAGACTCCGATGGCAGATGGCCAGTTGGGAATAACTCTCAACTGCCTAAATGCTGACCTCTGACTGCAAAGAATTCTTCCAGCCTAGCCTGAATAAACTTTCAAAAGTTACTCCTAAAAGTATACTATTGATCCTCTTGGCAATCTTTGAATTCTTTTTTTTTTTTTTTTTGGCTGGGGCTGGGTTTGAACCTGCCACCTCTGGCATATGGGACTGGTGCCCTACCCTTTGAGCCACAGGCACCACCCTCTCTTGGCAATCTTTGGAGGGCAATGTCTTTCCTTCACTCATTCAATAAATACATACAAGTATAGAATAAGATCATCTCTGGAACCCTAACCTACCCCATATCTTTGTACTGCCTTCACATCAGAATCACCCGAATTGAACACTTAGCCTCCCCAGCTCTGAGCAAGAAGCTCAAAAGAGATATATATTTCTGTGTATTTTTACAGTGGGCAAGGCAAATTCACCATCCAAGCAAAAGCCCTAGGCTAGGCAGACCAAGGGGGTTGTGTTTACCCTGCTCATCTATTTAAGAAATGATCCTTAGGCTCGGCGCTGGTGGCTCAAGTGGCTAAGGCGCCAGCCACATACACCTAAGGTGGTGGGTTCGAATCCAGTCTGAGCCCGCCAAACAACAATGATGGCTGCAACCAAAAAAATAGCCAGGCTTTGTGGCGGGCGCCTGTGGTCCCAGCTACTTGGGAGGCAGAGGCAGGAGACTCGCTTGAGCCCAGGAGTTGGAGATTGGTGTGAGTGATTCCACAGCACTCTACCCAGGGGGACAGCTTGAGGCTCTGTCTCAAAAACAAACAAACAAACAAAAAAAGAAATGATCCTTGTATGATGAAGGGTAGAAAAGACTTTTTCCATTAAGTCACTGGTGACTTTAAAACCAAGCTTCATTTTCCAAACACTTATGTTTCCTTCACGCTCCTGTTCCCTGGTCCACAAATCCCATCTCCCCTATGGTTACCACTGCTATAGCTTCCTTGGGTTTCACCTGCTACAGCCTCAGTGCAGCTCTAAGAGGGTACTGCTTTCTTTAATACAGTTTTGCAAACCCAAGCATACCAGAGAGGAGTAGATACACAGGTGAAGGGAAGGGAAGGGAAACCTGTCAGAAGGGCAAGGAACAGAAAAATGAATTAGAGGTAAAACACAAACAGAAAAGTTTCCTTCATTTTAACCACTTGCTGCTCAATACTTTCCAGGTAGATGGTAAGCTGCTAGAGGGCAGGAATCACACCTGTGCTTTACTGCTTTTCACATAGTAGGAGCTAAGGTAAGTGCAAGGTTTAGTAATTCATTCAGTAATTCAATTCAACATCCAGTGATACAGAAATGTCTATTATGATACATAAACAGTTATTCTTGAGTGCTCTGTTTGCTAAAAACATACATTTTCAGGCCAGGTGCTGTGACTCACGCCTGTAATCCTAGCACTCTGGGAGGCCAAGGCAGGTAGATTGCTTGAGTTCAGGAGTTAGAAACCAGCCTGAGTGAAAGTAAGATCCCATCTCCACTAAAAACAGAAAAACTAGCCAGGCATTGTAGTGGGCACCTATAGGCCCAACTACTCAGCAGGCTGAGGCAGGAGGATCACTTGAGCCCAAGAGTTTAAGGTTGCTCTGGGCTAGGATGACACCATAGCATTCTAGCCTGGGCAACAGAGTGAGACTCTGTCTCAAAAAAATACATTTTGCCAAATTTGGTGAATCCAACTCAACTCACTGGCAGGGAATTTGTATTTTTTACTAATATTCCAGCTGATCCCTATCAGTAAGCTGGGAAAATGCTAAATGAACCACACCTGAGCAACCAGGTTCAAATTCTAGTTTTGGAACTTCATAGCTATCTAACTGGAGTCTCAGTTTTATTATCTGCAAAATGGGAATCATAACATCTACTTTGTAGAATTATTAAAAGGATTTTTTTTTTGAGACAGAGCCTCAAGCTATCCCCCTGGGTAGAGTGCCGTGGCATCACAGCTCACAGCAACCTCTAACTCCTAGGCTCAAGTGAGTCTCCTGCCTCAGCCTCCCAAGTAGCTGGGACCACAGGTGCCCGCCACAACACCCGGCTATTTTTTGGTTGCAGCTGTCATTGTTGTTTGGTGGGCCCGAGCTGGATTCGAACCCGCCACCTTAGGTGTATGTGGCTGGCGCTTTAGCCACTTGAGCCACAGGTGCCGAGCCATTAAAAGGACTTTAAAAGCCATTCAAAGAGAATAACAAAGGTCCTGATATAGAGTAGGTGTTCCTTAAATGTTTGTTCCCCTTTACTCTGAAGACACTGGGGAACTAGTGAAACCTTCTAAGCTTCAGCTTCAACCCCCTCTGCAACACCCAGGCAAATGATTGCCCAGTATCTTCTGTAATACCTTGAGTGACAAAAGATCAAATTTACTATATCCAGAAACAGTCCACTGGATTTCCCAACAGTTTTAATCATCAGTTTTTCCTTTCTTTCTTTTTTTCTTTTTATTGAGACAGAGTCTCACTATGTCACCCTCGGTAGAGTGCTGTGACATCACAGCTCACAGCAACCTCAAACTCTTGGGCTTAAGCAATTCTCTTGCCTCAGCCTCCCAAGTAGCTGGGACTACAAGCGCCCACCACAACACCCAGCTATTTTTTGGTTGTAGTTGTCATTGTTGTTTGGCAGGCCCAGGTTGGATTCAAACCTGCCCGCCACCTCTGATATATGTGGCTGGCACCCTAACCGTGGAGCTACAACTGAGCCAGTTCTTCCTTTCTTATGTTAAGCAGCAATCTGCCTAGGGTGACAGAACAAAACTGTTCCTTTTATACATGATAGGGTGAGGCAATTAGATAAGGAAAGTACATGCTGCTTGTTTGAAGCATTGGAAGGGCAGCTTTATGCACACGTGGACAAGTAGTTGCCGTGCAGGTCTGGAGTTTGGTAAAGAGATCAAGGATGTCATTTATACAACAATAGGATTTGAAGCTGTGAAAATAAACGACACTGCCATATAGGGGGCAGAGCTAATGAAAGGTACTGAGAAAAGGTCAGCAAGGTAGTAAGAGAGCCTTCTAGAAGTAGGTAATTCATGGAAACAAATGTGGTGAAGAGGTCAAAATAATGTCAGAGAACCAATTGTTAAGTCTGATAACTAAGAGGTCACCACTGATCCCTGACAGAGCCAACCTTCTGCTCTTCTGGAGCTTCCCAGAGCTGCTCAGAACCACCACATTGAAATGCAGATATACACTTCCTTTTGGGCTAGTGAAACAGAGGTGATTTGAAGTAGCAACAGCCAAGTATAGATGACTCTAACATCTCCCAACCTGAATGGTTTTTGTTTTTGTTTTTTTTGAGATAGAGCCTCAAGTGGTAGCCCTGGGTAGAGTACTGTGGCATCACAGTTCACAGCAACCTCCAACTCCTGGGCTCAAGCGATTCTCCTGCCTCCACCTCCCAAGTAGCTGGGACTACAGGCGCCCACCACAACGCCTGGCCATTTTTTTTTTTTTTTGGTTGCAGCCATCATTGTTGTTTGGCAGATCCGGGCTGGATTCAAACCCGCCAGCTCAGGTGTATGTGATTGGCGCCTTAGCTGTTTGAGACACAGGCACCAAGCTCCCAACCTGAATGTTAAGATTAGGTTTCTCCAAATAATGTTCCCATGCTCTTATATTTTGGGGAACTGCCTAGTACAGTCTCTACTGGAGAATAATCACAAGAAAGGACCGTGTTTTCCTCTGTTTCAGCCAGCACTTGCCCAACTTACTGACTTTTCATACAATACTTTTTAAAAACCTTATTTATT
This sequence comes from Otolemur garnettii, assembly GCF_000181295.1. Lineage (NCBI taxonomy): Eukaryota > Metazoa > Chordata > Mammalia > Primates > Galagidae > Otolemur > Otolemur garnettii. The sequence goes on from NW_003852614.1 coordinate 1,416,158, forward strand.
TGCAAAGATTGGGTCTTGCTATGTTGCCCAGGCAGGTCTGGAATTCTTGGCCTGAAGTGATCCTCCTGTTTCAGCTTTCCAACAGGAGTGAGTCATCGTGTATGTTGAAGAACTGGCATTTCCTAGCACATAATTTGGCAAATACAGTAAGCAAATGAAGAAAGACAACACAATTAAGAGACCATTAATATTAAGGGGAATTTTTTCTTTTTTTTTAAGAATGAAAGCAGCTGGGCAGCACCTGTGGCTCAAAGGAGTAGGGGCCCCATATACCGGAGTTGGTGGGTTCAAACCCGGCCCCAGCCAAAAACAAAACAAAACAAACAAAAAAGAATGGAAGAAGCTTAAATAAGTTTATACGCTAAAGAAAGGGAACCCAAGTGCAGAGTTAAAGCCCAAGTATAGGAATAAAAGGAAAGAGCAGGGTGGCGCCTGTGGCTCAAAGAGTAGGGTGCTGGCCCCATATGCTGGAAGTGGTGGGTTCAAACCCAGCCCCAGCCAAAAACTGCAAAAAAAAAAAAAAAAAAAGGGAAAGAGCAGAGGACTTTAACTCACTGTGTTAGCCATAAGACAATATTTCCCCTGATTAAATCTAGTGATCACAAATGGTTATTATTTTTTTGTTGTTGCAGTTGTCATTGTTGATTTTAGCTGACCCGGGCTGGGTTTGAACCTGCCAGCTTTGGTGTATGTGGCCGGTACCCTACCCACTGAGCTACAGGTGCCACCATAAATGATTATTACTTTCTAAACCATATCTATTTTCCTCAGAGGATACAAATGTTATCTAGACAACGTTAAGGGCAGATTATATAAATGGATTCACTAGAAACAGAGTCATGGTTCTTCCCTCCTTCCCAGAGTTAGGCTGAATATATCCCTTGCCTGGGCCAGAGAAGGGTGTTCCTGATGGGGAGCCAATGCCCCACTCCCCCTGCCCAGGCAAGGAGAACTCTAGCACAGGATAGGCAGAGAGGGGAAATCTAAAAATAAAGCTCTTTGAATAAACTGTCTTGCCTAAAGAGCAGCTTCCCACGCACACTGGAGTGCCACATTTGTGGGGCTGGAAGCACGGGAATGGAACAATCCTGACCAAGTCATATAAGCATTACCCATTTTCGGGGGTGAGGGGGCGACAGCACATTTCTCATTCTCCCCATCAGTGCTCCAGCATCTAGGCTGCAGGCTTGGAGCAAAGGCTTTAATGACAAACAATAGGATTTTCTTTTCCATAGGCTAGAAAGATGGCCAAGGCCTAGTCCAACCTTCCTACCATATCCTTCACAGCAGGAGAGGAGCACAGCAAAGGCTCTCAACACAAAAGGATTGGAGTCAAGGATTCATTTTAGAAAAGAAAGTGAAGGGTTGTAGTGGGCTTCAGGCTCAGAGATGGCATCCCTCCACTCTACTCCACTCCCCACCTCCCTGAAGTAGGGTTAGCTATTGCCATATCACATCCTAAGGACCCAGTAGTTGTCACATTGCCAGGAAACTAGCAAATGCAGTCTCCCCACCTCTAGCAGGTATCAGAGACCACTAGAAAATGTTCAACCAGGGTGGCGCCTGTGGCTCAAAGGAGTAGGGCACTGGTCCCATATGCCAGAGGTAGCGGGCTCAAACCCAGCCCTGGCCAAAAAAATGCAAAAAAAGAAAATGTTCAACCCAAGAGTGTGTGTGATACAGCCACACACCTAAGCATTAAACACACACCATAGCTACTTCAGACCCAGGAAAGTAATCATACTACCTCCTTCTCTAAGAGTTTTAACCTTGAAGAGAAACCCTATACTTGCACCAAAATGTTGGAGTTTCACCAAGAAACAAGGCCAGAAGAAGGAAACTATAGTGTTCATTTGGGACTCCAACTCAGGAGATTTGTACTTTAACCTGACCAAGCATTATACTACACCTGAAGAGTCAGAAGCTCAACCTTAAAAATATTTTAGGATAGCTTTTAGCAGCAATACAGTCAACGTGATATATCTGTTCCCTCCACCCCCTCTTCCTAGGGAACATATACCATTCCATCCCATGATTCATAGATACAGACCAATACAGTAGGGGGTGAGGGAGCTTGAGGGAATTGAAACAATAAAACATTCAAAATGCAGCAACCTGTCAGTTCTTTGGTCTCTTAAGAAAGACCCTGTACCATAACACTGTGATAGTTGATATGCTTAGATAAGAATCCTTATGTCTACTATGAATATGTGCAAGGTAATGGGGGGAGGTGCCAAGTTTTCACCTTAAAGTACAGATTGTAAGCAAAGTACTTTGAACACCTGACTGATACTTGAATGCTGACTAGCAATAATCACCCAACAGTCTTTTATAGTTGGAGCAAAATAAAATTTTCCAGTACTGACCCATACTGAGTCATTCATGAGTGAAAAGAAAGAAGCCAGCTAGCAAAAGGGAGGAGATACTGACCATAAAATACACAACCTGAGCATACAGTGAGAAGTGTTATTTTAGTACTGGGAATACACACTCCCTACCCCACTAATTAAACAAGAAGGGTTGGGTTGGCACAGAGCTCTCCTCCGCCAGCACAGGGCCTGGTAGGGCAACTTACCTGACATACAAGGACCTCTTCTCACTGGTTCGGAGGGACCCAGACCCAGAGCTCATGCTGCTATTCATCATTTGTTCTCGTAAGTCATGTATCTTCGATTCAAAGCGACTATACTCTGTCAGAAAGACAAAGGAAAAGAATGAACCTAAGGAGCTACCCTGAACCTGCATGCCAGTGACCAAAAAGCCAGGAGGACATATGGCTCTAAAGCAGCCAGAGCCAGCCCAGTCAGTCTTTGCTTTCATAAGCAAAGTCTCTCCTCCAAGCACAGAAAGATAGACTTCCCTCTAACCCAAGACTAATAAAGGAAAAGAATGCACCTGAAAAGCAAGTAGCATTTGGATATGTGAAATGAAAAAAGCTCCTATCTGCCTCAAAATCTCACCAAATATTAAAAAAATAACAACTAGAAAGAGGTTCCAGTGCAACCTTTATAAATATTTAGTGTCGAGACTAAGGCCACCAAAGGAAAGCAGATGGGAAAGTAGTCTTTCCCAAAAAGCATTTTGCAGAGAACAGATGGCCCTGAGACTCAGACCAGAGAGTCTGGAAAGGACCTGAGGCCATTGTACCATAGTTAGGCAAGGAAGACAGGTTTTTCAGGATGACTTTTTTTTGGGGGGGTGGGGGACATACTGGAACCCAGTACAGAGGTAAAAACAAACCTCACAACCATATGAGAATTCAAGCTCTCCTGAGTTATTTCCTTTTTCAACAGAGAGCCTCTTTGGATTTAATAACAACTAAACATTAAAACATAAATTCTCCCAAACCTAGAGGTCTGCTGACATCTCTCACCTCTAAAATCATCTAGTCAGTGAGATCATAAGTTCATGCCCCACCTTGTAGCCCATTGAGAACATTACAACAGCCATATCATCCTAGAAAGGTAACTACAGGTTTATGTCCAGCTTAAGAAACCCTAATAAAGGGAAAATTAGCTCTAGCCATACAAGTTTTTTTTTTTGAGAGTCTCACTCTGTTGTGCAGGCTAGAGTGCGGTGGTTTCAGCCTAGTTCATTGCAACCCCAAACTCCTGGCTCAAGCAATCCTCCTGTCTCAACCTCCTGAGTAGCTGAGACTACAGATACCTATCATGATGCCTAGCTAGTTTTTCTATTTTTAGTAGAGACAAGGGTTTCTCTCTCAGGCTGGTCTCAAACTCCTGAGCTCAAGTGATCCTCCCACCTCTACCTCTCAGGGTACTAGGATTACAGGAGTGAGCCACCACACTCAGTCTAGTAATACAATTATTATAAAAAGTTTTTTGTAGGGCTGCTTTGCTGTGATGTTCTCCTAGTACATTTAAAATATGATATTAATACTTACCACACATAAATAATTACACATGTTCCAGGTCTATAATTACTCCAAAGATGGGGTCTACCTAAGGCTCAGGCTATGGAAATGATAGAAAACAGGCATACTTTACTGTGACAAGCTGACTTTTTTTTTTTTTTTGAGACAAAGCCTCAAGCTGTCCCCTTGGGTAGAGTGCTGTGGCATCACAGCTCGCAGCAACCTCCAACTCCTGGGCTCAAGTGAGTCTCCTGCCTCAGCCTTCCAAGTAGCTGGGACCACAGGTGCCTGCCACAACGCCTGGCTATTTTTTTGTTGCAGTTGTCATTGTTGTTTTGACAGGCCCAGGTTGGATTTGAACCCGCCACCTTAGGTGTATGTGGCAGGCGCCTTAGCCATTTGAGCCACAGGCGCCAAGCCGACAAGCTGACTTTAAAAGACGTCAAAATTTATGAGGGGTTAAAGGTTGGGGAACTGCTTAACAATCAAACATACTTCTGGGAGAAAAAATTCCACAAAAGCATTTCTATGCACCATAGAAGGCTGACAAGAAGCATCCCCACCTAGTCCCACTCTACAGGAAAAAACAAAACACCTGTTCCAACACCTGACACTCCCCCTTCTTGAAGCAAAGCAACTTGACCTTCATCTGGGTATCCAGGGAAATGTTAAAAAGCCTAAAGGGGAAGGAAAAGCATTCTAAGTACTGCAAATAGCCTCTTCTCAACAAAGTTTCTTTTTGTTCACTGTGCCATCAATGAAACAAACTGGTTAAATTTGTGTGCTCTTTCATTCATCAGCACTGGTGTTATGGTGATTTGTCCTCATTACCTAGTACTGTCCCTGAAATCTTGGAGGAAGCAGTTAAGTCACTGACTCATTCACCCATAAATGACAGGGGGATAAAAGAAAGATAACAGCTGGACAATGTCCCTGTTCTGAGGTTACACAGCAATGCATCAATATCAATGAGGTACCCCAACCTAAAGAGAGAGGGTGGTGACCAATTTCCCATAAAAGCTCTGGACTGCTGGAAAGCGCAAAAGCAGGAAATCCAATCTACCGTTAGAGACAGACCAAGCACTGGAGACAGCCCAGGCACTGGTCCCACCCCGGGGTTTGGCCCTCTACACTGGGAAGGGATCTTAGTACAAGGTTTCTTCTTGACCCTCTGAGCTCATCAACCAAGGAGAGAACCATGTGAGACAAAGAGATTTATAATTGGGCAGCCCTAATTATAAATCTTGGGGAAGACAAGTAAAAAACAAAACTATGCATTGAACCCAGAACAAAAGAATATGCCAAATCTATCTTTAAACTGTTTTTCTCCTCTCAAAACTTGCTTATATATTCCCTTCATTGGAATTGACTTGCCTACTGAACTCCAACTTAGTAACAGGTCATGGCAGTTGCTTAGAAACTACGCTTCTTTACAAATCCTTCAAAAAACAACCACCAAACCACCATTTCCTCAAAGCTCCTAATCCAAGGCTGATAATTCTGGGCCACGGGGCCCATTAAAACTAGACTCTGGAAAAAGAGAAAAACTATTGTTTTAAGGAATCCACTTTTGTTTTTACACATGCTACTAAGATTTCAAGTTTATTAAATTGTGTTTGTTCTTTTTTCCCTGTTCAGATGATCCCCATAGAGTTCCAGCTACTATTTGTAGAGTTACCTAATGTCCACTACGCAGAGTAGCCTTTGAATAAATGAGAAAGCTATCCAAGTCCATGCTTCTGTTCTCAAGCTAATAAACCTAATGGTTTATTTAACTGATGGCTGCCAGCTTCACTGAAGGCTTAGAAAAGTACTTAAGAAGCACCTCATTTAGTTTTGTTCCTGAGGTTAACTGTTGGGAGCAATTAGGATTTATGTGTTGTAAACACCCTTCTGAGATGTTAATAATCTACAAAGGGCTGCTGGTTAACAGACTGTATACAACAAAGGAAAAAAATCATTCTGACAAAAAAACTGTTTAGACTAAACATATCTAGTACTTTATCTTATTATTAGAGGTATAATTTTCACAGGACAAAAGCTTCACTTAAAAAAAAAAATTTGTGGGCCAGGGGCACTCACACCTGTAATCCTAGCACTTGGGGAAGCTGAGGTGGGAGGATAACTTGAGACTAAGAGTTTCAGACCAGCCTGGGCAACATATCAAGACATTGTCTCGATCAAAAATAAGAAAAAAATAGCTAGGTGTGGTGGCACACACCTATTAGCCCAGGTACTCAGGAAGCTGAGCCCAGGAGTACAAGGTTGAAGTGAGCTATGATCACACCACTGCACTCCAGCCTGGGCAAAAAAGCAAGACCTTGTCTCTCTCTCACTCTCTCTTTTTTTAAATCTATCTCAATTCAAAGACTTCACAACTAGCCAAGGCCCCTCCTTCCTTTCCATTAATAACTAAAGCCATCATAGCCTTCACTCAAGGTCATCTCCTAGGCTAACGTTACTGCCTAGGAAGCTGAACAAACCAGCCTCTAACCCAAAGGGTTGACTTCAAAGAAGCAACATTTGTTACTGAAATCTCAGGTCTACCAAACTGTGCATTATTAACTTTTTTTCCCATTCTGTTGAACCCAATCATAGTGACCCACAAAGATCAGTGAGTCATTCCTAGATTCCTTTTGCCAGTTGCTAATTACAAAAAAAAGAAAGAAATGGGAGGGGGCACAATCAGACATCAGTACCAAAACTGGGTTTCTCGTTGTCCACCTGAAGTACCTCTAAAAGATCAAGATTTTAAACCTCACTCCAGACACACAGAATCAACCTACAGAGCCAAGACCTAGGAAGCTGAAATTTAATAAGCATCAAGGTGATTCTGAAGGTGATAAAGTTTGAAACTGACAGTCTTGACTTATAGAACTGAGTTTTGTTTTGTTAGTTCAGAGAAAAGATTCTTTAGTGTATCTCAAAAGGAAGGCAGAGCAAAAGGGTTGGAAAGCTCTCAGAAAAAAATTTGGCGGCTCGGCGCCTGTGGCTCAAGCAGCTAAGGCGACAGCCACATACACCTAAGGTGGCGGGTTCGAATCCAGCCTGGGCCCGCCAAACAACAATAATGGCTGCAACCAAAAAATAGCCGGGCGTTGTGGCGGGCGCCTGTAGTCCCAGCTACTTGGGAGGCTGAGGCAGGAGACTCGCTTGAGCCCAGGAGTTGGAGGTTGCCGTGAGCAGTGAAGCCATGGCACTCTACCCAGGGGACAGCTTGAGGCTCTGTCTCCAAAAAAAAAAAATTTGGCAATACAACTGCAAATCCCATGGGAAAGTAAAGTGCTAAAGAGCCACAGTCCTATGTGCTGTCAGAGAAAGCTGATGGGTTAACTTTTTAAAAACTACAAAAGTAACACAATTTTTAAAAAGTCTTTTGACTTTTTTCATTCTTTTTTTTTTTTTTTTTTTGAGACAGAGTCTTACTTTCTTGCTCCAGGTAAAGTGCTGTGGCATCACAGCTCATAACAACCTCAAATTCTTGGACTCAAGTGATTCTCTTGCCTCAGCCTCCCAAGGAGCTGGGACTACAGGTGTCCCCTACAACGCCCGGCTATTTTTCAGCAGCAGGGTCTCATTCTTGCTCAGGCTGGTCTCAAACTGTGAGATCAAGTGATCCCCCCACCTCAGCCTCCCAGAGTGCTGGGATTACAGGCAAGAGCCAGCAGGCTTTTAACTTTTCTCTTTAAACATTTCTGTATCATCCCCATCCCACTACCCAGAAGTAAGAACTGTTGGCATTTTTAGTATGTATCCTTCCAGACTTACTTCCATACATATGTAAAAAGAAAATCAAAATATCAGGGCCCACCCAACTTCTTATTGCAAAAGGCCAGAGGCATCTGTGAAGAACTGGCCCCACAGATCACTCAATAAGGAAATTTCCCTGCTGACCTCCCATAAGTAAGGACAAGCAAACTGTAACTACGTCTAGCACCTAAAATTAAAGCATTAACAATGAATTACAAGTCTGTCTTTATAAAACTGGAGACACACAGAATCAGACATTCTTCCACCCACCCAGGAACATGTACATAATTGCTGTTTCCTCCACTCCATTTCCCCCTTCTATCATTTCCCTTATTTTAGGAAAATGTAGATTTCTTGGCCTCACAAGAATGTAACCACTTTGCTTCATGGGTGCACATGCTCTTGCCTTTCCTTCCTCCTGGTCTGCCTAAATGCTGAAGATTTCAACTTTTCAGAAAAACAGCCACAGCTTTGCCTGCAGTTTGTATTTGTCGCAGGTGTATCTTCAACTCTGGCTTAATAAACATGATTTACTGAGATTTTTGCCTTATGAATCAAGACATATATTGTTTATACTGTATACATGCAGGGAGACAGACCTTCTTTTTAATAGCTGCATAATATTCCATATAAGGGCTTGATCACAATTTATTTGGTTATATCCCAACTGATGCACATTTAAATCGTTTATAAGTCTTAATATTACAATCAATACTGCATTGAATACTAATATGAGCATTTCTATAGCACAGATTACTGTAATGGAAACTGCAAGGTCAAACTATAAGCACATTAAAATTTGAATTGCAGCTCGGTGCCCATAGCTTAATGATTAGAGCTCCGGCCGGGACTGGTGGGTTCAAACCCAGCCCAAGGCCTGTTAAAAAACAACAATGACAACTACAACAAGTGTTTGGTGGACTCCTATAGTCCCAGCTACGTGGAGGCTGAGGCAAGATAATCTCTTAAGCCCAAGAGTTTGAGGTTGCTGTGAGTGGTGACACCACACCACTCTACTGAGGGTGACATAGTGATACTCAGTCTCAAAAAAAAAAAATTTGAGGCTCCGGCGCCTGTGGCTAAAGTGGCTAAGGCACCAGCCACATACACCTAAGGTGGCGGGTTCGAATCCAGCCCAGGCCTGCCAAACAACAATGATGGCTACAACCCCCCCCCTCCAAAAAAAAATAGCCAGGCGTTGTGGCAGGTGCCTGTGGTCCTAGCCACCTGGAAGGCTGAGGCAGGAGACTCGCTTGAGCCCAGGAGTTGGAGGCTGCTGTGAGCTGTGATGCCACAGCACTCTACCCAGGGGGGGACAGCTTGAGGCTCTGTCTCAAAAAAAAGAAAAGAAAAGAAAAGAAAAATTTGAATTGGTAAACCAGGCGCAGTGTCTCGTGCCTATAATCCTAGCACTCTGGAAGGCCGAGGCAGGTGGACTGCCTCAGCTCACAGGTTCGAGACCAGCCTAAGCCACAGCAAGACCTCTCAAGACCTTAAAAAAAATGAATTGCCACTACCAAATTGAACCCAAACATTCTGAAATCTCTGTTACTGTAAATGTGGATAATTCATTATTCAAAACTTCCAGCAGCTTTCCTGTTTCTGAAGAATTGGACACAGAATTTACCTTTGAGGATAGATAAATCCTCTGTTTAGAGAAAAACACTTTACCGAGCTTTCTGGTTGCACAAAAGTAAGGTCAAATATTTTATTCTGGAATGGACAAAGACAAAGAGGAGCTAAAATGTTCTCTATCAATAATAACGGAAAAGGCTGTTCTAGTGGGTGGAGTTGTTGGTTCTCCAGGTTAAGCTTTAGCCCATAGGTGGTCTTACTCTGCCTTTCTCGGACATTGTTCCTCAACTCAGTGTTTTAGGCATCCAGCTATAAGATACTGTATTATCAGCCCCACCACTAGAAAACCAAACTTTTCTTGTTCATGCCAAAATCCCCATTACTGTTATGAACTAAAACAAAACCTTAAGGCTCCCCCCTAATGGCTAACTGACAGGACCCTCTCTTAGCCAAAGGGATCCCCTAAAACTGAGTTTCTAGCCATGGGAAAAGAGATTAAACATGCCTCATCATGTCTTCCTCCCTCCTGTGACTTATTACCAAACCTAAGGCTATGCAAGACATACCAGCAGGTCCTCAATATACACAACAAATCACCAGAGTCTGGCATAGGGCTGGAAGTTTGTCTCTGATTAACAGACCTTTATCTTAATTTAAGCATTCCTTTTTGCTGAAAATTGGTCTACTAGACAAAGTCTAACTCTTTTAGCCATACTTTAGCTAAAGAACCTTTAAACCCACTTATAACCTGTAAGTCCCCACTTTGAGATATCCCACCTTTTTTGCCTAAACCAATGTATTCCTTCCACATATTGATTTATGACTTTACCTGCTAAAATTTATAAAACCAAACTGTAACTCCACCATGAGTCCACTTGCTCAAGGTTTCTTGGGCATGGCTTTAGGTCATGGCCCTCTAATTTGGCTCAAAATAGACCTCTTAAAAATTATTTTATAGAATATGGCTTCTTTTCCCTAGACACTATAAATGACACCCCCCTCATTTCCCCTGCACATAACCTGTGTATTTCCTTAAGTTTTGCTGATGTTTCTTCCTAATTGTTCCTCAATCCACCTCTAACTTTCACTGTCATTGCTTTACTGTTGATTTTGCCTCTTAATCTTCTCTGAACTATTTTATCTCTGCTTCAGTACCCCTTGCTTTGATGTCATCTCTTGTCTGGGCCACTGCTTTATTGCCCTAATTGGTCTTCTTTCCCCAGGCTTTCCAAACTCAAATCCATCTTAGATTATTTGAAAAGCCCTCCTACCTAGTATCTACAATAACTCAATAGCAAAGAAAGAATTTTATTTTACTATCCCAATTAAACTTTGAAGGACTGCTACAACCATCCTCCCATCACACCCAGACTATCTATCCCATCTCTCAATTACATAGGTCCTCTTTTTTTCTTTCTTTCCTCCTTTTTTTTTTTTAATAGTCCCAAAGTGCAAGAGTAACACCAGTCATCTTTTGAGCTAGCCTGCCTGGAACCTTTGAACACAACTTGTTCAGTTCTGTTGTTCCCTGCTTGTGTAATTTTCTTGCCTGCCTGACAGTGAACATCCTTTATATCCTTCACCAACTTCCTTTCTTCATCCCAGAAGTTGTGTTCATTTACTTATTCATTCAAATATTTACTACATGTGTGTCAGGCACTGTGCTAGCTGCTGGGAATATAATGGTAATCAAAATGGTGCCTAGAAATTATAATCACAAAACAACTATTTAATTACAATTTAAATTACAACTATGATAACCACTATGAAGAAAATGCTAAGAGATTAACAGAGTGACCTAACTTACTGTGGAGAAATGGGGTACAACAAAGGTTTCCCTGAGGAAGTGACATTTAAGCTGAGTCCAAGGGAAAGGGAGTGGTGGTAAATAAAGTAATCCAGACAGAAGGAACAGCATTATGAAAGGGACACAAAATGTGTAGAACACAGGAAAGTCAGGAGATAATGGCAAGAGATCAGACTAAGTGGTAGGCAAGGGTCACATCATCTAAGGCAGGGGTCCTCAAACTTTTTAAACAAGGGACCAGTTCACTGTCCCTCATACTGTTGGAGGGCTGGACTGCAGGCCCTCGGAGGAGCCTACTGCTAAGCAGGACAGGCAACAGAGGCAAAAACACCCGGCAGGCTGGATAAATGTCCTAGGTGGGCTGCATGTGGCCCGCGGGCTGTAGTTTGAGGACACCTGATCTAAGGCCTTGTAATCCATGATAAGGTTATTTACTTTTATCCTGCAAGTAACAGAAAGAAGCCATTGAAAGGTTCTGAGAAAAGAAACATGATCAATTATGTGTGTTGCTTTGACTATTGTGGTGTCTTACATCATCTAGATTTAAGTTTCTTGACAGAAAACGATCATGCTTTCTATTTTTATTTATCTCCCACAGCCCTTAGTAAACCCTGCTCTTACAGCATCCAAACAAGGTAGCCCTCCAGCCTCTGCTGAAACATGTCCAAAGCTAGGGAGCTCTCTAATTCTAAATTATTAGACAATACTACTCAAGAGAAAATTCTGGGGTTGAGGGCCATCTCTTTTGCCAGCTGGTCCTAATTTTGTGTCTAAGACAGCACAAAAGATAATCTGTTCTGTTCTTCCTAACAGTTGAAGGAACAGTTAGAAGAAGGTGGAAGACCTGAGCTGGAAAAGAGTGGAGCAGGTTCCAAAATTACAGAATAAAATGGAGTAGAAGGCAGAGTGCATGTGGAAAGGGAAGTGACAGCAGGTTGGGAGCCAGATACTAAGAGATTAAGATAGGACTTTTCTTTCTAGGTACTGAGAACTGCTACTAAGTGTTTAAATAGAAAAGTGATACAATTAGAACTAGGTTTGGGAAAAAATTATTCTGGGAGTATAATATAGACTAGAGGACAGAGGGAGAGAGAACAGAGACTAAGAAGCTATTCTACTAGCACAGATCAAAGGTATTATACTAATACATATACTACTGGCACATTATCAAAAGCCTGACAGAGTATGAAGGCAATAAGGATAGAAAGGGACAAAAATCAAGAAATATGTTAGAGCTATAAAAGAGAAAAACTAGGCTCGGCGCCTATAGCTCAACCGGCTAAGGCGCCAGCCACGTACACCTAAGGTGGTGGGTTCGAATCCCCAGCCTGGACC
>NW_003852614.1:1429394-1431482 GCF_000181295.1 Otolemur garnettii
GAGGCAGGAGACTCGCTTGAGCCCAGGAGTTGGAGATTGCTGTGAGCAGTGAAGCAATTGCACTCTATCCAGGGGGACAGCTTGAGGCTCTGTCTCAAAAAAAAAAAAATATAGGTTAATTGCCCAAGAAAGCATCAAAGAGGCCTGAAACTACCATGTTCACTATTGTGAACTAGATAGACATACACCCAGGCCTCTAAATCCATCTTCCCTCTAAGACTTGTTTTCAAATCTATCTACCTTCCCAATGACAAAAAAAAAAAAAATTGTCTTCTAAGAATAAAAAAGACATTTATTTTTAATTTGGAAAAGCTGAAAGGTGCTCAGTTTATCAACCTATATTAAGTTCCTTTGTCCTATTTGATTATAGGCAGGGAAATATTATAGAGACAGGAAACAAATGATAGCAACAAAGGGCACTTACTCTGCATGCAGTATTGACTAACAATGATTTGAATGAAGATATAAAAGGGAGAATAAAAGCCATATCTATCAGATTGAGAAATGACAACACTGGGGAGACAAGTAGATGACAGACTTCGAACACAGAGATGTGACAGGCAGAAGCAATGAGAAGATGCAAATAAAAATAAAGTAAAATAGGCAGCACCTGTAGCTCAGTGAGGAGGGCGCCAGTCACATACACCAAGGCTGGCAGGTTCAAGCCCAGTCCAGGCCTGCTAAACAACAAAGACAACTGCAATAAAAAAACAGCCAGACATTGTGGTGTGCACCTGTAGTCCTGGCTACTCGGGAGGCTGAGGCAAGAGAATCATTTATGCCCAGGAGTTTGAGGTTGCTGTAAGCTATGATGTCACAGCACTCTCTAACAACAGCAACATAGTGAGACTCTGTCTCTAAATAAATAAATAAGTGAAATAGAGAAGGCCATTATGATCTTTAGTCCCCACATGAATAATGAATAGGAAAGACATGACTGAATAATAGCTCATATTTTGGTTGCCTGAAAACTCAAAATAAATGAACAGCTGCCCAGAAAGCTCATTCAGTCTTATGGAAGTGCAGGCATTCAAATCTCATACTCAGACAGCCCTGATTTTCCATTGCTGAGCTGCCCCGAGGCTCAAAGGAATCACCAATTGTGAAAAATAACAGAAGGGTTGCAGTGAAGTAACAACCTCAGTGGAGAGTCACAGATTTTGATAAGTATAAATTCTTATTTAGGTTCCTATAGTTGCCTTTGGAGTATAAACCCTCAAGATGTGTCAGAATTACAAACCTCTGTCTCAACACTATGGCTCATGTTTTTTTAAAGAAATGGATGGAGATGGGGAGGTGCCTGTGGCTCAGTGAGTAGGGTGCCAGCCCCATATACAGAGGGTGGTAGGTTTGAACCTGACTCTGGCCAAACTGCAACAACAAAAAAATAACAGGGTATTGTGGCGGGCACCTGTAGTCCTAGCTACTCGGGAAGCTGATGCAAGAAAATTGCCTATAGCCAAGAGCTGGAGGTTGCTATGAGCTATGACACCACAGCACTCTACCAAGGGCAACAAAGTGAGACTCTGTCTCTAAAAAAAATAATAATAATAAAAGAAAAAAAGAAATGGATGAAGCTAAAAGTAAAATAAGGCCATCAAGAAGACACTTGTTAATACAGATTATGAATTACCAAATATCACAACATTTCTAGGAACTGACAACTAGTCTCTATAAAAATAATTAATGAAAATGAAGCCCCTTACTTGGGTTAATTTCTAATTATGGATCTATTATTTCAACAATCTAACACCTCTAAAACTAGACAATTTTAAGGTCCCTTCCAATTATGGCATAATTATAATTTTATGACTAAACCAATGAGGTCTATAAGAAATCAAACCTAAGGCTATTCTAATTTAATCTTTAATGTAATGTAGAAGAAGCAAATTTCAAATCTGCAAATAATCCTAAACTCTTCATATCAAAAAATTATCAAATCAGTAAGTATAAATTATAAAAAAATAATTTCTTAAGACTAAATGAGAGGGCAGAAAGTGGCAAAGAAGCCTCAAAGTGGGCTCAGCGCCTGTGGCTCAAGCGGCTAAGGCGCCAGCCACATACACCTAAGGTGGCGGGTTCGAATCC
>NW_003852614.1:1431668-1438626 GCF_000181295.1 Otolemur garnettii
AAAAAAAAAAAAAAAAAGAAGCCTCAAAGTGGGCAAATATTACTTGAGGAAAAACATTTCAGCTCTACTTTCAGAATAATGGTTCAGAACAAAATCTAACCCAGAACAGAAACTTGGGTGTCATTGTTGTGGTCTCTGTACTGTCACAACGTGCTTCCTCAGCGATACATACACATAGCCAGGGTTCTAGATAGCATCCTGGAGGATAGTGGGAATAAAACAGAAAAGAAAACATGCCATATCAGCATGCCTTAAAAATTCTATAAACTTTCACAAGAATGAAAAGATGAATATCCAATGTACTCCATACTAATATGAAATCAATATATAAACAATTACATGTTCCTAAGAACAATAAAACACTGTTATAGTCCAGTTCAGGGAGGGTAGAGGGAAGTGGGAGGGGGGAAGATGTAGATCAGAAGGAGGGAGGTCATGAGGTGGGATCTCACCTAATATGCACATTGTGAGAGTGTATAACACGCCCCCTGGGTAAGGGGCTCTTCTACAAATGGAACTTTACCCTGGAAGTGAGAACAATGTAACCTAAATATTGTACCCTCATATCAATTTGAGTAAAGTTTAAAAAAATAATTTTTTTCCAATTTTATATAAATCTAAATGTAATACTTTTAAATCTAGGAGAAAATAAATATAATTTGAGGGAGTGGGTAGGCACACTGAACAGGACAGGCCCAAGGACAAAGCTAAGACACACATGCACTAGAAACTGTTCCTGGCTCATTAATCATTTTACTCTGGGACTATTCATTTAGCTAGTTCCAGACAAATCCACTTAAATATATTATCACTATTATCACCCAGCTATCTTATTGCTGAAATCTAGATATATCACATCTACCATATTTCCTGTCTGGCTAACATGACTTCTTAGATCTTGGTGAACCTATATTGGTTCCTAGTGCTCACTACTTTTTCTGAGCATTTACAAAACAACTCTTAATACTCCAACCTGGAATTTAACCTAAAATCTGAAAATTTCTTTCTCCTTTTAATAATTCCAAAGGATATCTATCCAGGTCCCTAAAGTACATATCTATACAAAATATGTTAATTTTCTGCTTTTGGTCTATTCAACAAAAAAATTTTTTTTGAGACAGAGCCTCAAGCTGTCACCCTGGGTATAGTGCTGTGGCATCACAGCTCACAGCAACCTCCAACTCCTGCGTTCAAGCAATTCTTCTGCCTCTGACTCCCAAGTAGCTGGGACTACGGCGCCTGTCACAATACCTGGCTATGTTTTGGTTGCAGCCATCATTGTTGTTTTGGCAGCCTGGGCTGGATTCAAACCTACCAGCTCAGGTGTATGTGGCTGGCACCTTAGCCACTTGAGCCACAGGCGCTGAGCCTCTATTCAAATTCTTTAGCACTTAATTTCATGAAATAGAAAATAAATTGCAAAATCACTAAGCCTTTACTTTTTAAAGATATCTAAATTCAGTGAAAAGTAAACAAAAGTCCATTTCAAGAAAATGATACCCTTATCATGGGAAAGAAGAAGAGAAAACAAGACCCTCATTAAAGCCAAAACTGCAGCAGGGAGCAGTGGCTGTAATCCTAGCACTCTGGGAGGCCAAAGTGGGTGGATTGCTTGAGTTCAGGAGTTTGAGATCAGCCTGAGCAAGAGGATCACTTAAGCCCAAGAGTTTGAGGATGCCACAGCACTCTATCAAGGGCAACAATGTGAGACTGTCTTAATAAATAAATAAACAGAAAGCCAAGACCGCTATTAGCTCAAGGCTGTGTACTTTGGAACTGGCAAATTGAATTTATAGCTCACTTTCACTTATCTAACAATTTGAATTAAAAGAAACATTAGAAATCATTTTGCACAGTCCCCTCATTTTATGCATTAGAAAACTGAGTCCCTAAGAGGTGGGTTGGGCTCGGCGTCTATAGCTCAACCGGCTAAGGAGCCAGCCACGTACACCTAAGGTGGCGGGTTCGAATCCCCAGCCCGGACCCGCCAAACAACAATGACGGCTGCAACCAAAAAAAATAGCCGGGCGTTGTGGCGGGCACCTGTGGTCCCAGCTCCTTGGGAGGCGGAGGCAGGAGACTCGCTTGAGCCCAGGAGTTGGAGGTTGCTGTGAGCTGTAATGCCACGGCACTCTGCCCAGGGGGACAGCTTGAGGCTCTGTCTCAAAAAAAAAAGAAAAAAAAAAGAGGTGGGTTGACTAGTCTAAGATCATTCAGCTTCTTAAAGTCATAACCCAAGGCGGTGTTAGCTCCTCTGCCAAGATTTTATACAGATAGATAGATAGATAGATAGATAGATAGATAGATAGATTTTACACACACACACACACACACACACATTCTTACATAAGGGAAGCAAAAAACTTTGTATTTCTTATAATACAACAACTACCCTATTGTGGAATATAGAGCTAAAGCTTTAAACAAAGCAGTAGTAGTATCAATATCAGAGTAAAGATTTCAACAAGCAACACATTAAAAAGAAATCCTAAAATGCTATAATAACTCATTATTATATATTATCCTAATCATTCTATCCTGTCAGAAAGAACTAATGCTCCTAGCATTTTGCTTCAAACCATCTAACAAGGACACACAGCACCTGTCTAGCTAAATTCAGAAGGCTTTGCCAAATCCAGCTATCATGTCCTTGGGCTACACAGAATAAAGAAAAGCCCAGCACAAACACACACATACAGACTTATGCTCCAGGGGCATAAACAACTGAAAAGAAAGCTTAATGTTGTTTTTCTCTTCTAAGTTTACAAAACAGGGTGGGCCTAAAAAGGGTGTAGCTACTTTGACAGGGGAAGTCTGGCAGTCCCTCAAAAATGTTAAACACTAAGTTACCTTATGACCCAGCAATTCCACTCCTAGGTATACATCCAAGAGAACTGAGTAAGTTTACACAAAAATTTGAATATGAATGTTCATAGCAGAATTCACAATAGTCAAAAGGTAGATAGATATAACCCAAATGTCCATCAACTTAAGAACAAAATGTAGTATAATTATAGGATGGAATATTATTGAGCCATAAAAAAGGGATGAAGTACCAATACATGCTATAACATAGATAAGCCTTGAAAATATTATGCTAAGTAAAAACAGCCAGACACAAAAGGCCACATATTGTATGACTTATTTATATAAACCAACCGGAACAGGCAACTTTATGGAAACAGAAAGTAGATTAGTAGTTGCCGGGGAGCAGCGGGTAGGGACAATGACTGGTACTGGGGACAGGGCTTCTTTTTGAGGTGATAAATATGTTCTAAAATTGATTGTGGTGACAGATGCACAACTCTGAAAATTTAATTAGGTGCCTTACATCACAAAATCCCAAAGATGCAGATGCTGGCACAGATGTGGAGAGAAGATGTGGATGCTGGCACACATGTTTACACTATTGGTGGGGTTGCAATACAGCCTCTTTGGAAAGAAGTATGGAGAATCCTCAAAGAACTCAAAATAGACCTTCCATTTGATCCTGCAATCCCATTACTAGGTATCTACCCAGAATAAAAAAAAAAAAAATCATTCTGTCATAAGGACATTTGCACTAGATTGTTTATCACAGCTCAATTTATAATCACCAAAATATGGAATAGACCTAAGTGCCCATCAACACATAAATGAATTAACAAACTGTGGTATATACCATGAATAATACCATGAATAATAATATTCAGCAATAAAAACTATGAAGACTCTACATCTTTTGCATTAACCTGAATAGAGTTGGAGAACATTCTCTTAAGTATCACAAGAATGGAAAAGCAGGCTCGGCGCCTGTAGCTCAAGCGGCTAAGGTGCCAGCCACATACACCAGAGTTGGTGGGTTCACATCCAGCCTGGGCCTGCCAAACAACAATGACAACTATAACTAAAAAATAGCCAGGCATTGTGGTGGGTGCCTATAGTCCCAGCTACTTGGGAGGCGGAGGCAAGAGAATCACTTAAGCCCAGGAGTTGGAGGTTGCTGTGAGCTGTGATACCACAGCATTCTACCCAAAGTGACATCTTGAGGCTCTCTCTCAAAAAAAAAAAAAATAGAAAAGTAAGTGTCCAATGTACTCAATACTAATATGAAGTCAGTAGATAACTAGTACATGCCCACACAAGAGACAAACTCAATTTAATTCAAGTTGGGGGCAATAGGAGGGAGGAGGGAGGAGGGAGGAGGATTGGTATGCTCTCACCTAATGGTAAAGGAATATGGTAAAGGAATAAAGGTGCCCCTCACCTATAGAGGGGCACACTATAACAGGGACTTATCTAACAAGTGCAAACATTGTAACCAAATCATTTGTACCCTCATATTAATCTGAAATTAAAAAATAAATAGGTACATTGTACAGTATGTGAATTATTATATCTCAGTAAGTTTTTTTTAAAGGTGGGTCCTATCGTTTTTATCAGGTCAGCATTCCTAGCTAAAATTATCTACACCCAAAACCTTAAACTCCTCCAGCACACACAAAGATAAGAGTGAGAGGTAGTTATCCCCTTGGCTAGCAACACAGTTGGCTTGCTCCAGTCTCAAGTCAATTTGGAGAATCACATCAGGGGACCAAGCAAGCAAAACTGAACAGCAAACAATAAGCACATGAAATGATACTCAACATCATTAGTCATCAGGGAAATGCAAATCAAAACCACAATGAGATATCTACCACTTCACACCTACCAGAATGGCTAGAATTAAAAAGACTGACAATAACAAGTGTTGGGAGAAAGAAAAAGAAAAAAAAAAAATGTTGAGGAGGATGTAGAGAAATTAGAACCCTCATACGCTTCCAATAGGAATATGAAATGTTGCAGCCTAAGCCAAGTAGCTTGATCATTACTCAAAAGGTTAAACATAGAGTTGCCATATGTTCCAGCAATTCCACTCATCTATACAAAAATGTGTGCACAGATGTACATAGAGAATTTATTCATAATAAGCAAAAGTAGAAACAACTCAACTGTTCACAACTGACAAACAAAATGTGCCATGTACACGTAATTAAATATTATTCAGCCATAAAAAAGGAATAAAGTATCGATACATGCTATAACACTAAGAATCTTGGCAATATTACACATTTGTTAAGGAAAGAAGCCAGTCAAAAAAAGAGCACATATTACATGAATCCATTTATATAAAATGTCCAGAATAGGCAAATCCATAGAGATATCTAAAAAGTAGACAAGTGGTTGCTTAAGGCTGAGGGGGATGGGAAGGTGGGGGGGGGAGTGACAAGTAAAGGGTAAAAGGCTATGAAATTCTAAAAATTGCCTGTGGTGAATGGTTGCACAACTCTGTGAACATTTTAAGAACCACTGAAGTATGCCCTTAAATAAGTTAATTGCAAGGTCATAAAAAATAAATGATAAATATAACTCCATTTCATTTGAAAAACTGAGAAATGCCTACATACTGTATTAATATTCTTAAGCCTGTATACATTTACAATTAAGTCAGGCAAGCCATCTCCCATCTTTTGGCTCCTCCTGGGGTTCCTCCACAATATCATTCTCTAGTAATCTTCCTAAATCCACTTTCCTTCTGCAGGAGAAAGGATCTCCCTCAGGCTTCTAGTAGCCCTTCTACCCTCAGGTTACATCTTCCAATGAGGCAGGTATTTGTGGCCATTAAGACTAAAAGCTGGGGGCTCAGCAGCTATAGCTCAGCAGCTAGGGCGCCAGCCACAGACAGGGAGCTGGCGGGTTTGAATCCAGCCCGGACCTGCCAAACAACAATGACAACTACAATCAAAAAATAAAAATAGCTGGGCGTTGTGGCAGGCACCTGTAATCCCAGCTACTTGGGAGGCTGAGGCAAAAGAATCACTTAAGCCCAAGAGTTTGAGGTTGCTGTGAACTGTGACGTTAAGGCACTCTATTCAGGGCGATAAAGTGAGACTCTGTCTTAAAAAAAAAAAAAAAAAAAAAGACTAAAACCTAGGAATTGGTTTACACCATTTGTTAACAACAGTTTCTGGCACCTGAAGAGTCTCAGAGTGTTATCTTCTGCTGTGTCCAGATATATCTGGACAGAGAGAGGGGGCTCACAAAAGCCTGGGACCCAAAGTTCTCAGGAAATCTGACTTCAAACTTTTATTCTTTGCCTTACTGGCTAAGTGACCCTGAGCAAGTCACTCAACCTTTCCAATCATCATTTTCCTCATCTGTAAAATAGGGACAATACCACCTATATTCCACAGAGATGCCCTGAATATTAATGCTTAACAAAAGTATCTGAAAATACTCAATAATTCAATTCAATAAACCATATGCCAGGCTCCAACTAGATGCTGGGAACACAAAGACACTGGTAAATACAATACTAACTGCCCTCAATTTGTTCAGAGGGTAGAAATTCTGTTTGCAGGAATTCATTTTCTTTCTTCCTTATCATAGCCTTCTTGTAAGATGGCAAAGTTTCAGAACTTTGATCCGTTGCCTTGGTATACTTCACCTCTGTTGTTAAGAGAGAGAGTTTATCTCCTTCATTCTTAAACAGGGGGAGATGAGATAGTTTACATAAATATTATGGGGAAACTGTTCCTTTAATGTTTTCAAGTTATTGTGAACACTCACCCTTAACTCTTCCAGACCTTATCCACAGGTGTGTTTCCACTGTGAAAGTATGCTTATTCAGCACCTTAAAGTAAGTTACGGAAAAACTCTCATTCTCACTCCTGTATCTCCAGCCTGTCTGGATTTATATTCCAGTTGAAAAGACTGGTCACAAAGGATCAGTTCCCACTTTAGCTACCTTAGTGACCAATTTTCTGGCTCACTTCCTGATTTTAAGATCAGGTTCTGGCTCGGCGCCTGTGGCTCAAGTGGCTAAGGCACCAGCCACATACACTAAGGTGGCGGGTTCGAATCCCCAGCCTGGGCCTGCCAAACAACAATGATGGCTGCAACCAAAAAATGGCCAGGTGTTGTGGCGGGTGCCTGTAGT
>NW_003852614.1:1438745-1439805 GCF_000181295.1 Otolemur garnettii
AAAAAAAAAAAAAAAAAAAAAAAGATCAGGTTCTACTCTAAAAACAGAAGGCCTTTCCAGAAAAAATATCAGCTCAGTTTATAACCAGGGGCTGACACAATGTAACTTAGGGGAAAATGTGGGAGATCGTAAAGTGTTATAAGACAAAGCCCATCCTTCCCTTGGTAGAGAAATTCCACAAGTCACAGAAAAATATTTTTCATTTTAGAATAGATTAGGAGAGAGCCTTTGCCAAGAGCCAGTTGTTTAAATTTTCAATTTGAATTTTAAGAAGGATTATAGATACCCAAGAACATGATGCTATTTTTAGGTAATAGGTAGGATTGCTGTGTCCACAACAGTTTGGAGCAATCAGGAGTGAAAATATTAAATAGCATTTATCACTGTGGTACTTTATCATTTAGCGTTTATACTTCTATTTTAATATTTTCCAAAGCTTCATCATAAAAACACTTGTAAACGTTCATTCTAGGCACAATAGAAAGATGTACCTCCTATACTTCATTATGAATTTAACCCACAGTAAGCACACTGGACATATGAAAGAATCTCAAGGTTAGAATATTCCTAAGTTGCCATCCAGTCCCGAAGTGTCCAAGGGAGATACACTAGCAAGGAATTGTCCTAAACCTATAACTCTTCCAATGCTTGTACCCTCTATGTATTAATACAAGAGAGGTAACAAAATGTTCTAAAATTTACTGTGGTGTATTAGAGGCACAACTCTGGGCCTAAAGCCATTGAATTATATACCTAAATGGGAAAATTGTATGGCAAATGACTTATATCTACCTAATGCCTTTTATTTTCTTTTTTGAGACAGAGCCTCAAGCTATCCCCCTGGGTAGAGTGCCCTGGCATCACTCTCACAGCAACCTCCAACTCCTGGGCTCAAGCGAGTCTCCTGCCTCAGGCTCCGAAGTTGCTGGGACTACAGATGCCCACCACAACGCCTGGCCATTTTTTGGTTGCAGCCATCATTGTTGTTTGGCGGGCCCGGGCTGGAGATTCGAACCCGCCACCTTAAAACCTAGGAATTGGTTTACACCATTTGTTAACA
>NW_003852614.1:1440060-1441917 GCF_000181295.1 Otolemur garnettii
CCTCTAACTCCTGGGCTCAAGCGAGTCTCCTGCCTCCACCTCCCAAGTAGGTGGGACCACAGGCCCCGCCACAACGCCTGGCTATTTTTTTTGGTTGCAGCCATCATTGTTGTTTGGCGGGCCTGGCTGGATTCGAACCCGCCACCTTAGGTTTCTGTGGCTGGCACCTTAGCCACTTGAGCCAGAGGTGCCGAGCCTCAAAGCTACATTTTAAGCACTCCTGTTAAACCCTATCTGGCTAAGGGCTGCACTATTTTGGCAACAGTGTGTCAGTGGCCACCACAAACATCACTCCAACCTTCCCCTCCACATGCATCTTTCCCTCACTCTTTTCAGCATCTATTATTTCTCCCAATCTCTTTCTTGTTGCTCCTCCACTTTTAACTAGGTCTTAGGTCTCTCAGGTGTTCACAAGCCTGGTTTGTCCAAACTGGTAGGCCTCAGAATTAAACTGATTGCTGACCCTGTGCAACTTTCCCATCAAGACCTTAGGCAAGTCACATCCTGACTCCCCTATCATTGTTCCAGTATGCAGGCTACATGATCTTTCCAGCTGTAACATTCCATGTGAAAAATATCCAAATAATGAATGCCTACTTGGCCAGTAATAGGCAAAGTCTCTGCCATTTTTGCCAACAGACATATACTTGGATTATGTATTTTATAAATACCCACCATGATGCAATCCTCCAAAGAATTATATATTTATAAAAATGACCAACATGGAGTTTTTAAAAACTAGCATTTTATCAAAGTTCAGAACCCGGTAGAATTTAATAGTCCCTCTAGACCAGTTTCCAAGGGTCTATCTTTAAATGGGGAAAAAAAAAGCACTTTCAAGTGTTGAGGCCCTGTTGGATTTACCAAACCAAACAAAGAAGACGGAGTGGCAAAACCGCAACAACAGTTCAACTAAATCCTAAGAAAAGAAATGCCTTACCTAGCAAATGCCAGAAAGACTAATATAAGACAACACCTCAACCTACAATATAAACGCGCACAAATATACTCAAACACTGCTGGGCACAGTGGCTCACGCCTGTAATCCTACCACTCTGGGAGGCTAAGGCGGGTGGATTGCTTGAGCTCACGAGTTCAAGACCTGAGCAAAAGCAAGACCCATCTCTACTAAAAATAGAAAAACTGAGGCAAGAGGACCACTTGAGTTGGACGTTGCTGTGAGCTATGACACCATAGCACTCTACCCAAGGGGACAGCTTGAGACTCTGTCTCCAAAAAAAAAAAAAAAAAAAAAAAAAAGGGAAAGAGAGAGATACTCAAAGAGCAATAAACACTGCAGGAATCCCCTTACCTGGGACAACTTGCAGCTTTTTAAGCCAACCAGTTGGATTCTCCCAACAAAAGTCACAGAATGCGCAGTTACCAGTTTCCAACATACCACCACCACACAAATTCACAGTATTGTTTCCATGTGCCCAACATCACAGAGCAAAACCGAAAGAAACATCAATTTCTCCTACACACAAACACATGCAACAGAAACCATTTCCTTTGCAGAACCTACTTTGTCTAAGTTGTGGCCATTAAATGGATAAATATTAGTGGCTACTAAAAATCAGATGGTTAGCTCTACACTGAGAAGCAAACAGCACACACATATTCATAAAAACAATAACCGTAAGGTATGTTCCTTGTCAGTAAGCTGAAAACCAAACACGGAGAGAAATGATTCAAAATGTCCATTTGCGGCTCGGCACCTGTGGCTCAATCGGCTAAGGCGCCAGCCACATACACCTAAGGTGGAGGGTTCGAATCCCCAGCCTGGGCCCGCCAAACAACAATGATGGCTGCAACCAAAAAATGGCCAGGCGTTGTGGCGGGCGCCCGTGGTCCCAG
>NW_003852614.1:1442018-1456725 GCF_000181295.1 Otolemur garnettii
AAAAAAAAAAAAAAAGTCCATTTGCATCCATCTTTCCCATTACCTCAGACTAACAAGCTATCCAGTTACAGGAGTGTCCCAAAGATCACCATACACACAGTAGCCAAACGTATTTTTATTTACAAAAGAGTCATTACAAAATTTTAAAAAATATTTACAAAATACTCTCTACGTATTGATATATAAATATAAAACAAATAATGAATTTCTTAATTTTTCTATATACGGTGAACTTTGGGACACCCTGTAGTTAACTTCCTACACTTCCATCCACCATTAAAAAAGCCTCAGGCAGGCTCGTCCCCTGTGGCTCAAGTGGCTAAGGCAACAGCCACATACACCTAAGGTGGCGGGTTCGAATCCAGCCCGGGCCTGCCAAAAAACAATGAGGCTGCAACCAAAAAATAGCTGGGCGTTGTGGCAGGCGCCTGTGGTCCCAGCTACTTGGGAGGTTGAGGCAGGAGACTTGCTTGAGCCCAGGAGTTAGAGGTTGCTGTGAGCTGTGATGCCACAGCACTCTACCCAGGGGGACAGCTCGAGGCTCTGTCTCAAACAAAAAAAGCCTCGGGCAAAAGGTGGTAGGCCCTCTCTTCTTTCCCTACAGGCTCTTGAAGCAATGAACAAGCAGGGGATGGGAACAGAAAGGACACAGGTAGGCGACTCCCCTCAGCTTGACGACAGGGCTGCCTGTCTCTCCGCTTCTCATCACGGAACTAGAGCACCTGCCTGGAAAGAGGCCCCTTCCTCCACCTCAGTAACTGACCCACAGGGCCTAGGTGTCCAAAGAGATCCCGCAGGCGCAGCAGCCCTTAGGGACAAAGGCCGCCTTACAAAGGGAAAAGGGAAGAAAAAGAATTCGGCAATAGCATGAGAACCTTGGAAACAAAAGGGAGAGGGGCAGAATACCAAACCAATCTCGGGTGTTCCCAGAGGGTGCCAGGTTGGGTGAAGAAACGCGTGTGGGGGAAGAGGAAGATTTAGGAAACTCCTCGGAGAAAATGGATTAGAGAGCTGCTGGGGGCGCAGCAGGAAGCAGGAAGAGGGCTGCAGGCAGGACTGAGGCCCTGGGGTGAGAAGGGAAGACACTTCGCGGGTGGGGAAAGGTGATGGCAAAGAAGTAAAGGCTAGACAGGGCCCAGTGGCCGGAGAGCTGGCGCTTCGCCCCGCGTGGCTCTCCAAGGGGCCCTCATGAGGGGCTCAGAAGGAGGCTGAGGATACGCAGCCAAGGCGTTAGGGGGAAAGGGCAGAACCGGGTGTGCAGTGTTGGAAAAGAAGGCTGAGAACAGAACCGTAGAGAGGCTAGGAGAGGACTGAGGGGGGGATGACCCCCATCCGCCCCACCTCACCTGGGGCCGGGTCGGAGTCCAGGTCTAGTGTTGAGATAACGCCAGCTGAGGCCAGTCCCTCCGTCCTGCGCGGGAGACCCCGGACACAAAGCGGGGCGCGCGGGAGGAGGGAAGAGGGAGGAGAGAGGAGGGGGGAGGAGACGCCTGAGGCGCGTGAGGGGGGGAAAGGAGGGGCGCCCGCCGCCCTCCGCCAGAGTCAGGGGCGGAGCGTGCGGGTGGAGGCCGAGCTCGACTGGCCAATGGGTATCCCGCCGGCCGACAGGCTAGGGCGCGCCTCCCAGCAACTCACCTCGGCACCTGGGCCGCGGTTGGCCACAGCCAATCAAACTTCATTTGCATAACTAGCCCCACCCATTTGCTCCAGCCAGGGGAATGCTCGATTAGAGTACAAAGAAGGCCCCCGGTAGGAGGACTGGATAGTTTGGCGATTCACTACTCCCAGAGCATTCTATCGCTTTTTCAGTGCGTTTTATGGCTCTTTCACGTTCAAATTGATGAGGGGAGGAAAGTAGGGTGATCACAGAAGTTTGACCCATGGTCTCTTGAGAGGTGGAATCTCTTCTCTCTGAGGACCTTCTAACCAAGAGTTGTTCTTTTCCCTGTCTTTGCCTCTCAGCCCTCTGCCCCCTCCCCTTTTTCCCACCGCCCTAATTTCTGCACTTCTTCCCGTAGGCTGCTGCCCACTACTGGTCTTTAGTTGCACTGCAGCCCTGATCAGTAAGCCGGGAGCATAGCCTGGACCAGGGGTCCTCAAACTTTTTAAACAGGGGGCCAGTTCACTGTCCCTCAGACCGTTGGAGGGCTGGACTGCGGGCCCTGGGACGAGTTGGCTGCTAAGCAGGACAGGCAGGGGCGGCAAAAACACCCGGCGGGCCGGATAAATGTCCTTAGCAGCCGCATGTGGCCCGCAGGCTGTAGTTTGAGGACGTCTGGCCTGGACTGATGCTTCCTAGACACCAAGACAAACCCCCATCCAGAAGGAAAAGGAAAGAGGAAGAGGTTACTGCCCTAGGTAGAAGGAAACTGAACAAGTGGCTTTGTTACCTACGATGGCAAAAGCCAATACAAATTCCTCCACATCATCACTTCCCACCTTCCCTTACCTTCAGGTCTGTACTGGGCCACAATGGTGACTGACTGGCCAGCCCGTTTCAGAGCAGCTGCAGCTTGTTCATGAGTTGCATTCCTCAGGTTCACTCCATTCACCTGTCCAAAGACAGAAGCTGTGAACCACTCCAGAAGGAGAGTCCTCAGTCCTAGCAGTTAGGAGAGGGAGGAATATAGGCAGCCCATCCCTGAGCATTCAGATGTGTTTCCCAGTAGTCCATCCTTGTCCCTAAAGGGGACCTAAAGGATATATATCTAGTGCAATAATTATCTTCACAGAGGGCCAGGTGCTGTGACTCATGCCTGTATTCCTAGCACTTGGGAGGCCGAGGCAGGTGGATTACCTGAGCTCATGGGTTGGAGATCAGCCTGAGGCAGCGTGAGACCCCCCTGTCTCTAAAAATAGCCAGGCATTGTGGCAGATGCCTGCTACTCAGAAGGCTGAGGCAAGAGAATCGTTTAAGCCTGAGAGTTTGAGGTTGCTGTGAGCTGTGATGCCATGGCATTCTACCCAAGGCAAAGTGAGACTCTGCTCCCCCCCCAAAACAAAAAACAAACAAACAAAAAATATATATATCTTCAGGGCGGCGCCTGTGGCTCAAAGAGGTAGGGCGCCAGGCCCATATACCAGAGGTGGTAGGTTCAAACCCAGCCCTGCTCAAAAACTGCAAAAATGTATATATATCATCATAGAGGTAAAATGCCAATTAAGGTTAAGATCCAAGAGACATTCATTCCCTCCTCAAGGGTAAGTCTGGTCTTGGTCCCTATCCCTCACTAAGGATGTCTATTTTAAAAATGTAAGTGTTCTCCAGTTCTTAGCCCTTCCCTCATCCAAAGCATTCCTTGGAGGAAGCAATATCTCCCCTCTTCTCTTTCAGACTGGCATAACTCCCATCCTCCCACCGTGCCTTTGTCTCCTCACCGATAAAATCCGGTCTCCTCTCCGCAGCTCCCCACTCAGGTCAGCTGGGCCTCCTGCCAGGATAAAGGAGACAAAAATGCCTTCTCCATCCTCTCCTCCTACAATGTTGAAGCCAAGGCCTGTGGATCCCTTGTGCAGGATGATCTTTCGAGGCTCTCTGGTGGGAAAGAAGTGGAGGAGTCAGGACAAGGTAGATATGAACTGTTGTCCCTGTGAAGGCCAGCCTGGAACAAGAGCCATACTGGCTGTAGGGAGTAAGGACTTGGGTCCCTATGTATGATACCCTGTTTCTCCCTTTGTCTCCTGAAACCTGTTTGGCTGCTATTTTCTGTCAGGTGCCAAGTTTCAGTTCCTCTTCCCTCCCTTCTTCCTGAAGCCTTAGAGTCAGCTTCTCAGTGGACAGTCCCTTCTCTTCTCAGGTCAACAAACACCCTCAACTCTAGAGACAAAATCTCAGAGCCCATTCACTGATTCTTTTCCTTCCTAGATTCTCCTATCCTACCAATCAGTATTATGGACCCTGGACTATAAGAAAAGGAACCAGTCAGGGGCAGTGGAATCACCCTGGGGTTGACTGCACTCACCACCCACACAAGATATGCATACTTACTTTACACATGCTACTCTGCAGTCTCAAAATTCCCACCCACCAACTATGACCCCTCCTACCTTTCTCAACAACATATTTAGTCAGTAGTTACCCCTATGTACCTCTGCCAGGTGATGTGGAGACAGAGATAAAGAAATCCTAGATCTGGGTGAGGTGGCTAGCACCTGTAGTCCCAGCTACTGGGGAGGTTGAGGTGGGGGGATTGCTAGAGGCCAGTAAGGAAAGGAAAGGAAGAAGGAAAGAAAGAGAGAGAGAGAGAGAAGGCAAGGAAGGAAAAAGAAAGGATATACCAGGACCCCCAAAGGAGCTTAGGAGCCAGACTGAAGAGAGGACACAAGCTCATGAAAAACCTGAGTGAAACTAACCATATCTAAGGAACCCCTCTGTAAATAGTCACAGTGTCATCAGGTGAGAGCAAATAGCTGCACATATATTGATATCCATACAACCAGACTCCCAGCACACTTTCCTCACCCATCACCCGTCCTTTCATTTGTTATAAGCATCTGTCATTGGAGGGGTCCCCAGCCCCAAGCAAGGCTCCTCCTTTCTTGCTCCCAATCTCAAAGGTGAGACTCCTTCCCCAGTCTCAGATGCTGTTGCTCCATAACCTTGCACTCCTACCTGACATCCCCTCCGGGCCGCAGAGAACGGAGCGGCCAGGCCCACTTTTGTGAAGCCCTCCTCCAGGCAGAAGCCGAGGCCGATCCCAAGCCCAAGGCCAAGCTGGAACCTGAGAACTTGCGGGCCCTCTCCATGGCTCCTCTGCCTCTCCCTAGTCCGACACCCCTTCCGGCTCCAGTGCAGCCTGCCCAGCAGCCTACCAGGCCCCACCCCGCAAACCTGTCCCCGGGAACCCCAGCCGGCCAGACCCGTTCTACTGCCGGCCGGCGCAGCCACCGCCACCAGTGGGGTGGGGCTGTTCCCCGCTAGGCCCCTGAGCCGGTCAGCCTCTCAGATTCCAACCAACCCCATCACCCGGACTGCTTTCTTCTCTGATTTGGAAAGGTTGCAGCGGAGGGGGCTGCTACTATCTCAGGACAGGAAACTCGCAGCCCCCTGAACGCCCCACCCTACCCTTCATCCGCACTTTCGGATCGGAGCCACTCATTCAGCACTCCCCCTGATGGTAGAACTTGTCCTTACAGCTACCTCTGTCCCATTCCAAAGCCCCAAGGGCTGAGAGAAGGACCCAGACCCCAAAGCCAGGAGTGATGAAGGCCTTATCCTCTTCTTTTCCACACTACAAAGAGGCCTGTGGCCCTCCAGAAACGGATTCCTCTTCTTCCCCATCCCTTGTTAGAAGGGATAGGGGGGTGAAGCTCTTACCTGGTAAAATCCTCCTCAGCCAGCATGTGCCTGGGGATAGGAGAGTAGCGGGTAGAGGGAACCTGAGGAGGAGCAGGGTAGTTGACCTTGCTCTCCACAGCCCCAAGATAACCCAGGCTGGAGTTATGGCTTATGTGGTTGTCAGCCAAGGCAGTGAAAGCTGGAATCAAGAAAGGGAGATAAAAGTTCAGAGACTGGTACAGGTACCCTACCCCAACCCCCTCCGAGGACTTTCCCCCACACCCCACTTTAGGTGCAAAAGAGACCAAGAAATGTTCATTCCCAAGGCGGCTCCTCCTCACTCCATCCACACCCCCACCCAGGGTTCCTCCTCCGCAGTCCCTTTCTAAATCCTGGGCTCACTCCTGTGAGTCTTAGAAAGAGCTGAAGTCAAGGCAGTCTACAAAGAAAGGCATGACTGGAGGTGTGACTAATAATAATCTCTCACATCTCTATAGCCTAATACAGTTTTCCAAGGGCTTTCTCAACCATGATCTCATTTGATCTGTGCAGCAGCAGGCCTACATGGAAGGCAGCACATATATCATTAGCTTTCTTTTTGCCAAAGAGGATACTAAAGAGAGGTGAAAGGGACTTGTCTAGGGGCACCCAGCTCTAAGGGACAGAGCTGAGATCTGGACTCAGTTATTCTGAGCACTATCCTCTGTGCTTGCTCCCTCTTAACAAGGGGAATGAAGTTCTTCCCCTCCAGAAACCAATCGACAGGACTTTAGGCCGGGGGCAGTGGCTGATGGGTACGTACTGCTGGCGTAGTCAGGGGGAGCATACATGTCGTTGAGGTGGAGGCTGCCTGGCTTAGCCACCTTCAGATAGACCATATCAGATGTGTTCTTCAGTGAGGCCACAGCTTCCTCATGCCTCACATCCTGCAGATTGGTGTTGTTCACCTAGAAGAAAACAAGCCTCAGGTTAGGACTAGAGAGAAGGGAAGGCCTCTCCAGGTATCCATGAGGGGGTACCATTTCAGTGAAATTCAAAAGTGTGCTAGCAGAGGTCAAGGCATAGAGCTGTGAGGAGCAGAGACAGGAAGTAGGGGTAGGGCAAGTGAAGGGACCCGAGCCATGGCAAGACCTAGGGCTTTGATATTTGGGTAAACACAACTCAGATGATACTCTTGAAATTCCCCATAATGCCTTGTCCCTGAGTGAGGTTCAGGTGGAGCGAGAGGATGCTGGAGCTCCTCCTTCCCACCCTACCATTTGGGGTATCCCTGTGAAGTCTATCTCACCGCCAGCAGCCGGTCCCCAATCTGTAGGCGTCCATCCTTCTGAGCAGCACCCCCCTCAATGATCTTGGTGATATAGATGCTGTTGTCTCCTGGGATGTGCTGGTTGCCAATGCCCCCAGCAATGCTGAAACCCAGGCCTGGGTAGGAGCCAACAGGGAGTGGGAGAGGACCACAAGGAAAGGTTAGAGTGTTGTCAATACCAAATATAACCCTACAACCCCATGCAACCCACTGGTACCACAGGAGCTTCTCCAAGGGATCCCAAACACTAGGCTGCCACCCACAAGGTCAGTAAGGGTCAAGAAAGAAGGCATGAGGTGGAACAGGGGGAGTAAGGCAAGGAGTAAGGCCATTCCCTATGGGGCCAGCTAGGACCTGGGGCCAGGGACTCTGGCCAGAGCACAGGAACCAGAAGGGCCGCACCTTTGGGCCCTTTGAGCAGATTGACCTCCATGATGGTCTCAGGTGGGGGCTGTCGCCTCCGCACCACCAACCGCACCACAGGGCCTGCCTCCTTCAGTGCCTCCACTGCCCGGCTGTGCACCACCTCCGACACGTCCACCTCATTCACTCGTAGCACACAGTCATTCACCCTGCAGGGGAAGCCCAAGATGCATGACACTGTGCCACCATCCCTCTACCCACTCTCCCACTTTCTCCCCCTCCTGTCTCCTCCACTCATCATCCCTCCTCTACTCTTTCCCCTCTCAGATCTAATGGAAAGATCATCTTCCAGGCCAGCCCCCGCCCATCTCCATCCTGCCCATGCCACCCATAACCCTACTTCCAGGCCATCTCACCCCAGCCTCCCATCCATGGCAGCTGCTCCACCAGGGATGATCTTGGTAATAAAGATGCCAGGGTCATCGGGGACATGGGGATTGTCGATGCCACCTGCAATACTGAAGCCTAGGCCAGAGTTGCCCTATAGAAAGGGGTGGAAGGACACAGTCTGTTCACTCTGGGGGCACAAAGGAGGGTTCTGGGCACCCCATCTCCCTCTATGTACCAGACCAACTTCTCCAGACCTCAGAAAGGGCCATAGCAGGCCAGGCCACATTTCTCAGAAACCTGGCAGTTTCCCAATCTATACCAACAATTCTGTCAGGGAGGCCTCAGCAAACCCATCCCTTCCACAATTTTCTAGGCCTCAGTGAGCAAGGTCAATTAATATTTGTTAGTGGGCTGATTGATTGATGCAGTGAAGTTTCCTCTGAGGGCTGCTGTTTCCCCATTCTCTCAATGCAGGTCCCTCCATGTGTTTTGCAAGGCTCCAACCCTCTCCACCCCTTTCATTCCTTCCCCACTGGTAGACTCACCCGCTCAAGTACTATTTCCTCATATTTGAACATTCCATCGCTGCCATTCACCTAGGGAAAGACACAAGCAGTTCCCTCAAAGCCTCTTGACCTCTCAGGTATCTACCCCCTATCAATCTGCCTCCTTACTCCATAAAGTAGGATAGCCCAAGTACACCCCAGGGCACCTCTTGGCCACAGATAGGGACAGGTTGACCCCAAGGAGGCCACTCCCTTCCTCTTGCTTCCAACCAACTCAGGCTAAACTCAGTTGCTCAGTTAGCGTACATTGTCTGAGACTGACCCGCCAGTGGTGCACACACCAAGAGGTTGGGCTTCAGGGCCTCAGGGTTCAGTAGAAGTGGTTCAGGGATACCCTAAGGGAGATGGCAGAGATGAAGCATGGCAGGCAAACCATGCCATACCCAGCATACATAGTGGGTACCCAATGGCCCTACCCTTATGAACCACAGCTCTCCCTAACTTGGGAATCACATACTCCCACCACGTTAGTGCTGTAAGGACAGCAGACATCATCTTGTCCCACTCCACTCATGTGACAAGTAGTGACACTGAGGCCCAGAGAGAACATGGAATGTGCCTAAGAGCACACTAGGGGTTAGTGGCAGAGCAAGGACTAGAACCTGGATCTCTAAGTGCTCTTTTGATTACAGTAAACTATCAAGGCCACTGATGTTTTGGTCACTCAACTCCTTCCCCCATTAGAGCTCATGAGAAAAAGCAAAGTTACACTCTTCAGAATACCTCCTTCTGTGGTTCCAGGAACCTAATTCCTCGAATAGGTAGAAGGAGGTAAAGTCCTAACTCATTTTCTACAAAGGGAATTTTGGTCCTGAACCCTTTGTGTTTCCAAGCAGAAAGGGCCAGGGAGGGATCTGGTCAGGAATCAGAGGCAAAGCCAGGAGTGGGACAGTGGATGAGGGAAAAGTTGATGACCCACAGACTGATTGACAACAGAGTCTATTGTCTTCAATACATAATAGCCATAGGAGAATAGGGAAGGGAAGGAGGCAGAAACACAGGGTTGGTTTGATCAACCCACAGAGGTGGCCTCCCAGAGAGGACATTGTTGTGTCAAGTGAAAATGCTTCTGCACCTGCACCCTGGTTCTCACTCTCATCCCCAAGAATGCAGGAGCCCTCTTGTCTCTCTCCTCAGGTATCCTGGCACTTCTCAAACTTTTACTAGCTATGTTGTCCCTTTCCTGACCCTGACATCTTCCTCAGAAGAGGAAAGCTGGAAACCCAGGGTGGGGGCTTCTCCACATGCCCTGCTCTGCTTCCCCTATCCCATCTCCACCTCACACAGCTTTGGCTTCTAGAAGCAGAGAGGGGGAGAGGGTTAGTTAGTCATGCTTCCACCATTTCTGGGTTTGGCCCCAAAACTTCCTGCCCTGCAGCCCTGGGAGCTGGTGGGAGGACTCCAGCTGTAGCCTCACCCTAGTTCCGGATCTCAGGAGGAAGAAGTGATGGTTCTTCAGAGACCCGGAATCAATACAGCTGCCTTAAGTACCATGCAACAGACACACAGGCAAAAGGACACCCATGTAGCTCTTGTATGCCTAGTCTACCGTGTGAGCCCACATGTGACAAGCCATGCCTTAAGCCAAGCTCAGGTGGTACCCAGAGGCTTCTGACTTCCAGTGGTCTACCCTCTAGCCCCTACCCTACCTCTACTCAAGGATCTTGCTGCTAGGGACAGGGGCCATCCAGGGATAAGCCCTGGCAAAGAAACCCCAGCTAACTGGCTCAGCTCTGGGATTGGCACTGGTCTTCCAGTTAGGCAGGACAGACTTAAGAAGGTATTTACAAGGGAAGGGCCCCAGGACAAAGGAACAAGGGAGAGATGGCACTCAGGAGAGAGGACAAAGGGCCAAAGCAAGGGACAAGAGAAGCAGTAAGTGTGGACAGACAGAAGGCCAAAACAGAAGACTCCTCTCTCCAGGAAGTCCCCACCTTTGCTTCTGAGTAAGAGCATATCTGATCCCCAGAGGAGGACAGAGGCAGCCAGAATGGTCACCAGCTTGGGGCAGTCAGTACCTGCCCTCAACAGCAAACCCTCCTCATCCTCTCTCTCCACCCTGGAAGCTGCAGAGTTGAATATTCAGACAGGCCCTCCGTTTTGTGTGCCAGGGACCTGGCTCTGCCGGCCCAGCCTCCATTTTGCTGCTTCTCCCACAGATGCTCCTTCCATTTTCTAAGCTGGCAGTTTAGACTGGGAGTGGAAGCCAGAGTTGTGCCCGGCACCCAGAGGCTCCCAAGCTGTGCAAAGTCAGGGCTGGGGGGCTAAGCTCTCTCACATCTGGGGGTACCTAAGAGGGACATGGCCTACTGGGGCTAGTCCCTGCACCAGGGCAGCTGTCCCTTGCCTGGCTCCAGGCACCATGCCTGCTCTGAAGCGAGGAAGCTTCTTTGCTTCAATCACCCCCCCCAACACCCCCACCTCAGCATACACACTTCAGAACTGCTTGGACAAAAGAGTCTGTCCTTCTCAGCAGCCTCTCAGCCTTGCTTGGGATGTGTCTCTTGCTCCCCCACCCCCGCCTGTCAAGTGCCTCTCACCAAGGATATACCCCCCCCCACACACACACACACAAGCACACGCGTGCACTCTTGCAGCCACATGCTCACACACATACACATGTAGCCACACACACAAACACAACGATCCCTGCAACCTTATCTACAGAGACACCTTCACATTCAGAGACACATCCCCACACGTCCATGTGCACATTCACACACAAAGGGACTGGGATGGAGAGGGACTCATGGCATCAAGGGAGGAAGCTTGGTGAGCCAGGCACATGGACTCCTCCACATAGATTCACAGGAGCTCCATTGCCTTCCTCCACACACATACATACACACACATATGTCCCCCCTACGCAGAACACCATGCCCCCTCCTCCTCTCCTGTGGAGACACATACCACACACAGCCCCCGCAGAACCTCCCGCCCCCTGCCAGACACAGAAACATTACCAAACCCCCGCACTGAGACAAACCCAATTCCCCGACACAGGAAAATGTGCCCCTCCGCCATACCTTCACCCCCTGACACATACAGCTCTTTCTAACTGCCTCCAAATGGAGACCCCCCAAAACAGACACACACAAGGAGCCACACATTTCCAACCACCTCTCTTTGCCCAGATGCAATGCTAGGGCTCAGGGTCCACCAGTTTGGAGTCCCAGCAGCCCCTGCTGCATCCCAGGCCTCTAGGGCCCCACTCTCCAGCCCTCTGAGGTTGCCCCACCACTGCCCCCACCCCCACCACCCCCGCTGGTCCATACCTGCTCATACCAGTCCCGGTTGGTACAGGTGCACTCAGGCCACCAACTGGGGCCACTGCCGTTGAGTTTGGGGGTGCTCTTGCCTGGGACTGGCTTAGGGGCCACTGGCCCCACATCCCGGCCTGTGGGGATGAGCTTGGCCTTGGTGCGAGGGGTGGGGGTGGCCCCCGCCTGCGAGGGCAAGGTCTGCGAGCTGTAGCCCCCATAACCTGTGCTGGCCCCATTGCCCCCACCTGGCCCGTAGGGATCGGGCACCTGCCAGTCCCCGTAACCTGGAGGCTCGAGGCGCCGCAGGGCGGCCAGGCGAGTCACCTCATAGCACTCGGGGCACTTACAGCAGTGCTGGTGCTTGTGCATGACACTGCCCCCCGCAGCTCGGACCCCCCAGCCCACGCCTGTTTCCACGCCGCCGCCACCACTGCCGCCGCCGCTGCCGGCTTCCCGGGCACACTCACACTGCTCGGACCAGGAAGGGGGGGGTACCCGTGGAGGCGCCCTGGCGGAGCGGGGCCTGGGGCCGGGCGGGCGTCCCGGGGCCTCTGCCCCAACGCCGCCCCGCACCCATGGCTCCCCCTCCAGCACTGGCGGCTCCGTGTCGCCCGTTGTGACTCCTGGGCCAAGGCCCAGGGGCAAAGAAGAAGCGGGAGCCCAGGGAGAGTCTGGGTGCTGCGAGAACCGCTTCTGCTGTGGTCCCCAGGATGGATCTGAGTGGAGTCAAGAGCATCTCTCCCTGGCTCCCTTCTCAGTTGATTCCAGCCAATCAGTGCGCAGAGTCAGGCAGCGGCAGCAGCAGCGGCAGGAATGCTAAACAGCAGCTCCTTAAAGGAACAGAGGCAGTGGCACCCTTAGGCTCAGCCCCAGCCCCACGGATCTCTGGGGTATCACCGACCCTAGGGAGAAGGCAGAGGACGTGGGCCACAGGAGAGCTCAGGCACCGGATCTCATCATGCCCCTATATGCCCAACTCCAGCCTATCCTCCCCCCACTCCACCCCACCCCACTTCCAAGAGGGAGTTGCAGGGAGATGCTCAATGGGTTCCCAGGCTTGCTCTGAGTTAGGGCCACCAGAAGTAAAGACAAGGAAGCAGAACGGACCAAAGGGATGTTGGAGCAGAATGGTGGGAGGAAGGTGCTCTTTCTTACAAGGGACCAAGGAAGAAGGCAGCATATTAGGCTCACTCTCCTGTCAGTGCCATCTCCACAGGACTATTGCTCTCTCAGCCTTTAGGCCCTGAAATTACTATGACCTCACACTTGACCTTCTACCATTACCAGTGAGGGACTCAACCCTTAGAACAGGGGTTAGCAAGAAGCTGTAAGTCCTTGTCCCTGCCCCACAA
The DNA here is from genome assembly GCF_000181295.1 of Otolemur garnettii. NCBI lineage: Eukaryota > Metazoa > Chordata > Mammalia > Primates > Galagidae > Otolemur > Otolemur garnettii. Next base: position 1,454,540 of record NW_003852614.1, read on the forward strand.
GTCCCTACATTCTTGACTCCACCTTTGCACGATTATGTTGGGGAGAAAGCAGTTTTAGGATGCCAACAGTAAAAGGAGTCCAGGAATGGCAGAGAGATAAGAAGAGATCTGAAGTGAGAAAAACCATTCTGTGAGACTGGAGTAAAACTTGGGAATACCTGTCCAAGGACATCCTCTTACTCTCTCCTAGCTCAGTCTGCAGAGGGATGAAGGAAGGATGACATGCCAGAAAAGCTCTATCTTTTTGTTGCTCTTATTTTGTCTTTAACTACCAATTTTTGAGTCTTTACAAAGTCCTAAGTGCTTTATATGCAAAACAAAAAACAAACAAACAAACAAAAACCTTAGTAAGGTAGTGTTATTATCTTAGTTTTATCAGTGAGAAATTGAGGCTCAGAGATGTTAACACAGCCAGGTAACATAGCTGGAAGCGACATTAATAAGGATACAAATCCTGGCCATTTGATTCCAGAGTCCATACAGTGAACCACTCCAGTACAATAAGTCTATTCTAAGTCCTTCTGCAGAACTTAGAACTCAGTTCAATTCAATAAACGTTAATTGAGCACCAACTCTGTGTGAGACCTTTACCTAGGTACCATGGATATAGACATTCAGCCTTAATTCAACAAATATTCATGGAACACTTGATATGTGCCAGACATGGTTCTAGGACTTTGGGGTTATAGCAGTAAACTCAACAAAACAGAACAAATAAAGCAAACCCCTGCCCTTGGGGAGCTTATATAGAAGACACAGACAAAAATAAGCACAATAGGGCCAGAAATGGTGGCTCACGAGTCTGATCCTAGTGTTTTGGGAGTCTAAAGTAGGAGGATTGCTTTTTTGGGAGTCCCAGGTGGGAGGATCAGTTGAGGCCAGGTGTTTGAGGCTGCAGTGAGCTATGATTGTTCCACTACACTCTAGCTTGGACAACAAAGTGAGATCCTGACTCAAAAAAATCACAATAAATAAATGAATTATATAGTACAGTAAGTCCTTATTGAATATTGTTAGTATGACTTCAAGCAAAATGACATATAACAAAATCAATTTTTCCATAGGCTAATTCATACAAACAAGAGATAAGTTCCTATGAATTATTTCTGGTCACAAAACATCACTAAACTTCTGAATAAAGACCCCAAATACTTCTAATATTAAACATTGAAATATGAGCTATACATACACTTAAGAAAGATTAATAAAAACGAGTAAAATATTTTTCACCCAATTTTTGCTGAATCAGAGTCATAGTGGTGTGATGGTAGGTTAAATAAAATCAAGAAATATATTTTTGCAAAGTGAAAATTGTAAGGAACATCTATCACCACATAGTTCAAAAGCAAACAATAATAGATATAACAGTCTTGCTCAGGGTTTATCATTTATTGTTGTGCATTTGTATGATTATCAGCTACTTTACAATTTTTATTTCACAATAATTTGTATTTATTTATTCATAAAATTTCCAATTTGCTTATTTTAGTTCAGAGTCATGGGTAGGGCCAGAACCTATCCTGGTGGCACAAGGCAGAAGGCAGATACCAATCCTGGACAGAATGTCATTCTGTCACGGGGCACAGTCACACCCACCCATACTCATTTATACTGAGACCATTTAGACTTGCTAATTCATCTAATATGTACGTTTTTTGGATGTGGGAGGAAACTAGAGTACCTGGAGAAAAAACATACAAAGGTGGGGACAACATGCAAACTCCACTCAGAAAGTGGCCCCAGCCAGGAACTATTTTACTCATCAACATTATTAACAAAATGTTGTTGAACTATTTGGGGACCCGCTACTGATATGTATGTGGCCCACTTTTCAGACACTGCCACTTCCCATAGTCGCCTGCTACCAACCATGGCCAATCTCACTGTGTTGTTTGATATCCCCGATGGCAAACCCTTGGGCTGCACCTCCTTTGACGACCTGGCAACCAAGAAATGACTGCTCATCTAATCCATAAACTATGTTAACAAATTGCAGATGTTTGCAGACAAAGTTCCAAAGACAGTGGAAAACTTTCATGCCCTGAGCACTAGAAAAAAAGGATCTGATTATAAGGGTTATTACTTTGTTTTTTCTTTTCTTTCTTTCTTTTTTTTTTTTTTTTGTTGTTGTTCTTGATACCAAGTCTCACTCTGTCACCCTGGGTAGAGTGCCGTAGCATCATAAC
>NW_003852614.1:1456831-1458405 GCF_000181295.1 Otolemur garnettii
AACTCCTGGGCTCAGGTGATTCTCCTGCCTCAGCCTCCCAAGTAGCTGGGACTACAGGCACCCGCCACAATGCCCGGCTATTTTTTGGTTGTAGCCGTCATTATTTGGTGGGCCCGGGCTGGATTCGAACCCGCCAGCTCAGGTGTATGTAGCTGGTACCTTAGCTGCTTGAGCCACAGGCACCAAGCCCAACCTCAAACTCTTGAGCTCAAGCTATCTTCTTGCCTCAGCCTCCCAAGTAGCTGGGACTACAGGCACTCTCCACAATACTTGGCTAGTTTTTCTATTTTTAGTAGAGACAGGATCTTGCTCTTGCTCAGGCTGGTCTCCAACTCCTGAGGTCAAGCAATCCACTCCCCTCAACCTCTCAGAGTGCTAGGATAACAGACATGAGCCACCACACCCAGCCAAGAATTCCTACTTTAACAGAATTATTCCAGAGTTTATGTGCCAGGGTGGTGACTTCACACACCATAATGGCACTGGTGGAAAGTCTATTTACAGGGAGAAATTTGATAATGAGAACATCATCCTGAAGCATACAGGTCCTGGCATCTTGTCGATGGCAAATGTTGGGCCCAACACAAACAGTTCCCAGTCTTTCATTTGCACTACCAAGACTGAGTGCAAGCATGTGGTCTATGGCAAGGTGAAAGAGGGCATGAGTTATGGAAACCATGAAGCACTATGTTTTATCTTAACATCCCTTCTGTAGCTCAGGAGAACATTGCTCTACTCCCCATTTGCTTGCAATATCCTGAATTACTTGTGCTCTTGCTGCAGTTGTTTTCCATATTTGCCTTATTCCCTTCCATGTCTTGTTGGATTGCAGAGTTAAGTTTATGATTATGAAATAAAAAATAAATAATAATAAATATATATGTAATGATAAGTGCTGTGGACAAAAGAAAAAGTAGAGCACAGTAAGATAGATTTGGAATGGTAGGTGAGGACACCAAGATATTTATTTCTCAAGTTTTTTTACCCCACATTTTAATTTTCAAGTAAAGATTTTCAAACATACAGAAAAACTGAAAGAATTTTACAGTAAACACCCAATTACCTACCACTTAGGATTCTCATTAACATTTTACTATTTTTTTTTTTTTGCAGTTTTTGGTCAAAGCTAGGTTTGAACCCACCACCTTTAGCATATGGGGCTGGTGCCCTACTCCTTTGAGCTGCAGGTACCACTCACTATACTTGCTTCATCATATATCTATCCTTCACATAGCTTCTCCAACTTTTATAAAAATGAAAATTTACAAATGAAAAATGTTCAAAGAATAACACAATGAACAGCCCTGCAAGTATTCCTTATTGAGTCAATCAATAATTGGTAATGTTTATAATATTTGTTCTATTTATCCCTTTTATGAATCCTTTGATTGTAACTTTCCTTCTTATGCTTACTTCTAAATACTTTATCATGTATCTCTTGGGAATAAAGACATTCTCTCAGCTCAGCGCCTGTGCCTCAAGCGGCTAGGGTGCCAGCCACATACACCTAAGGTGGTGGGTTCGAATCCCCAGCCCGGGCCCGCCAAACAACAATGATGGCTGCAACCAAAAAG
>NW_003852614.1:1458557-1462458 GCF_000181295.1 Otolemur garnettii
AAAAAAAAAAAAAAAGACATTCTCCCACATAACCACAATATTATTGACACCTAAGGAAAGTAACAATAATTTCTTATCAACTAATATCATCTAATGTCCAGTCTATATTCATAGTTTACCAAATTTGCCTTTTATATTTTTAAAAATCAGAACACAATCAAGGTTCTCACATTGCATTTAAGTCTTCAGGCATTTTTAATCTAGAACAGCCCCAATCTTTTTAAAAATTATGTTTTATTTTGAAATAATTATAGATTTACAGGAAGTTTCATAGATAGTACAGAGAGGGCCTGAGTTCCTTTCACCAAGTTTCTCCCAATGATTACATCTTACATAATTATAGTACAATATGTAAACCAGGAAATTGATGTTGATTACAACATGTGTTATAGTTCTATACTACTTTGCCACAGGTGGAGATTCCTATAACCACCACTGCAATCAAGGTATATCATTACAAAGAACTACTGGTGTCATAAAAAAAGAAAAAAAAACAGAGTCTCACTCTGTTGCCTAGGCTAGAGTGCAGTGTTATTATCTTAACTCACTGCAACCTCAAATTCCTAGCCTCAAGCAATCATCCCACCTTGGCCTCCCAGTGTGCTAGAATTATAGGTGTGAGCCACCACCTCCGACTTGGTATCATCATTTTACCAGGTTGAGGAAAGAGCAGAAACCTTACTTTCTTTAAGCACCATTTTTAGTATAGTTATCTTAAGTATTTCCTCAATTTATGTACATTGAGATCTACATCAGACAATGCTATACTTATTACTTCAACTGTTGCAGGAAGACGAGGCCCAATGGAGAGAAAGAGCACCCAAACACCACGTTCATAAGAGGAAGGGCTTTATTCATCGGCCAGGAGCTTATGGCATAGATTTTCAAATGGCGGCTCTCTCCGACTGGCTTGGTCTTTCCCTTTTTATTGACAGTCAAAAAAGTTCCACCTCACAGGTACCTACCTTCCCATTGGCCAGTTTGAATCAAGTGGGAGATGCTAGTCCAGCCCCTACAGAACTACAGGATTAGTAAGCCTACAAATTCCTAAGAGCTGAGTCACCATGGAGAGGACCGTGCTGGTGCATCCTTGCAGTTTCCCTGAGAAGACCTGTTCTCCCAGACCTCACCCTTCTCGGGTATCCTCTCTCACAACCATCAAACATAATTTAGACAACTGAAGAAGAGAAAGTCTATTGCATTTTTTCATATTTTTGCTCATTCTGTTCATTCTTCCTTGCTGACATTCCAATTTTTTTTCTATCATTACCTTTCTGGTTGCTTTGTTTGTTTGTTTGTTTTGAGACAGAGTCTCATTCTGTCACCCTGGGTAGCGACCTGTGTGCCATGGTGTCATAGCTCACAGCAACCTCAAACTCCTAGGCTCAAGCAATCCTCTTGCCTCACCCTCCTGGGTAGCTGGTAGAGACAGGATCTCACTCTTGCTCAGAATGATCTTGAAATCCTGAGTTCAGGCAATCCACCCGCCTCAGCCTCCCAGAGTGCTAGGATTATACTGTGCTCAGCTCTCCTTTCTGTTTTGAGAACTTCCTTTAGACATTCTTTTGAAGTGGGTCTGCTAGAGACAAATTCTCTTACATTTCCTTTGTCTGAAAAATGTCTTGATTCCCCTTACTTCTGAAGAATATTCTCAGCAGATACACGTATAGCATTCAGGGTTGACAGGTGTTTTTTTTTGTTGTTGTTGTTTTGTTTTTTTGTTTTTGAGACAGAGTCCCACTCTGTGCCCTGGGTAGAATGCTGTGGCATCCCAGCTCACAGAAACCTCAAACTCTCGGGTTCAAGCAATTCTCTTACCTCAGCCTCCTGGGTAGTTGGGAGGATAGGTGCCTGCTATGACCCATGGCTAGTTTTTCTATTTTTTTTTTTTTTTAGTAGAGACAGGATCTTGCTCTTGTTCAGGGTTGTCTTGAACTCCTGAACTCAGGCAATCCACCCACCTTGGTCTACCAGAATGCTAGGATTACAGGTGTGAACCACTGTGCCTGGTCTATTGATTATTTCTTGTTCAAGTTGAAGGTCTCATTTTTTTTTAAGAGATGGGCTCTTGCTATCTTTCTCAGGCTGACCTCCAACTCCTTGGCCCAAGCAATCCTCCTGCCTTATCTTCCCATGCCACCATGCCCAGCTTAGATGATAAGAGATTTTTATTGCATCCTGGGAATTTTTGGATATTATGTTATGGGACTGAATTTTATTTAAATATTTTGTTTTTGGTATTCTTCTTCTGACACCATTGACATCAGAGGAAGGGGCCACTGCCTGGTTACTGCTGGGTAGGGGTTTGAGTTTCCCCCTTGGCCTCAGTTGATATGTGAGGTGGAAGATCCTCCTTACTGCTGGGCAAAGGTGGAAGTTCCCACTCCCTACTAGGCCTCTGATGATGTTTCCCTGGCTGGGAGAGACTAAAGTTTACTATTTCCCAGGTGGCTTCCACTGACACCACATTCAGGAGGTGAAAGAGAGTTTGGGGAGGGGAGGAGAAAGAGGGAAGCAACATTATTAATGATGTGTTGTGGTGAAAGTCCTGACTCTTCACTAGGCCTCCTCAGACACTCTGACACCACCCAATGGGGGGTGGGGTGAGGCGAAGTCTTGTTGCCCTGTAGGGATGGAAGTTCAGGCTCTCAGTCTTTTTTTTTTTTTTTTTTGTGTTTTGAGACAGAGTCTCACTTTGTCACCCTTGGTAGAGTGCTTTGGCTCATAGTTCATAGCAACCTCAAAATCTCAGGCTCAAGCGATTCTCTTGCCTCAGAGTCTTGAGTAGCTGGGACTATAGGTACCTCCCACAACACCCAGCAATTTTTTAGAGATAGAGTCTCACCCTTCCTCAGGCTGGTCTTGAACTCCTGAGCTCAAGTGATCCACCAACTTCAGTGTCCCATAGTGCTAGGATTACAGGCATGAGCCATTGTACCTTGGCTCTCAGTCTTCTCTGACAACACCCCAGCAAATGTGGAGGAACCTGGCCAGAATGAAAGTCTAGCTTCTTCTTGGCATTTGCTGGCTTGAATGGAATTATAGTTTTTTCAGTGGTGTTGGCTACAGTGGAGTGGTTATTGTCCAAGAGTTTTTGGAGTGGTTATTGTCCAAGTGGTTTTTGTCTGGCTAAGCTGTCCCTTTCCTGGTCTCTTAGATAGAGAGAACAGGTTTCCACTAGGACTTTGTCTATGCCCATTGGCATTTCTAGACTGCTGGCTTCTCCAGCACACAGTATCGGATTTATGAGGCAATAAAAAACCCCAAGGAACTTACCACCATAACTTCGGGTCACTGGGGTTCCTAGTTCAGTTTGCTCTTTTTTCCTTTCAGAGTCTTCTCTTGTTTTATATATGATGCCCAGAGTTGTTTTTTTTTTGTTTTGTTTTGTTTTGTTTTGTTTTTGATAGAGATAGAGTTTCATTTTGTCACTCTCGGTAGAGTGCTATGGCATCACAGCTCACAGCAATCTCCAGCTCTTGGGCTTAGGCAATTCTCTTGCCTTAGCCTCCTGAGATGCCCAGAGTTTTAACTGTACTTAGTGTGAGGAATAGGGAGAAGTGTGTCTATTTCAACTGAGTCTAGAATTGGAAGAACCCCATTATTTTTTAATTAGTTAAGTATATTGAGTTTTTGAAGAGTATAAGTCAGTTTTTCTTATAGAATATCTTACAATCTGGATTTCTCTGTCTTTTCCCTCATGGTGTCATTTATCTTATTCCTGGATATAGTAGTCTCCCCCATCCATGGTTTCAGGTACCTACAGTCAACTACCATCTGAAAAAATATATATATATATTTTTTGAGACAGAGCCTCACGCTGTCCCCCTGGGTAGAGTGCCGTGGCATTACAGCTCACAGCAACCTCCAACTCCTGGGCTCAAGCAAGTCTCTTGCCTCC
>NW_003852614.1:1463092-1482355 GCF_000181295.1 Otolemur garnettii
ATGATATGTATAGGGTTCGGTACTATCTATAGTTTCAGGCATCCACTGGAGATCTTGACTACTGTAACCCTGTATTTACTATAAACTATTAATTAGAATAGAGGGAATCTTAATAGGTTAGTCAGGGAAGGCTTCACTGATAAGCTAGCATTTGAGCAAAGACTTGAGGGAGGTGAAGAAGTGAGCCACCTAGAAAAGTAAGCCTAGCAAGGGCAAAGGTCCTAAGTACACCTGGCTTGTTCAAAGAACAGCAATCAGGACCAACTGGCTGGAACAGTATGAGGGAATAAGGGAGTTCTAGGAGATTTACTAGAGGACCAGACTGAGTTGGATCTTGTGGAACATTATAAAAATTTTAACTGTAATCTCAGAGAGATGGGGAACCATTGTAGGGTTTTGTGCAGAGAACTTACATGATGTGACTTGGATTTAGTAGGATTAGTCTGATTTCTTTATGGAAATAGGCTACAGAAGACAAGGATGGAAGCAGTGAGAATAGTCAGGAGGCTACAGAAGTGATCCAGCTAAGTGGTAATTGTGTCTTGGACAAGGGTGGTAGCACTGAAGGTAATGAGAAATGGTTGGATTCTGGGCGTATTTTGAAAGGAGAGCCAACAGGATTTGCTGACAGATTGCAAAAGAGGTGTGGTTTCAGGATTTTTTGTCAGAGCAACTGGAAAGGTGAAATTGCCACTGACTGAGATGAGAATAGCTTTAGGAGAGATTTTGAGGGAGAGTATCAGGTGTCCAGATTTGACATGGGGAGTTGGAGATGTCTATTAGATATCCAACTGGAGATGAACATAGGCCCTGCCACCAAGGTGCTCAAAGTTAGAGAAATGGAAACATGGAAGCAGATAATTACAATACCTGTGAAAACTTCTATGTCAGAGGTATGTACAGAAAAGCAAGTTATCAACTCCGTTTAAGGGAGGGGACTTAAGACAAGTTTCACAAAGGAGATGACATTTTTAGCTTGGTCCTAAAGGGTGACTAGGTTTTTATTAGGTAGAGAAAAGAGAAGTATCTTGTTTTCTATATTCTTAGACCTTAGTCTAAGACAGAGTGATCTCTCTCTCTTTCTCTTTTTTTTTGAGACAAGAGTCTCACCTTGTCGCCCTTGGTATAGGGCTATGGTGTCACAGCTCACTGCAACCTCTTGGGCTCAAGTGAATCTCTTGTCTCAGCCTCCCAAGTAGCTGGGACTACAGACACCCGCCACAATGCCCGGCTATTATTTTTAGAGACTAGGTCTCACTCTGGCTCAGGCTGGTCTTGAATCTGTGAGCTCAGGCAATCCACCTGCCTCAGCTTCCCAGAGTGCTGGGAATACAGGTGCGAGCCACTGTGCCTGGCGACACAGTGATTTCTCAATCAGACCCTACTCAGTCACTGTTTTTGTGACCTTGGATGTTACTTAACTTCTCTGAGACTCAGGTGGGTTTTTTTTTTTGTTTGTTTGTTTGGTTGGTTGGTTTTGGTTTTTTTGAGACAGAGTCTTACTACATCACCCTCGGTAGAGTGCTGTGATGTCACGGCTCACAGCAACCTCAAATTCTTGGGTTTAGGTGCCTGTGGCTCAAGGAGTAGGGCACCAGCCCCATATGCTGAGGGTGGTGGGTTCAAACCCAGCCTCGGCCAAATAAAATAAAATAAAATAAAAGCATTAAAAAAAAAAAAAACAGAAAAGACCAAGCTTAAAAAAAAAATTCTTGAGTTTAAGAGAGTCTCCTGCCCCAGCCTCCCAAGTAGCTGGGACTACAGGCACCCACCACAACACCCAGCTATTTTTTGTTGCAGCTGTCATTGCTGTTTAGCTGGCTGGGGCCAGTTTCAAACCCGCCAGCCTTCGTGTATGCAGCTGGTGCCATAACAACTGTGCAATGGACACCAAGGTGAGACTCAGTTTTGTAATCTGTGAAATGGAAATAATTATAACGTTCTTGTGAAGATTAAATGTAGAACACTTAGCACACCATGTGGTACATAATGAGTTAGTATTAATTAGTGTATGAATGAACAATGATGAATGAATGAATATCTTACTTAATGACCAAATCTAGGCTAGTCTGGTAACCCAGAAGCTTGAGTCTTTTGTATGCTCAGCACTTTTTGTCAATAGAGTGCTAGATTCCTTTCTACATCTGAATTGCTCTGTTTGAGGAATAAGCATTACTAAGCCTGGAATGAATGGAGAGGGCAACACTGGCCACACTGCCCTCCCCATATCCCATGCATTCCCTTTTACCCCACCCCTTTTGATTGGTTCCTTCCTCCATTCCTCTCACCCTCTTTCCCTCCTTTTTTTCTTCTTTTGAGACAGAGTCTCATTTTGTTCCCCTCAGTAGAGTGCTGTGGCATCACAGCAACCTCAAGCTCTTGGGCTCAAGTGATTCTCTTGCCTCAGCCTCCCATGTAGCTGGGACTATAAGTAGGGTGACCAGACGCCCCACTTTGGGCGGAACAGTCCCACTTTTTAACAAATTGTCCCCCGTCCGGCAGCATTTTAAAAAAGTCCTGATTTTTGGAAAGAATGCACCAATGGGCTGGAGAACAGGAAGGGAATATACGGTTTTTAGCTGCCATGTGGCTATTTTGCCAGGATATGAGTTTTATATTATTTTTGTTAATTTTATAATGTTAAACTTAATAATAACAAATAATTATTGAGAAGAGATTATTGAGAATTGCTTATCAAAGTTTGCATTGTTGTCAGGCCCTGCCCTGCCCCGTCCCCCGCCCCGCCATGTTGTCCCGCTTTACAAATGTTAAAATCTAGTCACCCTAACTATAAGGTGCCCCCTACAACGCCTGGCATTTTTAGAGATGGGGTCTCACTCTTGCTGGAACTGGTCTCCAACTCCTGTGCTCAGGCAATCCACCTGCCTCTGCCTCCCAGAGTGCTAGGATTACAGGCGTGAGCCACCAGGCTGGGCCTTCAGATTAACAGTGAGCTTTTCCCCACTCCACAGGCTCTCTGACTAGACTGGGCTGACAAGGCTAGGAGGAGATCAGCCACACTGAGACGCTTGGACACTTAACAGGGGAAGTGTCCCCAGCTGCTACAGCTATGGCCTAAGGTCCCACGGAGACAGGCGCCCCCTACGGGCAGAAAGCAGCCCCACACTCCTACAGGCGGCTTTGGTTGCTAGGCGACCAGGCAGCCTGCACAAAGATTGAGACAATGGAGGACTTTGGGAAGGGATTTTCAAGGACAGACTATTTTGCACTCCTTTCACTGCTTCTCCTGCGCCCTTAGCAAGGAGATCCGGTCGGAGCAGCGCGGCTTGCTGCTAATATGGGCTCATCTTGAAAATAGAGCTTCATTGGGTGATCCTAGTTTTTGAATGTGGAGAACAAATCACCCTGGCCTCAAATATGGTTTCATCTTGAGGCTGCAGGCCTTGGTAGCATAGGGCAGACGTTCCTGATTCGCGAGGGGAGAGGGGCATCCTTGTTGTAAGTGTGCATCCTTAGTCAATGAGAATTCTAGCAAATTGAAGGTAGGTGGAAATAATTTTGGTGATTAGTCCAGTATGGTATCAGGATTTCACCACCATTCCCAATGTATGCATTAGGAAACTCTTTTGTTACCCATTAAAATAAAAAGGACTCAGGCAGCGCCTGTGGCTCAAAGGAGTAGGGCGCTGGCCCCATATGCCGGAGGTGGCAGGTTCAAGCACAGCCCTGGCCAAAAACTGCTATATATATATATATATGTAATAATAATAATGACTCATGGGAATGACAGTATATAAAGGATCATTCATACCTCATTGGGGACAAGTTCCTTCATGAGGTCTTTCGACTCCAGTCAGCAAGGATACAGAGCCCAACAAAATGGAAAGAAAGAAAAAGAATGGGAGGATTTTAAAAATAGAATTTGGCAGCTTCCTAGAGCTATGCCTGGTTTGGGGATCCCCAGCTCTGTGCCTCCTCCATAAACACCATACTGAAACAAGCACCTCATCTTTATGAGGACCTTTGGGGTTCAGAAATCCACAACTTTTCCTCCCAACAACCTAGTATGCTGGCCCAGGAGTAGTCCAAGAGATAACTCTCCGCTTGGGACTTAGCTCTTCTCTTTCAGCTAGTAAAACAGAAGTTTCAGTGTGGCAGAGCCCCAAGCCATGGGAAGCTTAGATAAGAGCTGTGCCCAAGAGTCTCCTAGTGGGCTTTCCCTTAAGAGTTCCAACGCAGGGATACCAGGTTGAGGTAACTGGCAGCCCAGCCACTTCCTCAGTCCACAGTATCTCCATAGGGCATGATGGCAGGAGGAGGCTCCTTGCTCCCTATGTTTCCAAACTGAACTGGGTTGGGGCTGAGCCTCCACTCTATTAATACCCCCTAGCCCAGCCTGCTAGCCCCAAATCAGATCCTGGGAGCTGTGAGTCAGCAGCTAAAAATAACTGAGAGCAACTAAACTCGAACCCCAATGAGCAGCTCCCCTTGGTCCTCTGTCCTCACGTTTTTGTCAATCTCAGTCTCCAGTCTGGGGCCCACAGAGGTTAAGTGAGCTATAACTGTCCAATCCTCCTGGGAAGAGAGTAAGGATTTGCGGTGGCAGGCTCAGGACTGAGTACCCAAGGTTAGGGGCCAGGAGCAAGGGGTTAGAGGCTTGGGCTGAGCGCTGGAATTCTGGCTGGGAGTCTGGACGCTGAGGTTAGAAGACCGCAGCTGATAGCCAGGGAGCTGAGAGGTTGGGGCAGCAGGGGAGGAGACACTAGGGGTCTTTGGGGCAAGGCTGGGAGGTGAGGAGAGGAGAGGCTTCGGGTCTTCAAGGCTGGGCTATTGGAAAGGAACAGAAAAGTAGGGATGGGGGCAGGTGCTGAAAGGGGAGAACCCTGCAGTACCTGACCGGCTGAGGACCCCAGAGCTGAGGCCGGTAGTTGACCTGACTGAGGCAGAGGTTGGGGGAGGGATCAGGAACAAAGAGAAGTAATCGCAGCTTGAAAAGGCAGAGCGAAAGAGAGCTGCCCAGCACCCAGAGGCGTGAACCTCCAAGACCAAGACCAAGGAAGCTTCGGTGCTCTCTCCCAGTATGCCTCCAGCCTCCCAGTGCGTTGCATATCGGTGTCCCAGCCCACAGCGCCAGCTGCAGGCCAGGTATGTCGGTGTGGATGGCTGCCAGATTATGTATGTGTGGGTGTGTACGTGAAGATGGCGGGGCAGCGAGAGCAGGCAAGGGGCGGGGTCCAGTAGAGGGGAAGGGAACATAAATTCAAACTCGCTTCCGTCAATCCTGAGACCGGAAACTGCCAGGGACATACTGGGAATTGTAGTTCCTACGGCTGCCCTGCAACCGAGAGATAGAGTCTTGTCCCGAGGTGCTAGTGCTACCGCAGGTCCGGGTCTGACGAGAGAGGAAGAATCAAGAACCGAACCTTCTGACCTGTCAAGTGCCTTAATTTATCTTCCCTTCGTGTGGAGACACGAACCAAGGCGAATGTCGGTGCACATGTAGGGTCAGTTATAAAGCCCCTTCTGTCCCTGTTTTTGCCTTAGCCTCCCTGCCCCCCTCCCTGCCTCCCATACTAGTTCAGCTATGCACTAGCCACCTCAACTGCCTTCTTAGTCCAGGAACTCATGAACAGCAAACACACTGGGGAACTTGCTCCTCAAGGGGAAGGCTGGGCTGGAAACTAGACTCTGCCTGCAGTCCAGAGGAGCTAAAACTCGTAGAAATCGGACCATACCCCCAGAGTCCGAAGTCAAGGACACACATCCCCAATAGATACGGAAAACAGGTGGTTTTCAGCAAATACGTCACAGTAGCGATAGACCTGGCCCTCCCCTTGGGTCAGGTGACCACAAGGTGGCGCTACAATGCAACCCTGCGCAGTTCACTTTGGCTATGGGGAACGCCCCCCAGTGTTGGCCACTCTCTAGCTTGCTTCTGGCAGTCCTTCATTGTTGGGGTGACTTCTCTCACCTCCAGCCCACGAATCTCCCTATGACAACCTCTGAATGTCGCGTCACATCCAATCCTAGATGTAAGGGGCATCCTCTTCCCAGCTCCAGAGCTGAAATGATTAGACTGACCAAACGGGATTACATTCATTGAGATTAACAACAAGATACAGGAACCAACCTGTCTTGAAGAAAAGGCTGTGCACAGCAAAAGCCACTCATAGGAACAGAATTATATGGCTACATGAGTTATTTAGCTCCTACCTCTAGGCAGGAAAGCAGCTAAATTGCAAGCATCTTAGGAGACAGTATATACAGTAGGGATGTTATCTTCAGCACCTTACAGTTCTCCAGAAAAGGCCATTTTGTCATCTTCTTCACTGTTCCAAGCTGTACCACCCTAGCACACCCTGTGCCTTCTACGCATGAACACGTGCACACAAGTCTGAGACATTATCTTGGCAATCTCCCTTTTACTTCCGCTGTTCTAGTTTCATTTGGGGAGAGACTTCTCATGACTCACTGTGTTCCCAACCACTTCAGGTCAAAAGCCTGATTCCATAGCAGTTTGGGGCATGCTCACCATACAGGAAAAGGCCCTTATGGTTCAAAACCTCCTGTTGGTAAAGTTCTCCCCAACCCAACCCACTACCCTTGACACATTCCACTTCAGCCACTCTCCCTCTCTTGCTGTTGATCAATGCAGACAGTCTCAGATTCCAGTTGCAGGGTGGGTGGACTGGGCAGGGCATTCACTCAGTTATCAAATTCTTGATGCTTGTTAGCAACACCGCTGTTTCTAAGCCTGTGGAGAGGGTAGGTCATATAGGGAGTCAGTAAGGGAAAGGCTAGAAGAAGAGAAAAATGAGGCGGTGATGGGGGGAAAGTTCTTACCAGTTCTTTCTCTCTCCTTAGCACATCTCCTATAGGAAGAAAAGCTTCCCATTGTGAGTTCAGCTAGCTTCAAAAAGGACCTTCCAACTCTAGAGACTCTCAAACTGCCTTTCCCAAGTTTAAGCCAATTTGGTGGTATAAGGAAGAGTCTAAGAATTTTAAGAGAACTAAGCGGACCACACCCCAAGCCTTAGGCAGCACAAATGAGTCTGAATTCACTTCATCTCAGGGGTCAAGGGAAAGTAAGGACCCAGAAAGCTGACGTACAAAGCACTTACCTTTGGAGAAGAAAGATCCACAAAAGCAGCAGGATAGAGACACAGTTGGTAATGATCCACATCATTAGGTAGGTGTGAGGTTTCTGTGGGAATAGAAAAAGACTCTGTTTGTGGCCAGAGCCCCAAGGGTAGTATATAGGGGGAAATAAGTAAGGAAGAGAGGGACAGGGTTAAGAAGAACTAGGGATGGGAGAAGAAGAGGACGGATGGCAGTTCCAGAGTTCTTACAATAAGCCAGACAGGGTAATGCATCTGCTGTAGCAGCTGGCAGTCATTGGTGGTGACTGAATCCACCCCTGCACACCAAAGCAGAGAGAAGAGCCAGGGCTTGTTCACTACAAAGAGGTTCACTGAGACATTATCCTGGTGCAATGTCCTATCAAGGTGGGAAAGAAAAGAGAACATCCAGAATCATGGTGCATGAAGTGTGAGAAGCAGCCTTCTGCCTGTGCTCAAATCTTACATCACTGTCAAGGAGGTTCTACCTTTGCACAGCAGACCTAACCTAAAGTGATTTTCTTTGTGTAGCTGAACTCTGTTTTCTGTTGGATTCTACCCATAGGCTCTAGCTTTGCCTTCTGGGACCACACAAATGTGGCTCTCCCCTCTGTACCATGACACCCTTCAGAGGTCTGAGGAACAGAGGCTAAGTCTCTCTGAGTTTACTCGTCTCCAGGCCCAATTGCCCCAGTTCCTTCAACCATAACTCGTGGGTCCTGGGTTATTATTTCCTTCACCATACAAGCCTCTAATCTGATCTTATTCCAGTTTATCAATGTTCCTTGAAAATATGGAGCTTGGCTCTGAAAATGATATCCTAGATGGGCTTGGACCAGTTTTGAGTAGAGCAAAACTATCTTCTGTCTTTGGGCACTATGCCTGTATAAAGCCAGCCCAGAGTCAGATTAGCCTTTGGTAATGTCACATCTCACTGATGACTTACTATGCATACTGTTCAACCAAAGCCCTGGTCCTTTGCACACATATTCCTGCTGATGCCACTGTATCCTCTCTGGTCTTTGTTAAACTGAGATTCTTCTGGGCCCCAAATATAGGTTTTTATATCTATCTTTGTTGCATTTCATCTTGCTAGATTTGGCCCATCTTTTTAGGGCACTTAGGACCTTTCAAGACCTCTATTACATCATCAGTGTATTCATTAATGATTTACATCTTTTGGAAACTTGATCAGCAATAAATATTGCTCAGGGCAAGACTAAGATAAAGGCCAAACGCTGTGTCATATCTTCCTCCATGATGACCACTTGAGGAAAGAAATACTTATTTAGTTCACATTTTTCTATCTGACCACAAGAGACCGTGGCAAGAGTGTACTTTGTAATCTGTCATGTTTACTGGCTGGGTCAGCCTCTGGGGCCCAGCTCACATCTGAGATTTTCTCACTTCTCTTTCCCCCAGATCTAGCCTCTCTTATGCTGATGTCTTTGGTATAGAATAAAAGCTAAAATCCTTCTTATGGTCTACAAGGTCCTACACAATTTGTCTACCTCTCTAGCTTTACCTTCTCCTTGCTCATGAGCCTGCTGTTCCTGCTCTTCTGCAGCTCTTCTCATAGTTAGCTCCTTTTGACCATCCAGATCTCATCTCAGACATCAGCACTTTAACCACTCTTCCTGATGTATTACACCCCCCCCCGGCTTGTCCCAGCCCTTCACTCCCAACCCTAATCACTCTTCTACATCTCCCTATTTTGTCTTCATAGCATTTATCACTTTTTTTTTTTTTTCTGAAACAAAGTCTCTCTCGCCCTGGGTAGAGTTCAGTGGTGTCAGCCTAGCTTATAGCAACCTCAGACTCCTAGGTTCAAGTGATCCTTTTTTTGCCTCAGCCTCCCAAGTAGCTGGGATTACAGGGGTCCACCACCATAACCAGTTAATATTTCTATTTCAGTAGAGATGAGGTCTTGCTTTTTCTCAGGCTGGTCTTGAACTCTTGACCTCAAGCTATCCTCAGACCCCATGAGCCACCATGCCTAGCCACACTTATCACTTCCCAATTTGCATGTATTTTAAAGTGGTTTATTGTCTATCTTTCACTAACACATAAATTCCATGAAAACACATAAATTCCTGTCTGTTTTATTCATGTTGTATGTATCCCCAAAGCCTGCAATAAATACTACCTGATATGTAGCAAGTGTTCAATAAATATTTGTTGTATAAATGAATGAATAGCCTTTGCGCTCCCTGAATTCTTCCCTGTCATTAAGCCTCATGTGATCTCCTTGGTTTCTTTCCTCTAGCACTCACTTGATATCCAACAGTGGTAGGTCTTGATAGGGGAGGTTGAGAAACTGGGGCCTCTTGGTTCTGTTGCCTCCTTGCTGTCCATATATCTGGCGCATTCTGGGTGCCCGTCGTTGGACATTAGCCCGATCTTCATCTGGAAGCCAAAGGACCTGTGGTTCAGAGAGGATAGGCATGAAGTTGAAGACCTAGAGATATCAGGGATAGGGGCAGGAACAGAGAGGATTGACCACCCAATGGGCTATGTGAGCTGGGACAGGGCCCTAGTGTAGAGAACAGACTCAAATCATCATCATGACCTAGGGAGGGCAGGGTGGGGAGAGGGACCAAAAGGGGACCTTGGGAGTTATAGCAACATCACCATGGCTTGGGGCACCCTTGCATTCAGCACAGCTTCCAATGTCTGGTTTACAAACGTGTCATAATATGTGTGGTTTTGTGGGGGTCGGCGCAAGTCAAACATGATGGAAAGGTTGAGGACTTCAGCTTCCTTCAACAGCTCTTCTAAAGCTGGTACTGACTGATTTTCAGCCTCTTTTCGATCTGGGCCTGACAGTTGCTTGGCCCCCCAGAAGGGATGCCGCTATAAAAAAGGACAATTATTTAAATATCAGAAGAGGACTCCAGGACTCCAAGATTTCCCCTTATCTTCACTGATATCCCCCAATTGGTACCCAGTTTCTTCCCACCTCTGAGCCTAGAACTGTGGCCTTTTTTTCCTTCCCAACCATCTCGTGCCTTATTCTATGATCTCAATCTCCTAACCTTTCGGTTTTCTAACTTCCTCCCTCCCACTACATCTTTTATTTGGTCTTGCAGAGACCTCTGGGATCTTGATCCTTTGGTTTCTTCACAGTCCACCAACCATTTCTGTACACATCTATATCCTGTACCCATGGTCCGTCCACAGCTTGAACTACTTTTCCACAGCACTCTCAACTCCCCTTCTGCCCCACTTGCCCTACAACTCCCAAATTCAGATTCAATTCTACAATTGTATGTCTCTTCCACTCCTAGAACTGGGGGCTGAGCATTGCTATAGGCAAAGTACACCATGTGGCACTGTTGTCCTATATTTTTCTTCCAGTACTGCTTAGCAATCCTTTTACTTGCTCTTGATTTGCTCCCTCATCTATTCTCCCTAGTCAGTATTCCAAGCCTCTGCCCACTTTCCTTTCTTCTCTTTATTAGCATTGAATGACCTCACTTCTAATCCCTGATATGGATAACATTTATTGAGTTATGTGACTGGCAGTGTTCTAGGTACTTTATGTATGTGTAGTAACAGCTTTGGTATCACCCTCCTTGTACAAATGAGGAAATTGAAGTGCAGAGAAACTAAGAAATGTTGCCCAGGGTCACACAGCTAGTAAGTGGTGAAGGCAAGATTCAAAGCTACACATCTCTTCTTCCTCTTCTTCCTCCTCTTCTTCTACAGAATCTCACTCTGTTGCCTCTGCTAGAGGACAGTGGCATCATCAGAGCACAAACTCGAACTCATGGGTTCAAGTGACCCTTCCAGCTCAGCCTCTCAGAGTGTGAGGATTAAAGGCATGAACCACCAGGCCCCCAGCCTCCTTGTTAATCACTTTGGTATGACATTAAATAGAGAGTTAAATGGGGGGGGGAAAGCAAATGCAAAAGAGTCTGTGTATAGCACTTGCAAACTGGCTTAGGAAAGGCAATAAAATATAATACAAAGAAACTGGATTACGAAATCACATGGGCCTGGCTTTGCCCTCAACAGCTGAGTGACCTCTGGTAAATCATCTCTGAGCCTTGATTTTTTCACATCATCAGTGAAGATATACCAATTCGTAGGACTACAGTAGGATCAAAGGTAACATATACATAGTGTACCTAGCATGTTTCTCAAATATGGCAGGTATTCAGTAAATTATTACACTGAAAAAGTGTATAGTGATCCTATTTGTGTAAAATAAAGAGTGTGTATAGATGTATATATTTGCAGATGTGCCTTGACTTATGATGGGGGTTATATCCTGATAAACCCATCATAATCATAGCATGGCCTATCCTACCTTAAACCTGCTCAGAACACTTAAATTAACCTATAGTTGGGCTAAATCATCTAACACAAGGCCTATTTTATAATAAAGTATTGAATAATTTCTCATGTATTGAATACTATACTAAGAGTGAAAAACAGAATGGTTGTATGGGTACTTGAAGTACAATTTCTACTGAATGTGTATTCTTGCACTGTTGTAAAGTCAAAAAATTGTTAAGTGGAAGCATCATAAGTCAGGGACTGTGTGTGTATCTAGCTGTTAGTGAATATTTCAGAGGAGTTGGATTATGGGAGACTTCTATTTTTGTTATTTCTCTTATTACTCTGGTATTTTACTTTTTTACATTGATCATGAATTATTTTCATTATCATGAAAAAAGGAACTGGAAAAATAAAGTATTCTTTTAAATATTTTCTATCATCAGCAGCGCCTGTAGCTCAGTGGGCAAGGTGCTGACCACATACACCCAGCCTGGCAGGTTTGAACCCAGCCCAGGCCAGCTTAACAACTATGACAACAACAACAACAACAAAAAATAGCTGGCATTGTGATGGGTGCCTATAGTCCCAGCTACTTGGGAGGCTGAGACAAGAGAACCGCTTAAGCCCAGGAGTTTGAGGTTGCTGTGAGCTGTGATGCCATAGCACTCTACTAAGGGTGACATAGTGAGACTGTCTCAAAAAATATATATATATTAATTATCACCTACAGGATCGAAGTTGACACTTCTAGGCCCAGCATTCAAAGGCCCTCAAGAAAAATCAAGCCTCTGCTCCTTACCACTCTCATAAATTTATACTGAACCACTTTTTGTTCCTGTGAAAAACACTTTATCTTTTCTTTTTCTTTTTTTTAAATGAGGCAGAATTTTACTCTGTCACCCTAGGTACAGTGCTGTGGCATCATAGCTCATAGCAGCCTCGAACTCTTGGGCTCAAATGAGCCTGTTGCCTCAGTTTTTCATTTTTTAGTAGAGACATGGTCTTGCTCTTGCTCAGGCTGGTCTCATACTCATGGGCTTCAGCAATCTGCCAGCTTTGGCCTCCCAGAGTGCTAGGGTTATAGGCATGACCCACCATGCCCAGCCCAGAAACACACTTTTTTATATTCTGGGCTTTATACAGGCTCTTCCTGCCTAGAATTCCCTTACCCTGCCCTGAGATGATAAAACTCACATCATATGTTGCTCATACATCCTCTCCTGTGTGAATCCATGCATGATCCTCTCCCATACTCACTTAGCAGTGACCTCTCTCTCCTCTCTACCCAGGGGGAAAAAAAAGAGAGTATATATATATATATATATATATATTCTTTTTTGAGACAGAGTCTCACTCTGTCACCCTGGGTAGAGTGCGGTGGTGTTATCATAGCTCACTCAAACACTTGGGTTCAAGCAATCCTGTCTCAGCCTCCTGAGTAGCTGGGACTATAGGCACCAACACAATGCTTGGTTTGTTTTTCTATTTTTAGTAGAGATAGAGTCTCACTCTTGCTCAGGCTAGTCTTGAACTCCTGAGCTCAAGCAATCCACCCACCTTGGCCTCATAGAGTCCTAGGATTAGAGGTATGAGTCACTGCACCCAGCCCAGGAAAAAAATTTTTTATTGCTCTAGGTTTCCTATTCTAATTGTCTGTTGCCTAGGCACTCTTCTTCCTTACTAGGTAGGAGTGACTTGAGAGCAGGTTGTGTTCCTACCACACAGGGCTCAGCAAATGCTTATCAATGGAATGAACTCTGCCCTCTCTGAGTACCCTGCAAGTGGCTACATCTTCCCAGAGGCTATTCTTACCTCTAGGAACCAGGTCCCAGCATTAAGTCTCTTCAGTTCAGCCCAGGAGAAGTCACTGCTATGGGTTGTGATTCGGGCTGGGAACACAGAGGCTACATCTGTGGTCCTGCTCAGGCTCTCATCATGCATGAGGAAGGGGATTCCATCAGAGCTGAGGATGCAAGGGGTTTCAGAGGGCCAAGCTGTGCATCTGGTCATCGTTTCTTGAGCTCTGTCCCACAGGCCCCCCAGATCCCCTAAGCCCCGGCTTCCCTCACCTGATCATTACATCTGTCTCAAATACAGTAGCTCCACATTCAGCTGTCTTCCGTAGGGACATCAGGGTGTTCTCTGGGGCAAGCTGGGAAAGGGAATTGGTGAGGTGTTAGGAAAGAATGGGAGAATAAGAACCCACAGGCCTGCCTACTGCAACCCAGAGGAGGAGCAGACCCCCACTGCCTCCTAGCATTTTGCCCAATACTTACCATGGGGGCCCCTCGGTGTCCCACCAGTCCAGGCTTAGGGGGTAAGTCTCTGGGTTCCATGATGCAAGGTGAGGAGATGCATAGGGGGACCAGATAGATGACCAGGGAAACTCCAAAAAATAGAAGCAGTAGCAGAACCTTGGGTCCTGTGGGGAGTGAGGGATAGCGTTTGGAGAAAGGGCAGTGGGGGAGTTCTGGGAGCAGACGGCAGAGAGCATGTGCAGGAAACCAGGGAGGCAGCAGAAGGCAGGAGCATGGGTGGGTGAGTGGCCAGTGAGGGTGAGTGGTGGGGCAGAGTTGGCACCTCTTTGGTGGATATGGTAGAAAGTATCAGCCACAGGCCAGGCCAGGACGGTGATTCCAGCAACTGCTCCAATATGAAGGAATGGGGCTGTGGCCTATGAATAAGAGCTGGTGAGGAGGACTCTTTTTTCTATTTCCCCTCCCTCCTTTCTTCTTCCAGCTTGACTTTTGAAATTCAGAGCTACCTGATCTGGGATTGGCCACAGGCAAAGGCTCCTACCTAGACACTTGCGATCAGCCACTCACCTGCAGTGACAGACGTAAGCTATGCCACTCCTGCTGCCATTGGATGTCCAGTCCCACAAGGCCAATGACCACAAAAAACATAATGAGGAGCAGCAGCACCTGGGGGATCAGGGATGAATTTCGTCCTCTTTGTCAACATAGTTGGGCTCATAGTTACCTGGGCTGTTCCCTCACGCTATGGAAAAAGGATTTCGCCCTTCCCTTCCCCCATCATGTCTACATTCCTTCCTTCACTCAACAAATATTTACTGGGCTTGGGAACCTGGGGTCAATCCCAGGATATAAAAGTGAAGTCCTCAGCAAATAGCCCACCAAACACTGGGCCTAGTGGCCTCCTCTCCTATTCACTCCCATTCCCACTTTACCTTGTGGAGACTATGCAGATGCAGAGGCTGTCCACAGAGCTGCAGAAGCAGGGCCAGGAGCTGTGGGCAGAGGGTAGTGGGACTTATGAGGCATTAAGAGGGGTAGAAGGTCACTGAAGTGGGACTCCCAGACTGGTACCTCCCTCCTACCCAAGAAATAGTTCCCGTCCATCGGTGGGCAGGCTGAGAACAAGGGGATAGAGGTGAGCAGGAAGGAAAGGCTAAGGTGTGGGTTAGGCCGGCTGCCCCTGGACCCACCAATAGCAGGGATGCATATGTGACCAGTAGAGAAGTGACCAGCAGAAATACCAGGGACCAGTCCATCCAGTGTCCCCAGTGGAGGAATAAGAATCTGTAGGAGAGAGAGAGGTGTCCAAGTAGGAGAAGGGGTATCAATAGTGGCCTGAAGGGAGTTGGGGATGGTTGGATCCAGAAGGGAGTGAGGGGAAAACCCCTCATGGGACCAGGACTCCACAGCTTGGGAAGATTTTGTGGAGGTATTTCCAAAGGCAGTTGGGTAGCAGAAGAACTGGCTTGAGGGGCTGGGCAGGGATGGGGGATGCCTGATTATAGGGTTGACCACTCAGAAGTCCCAAGGTGGGGAGTAGGTTGACATGTATGCTAAGGAAGGGTTGGGAGAATCCATGACACACTCATTGAAGTTGTGCAGGTCATTGAGAAGGATGAGCCCGATGTACAGCCATCCCAGGGAGAGGAGGAAGGTGAGGAAGAGCAGGCCAAACCAGATACAGTCACACTGCAAAGGGTAGGAGAGAAGCTCATAATTGATCCCTATTTCAAGCTCAGTCTCCAATGTATGGCACCTGAAGGGAACTTCCCACCATGTGTTGGGCTGTTCTGCTCTAGGAGCAGCTTTTTCCATATTTAAGGGGTATTTTCTTCCTGGGGAGAGAAAGTTCCTTTCCCCCAGCTGCCTGAGTATAACTGGCCTCCTTATCCCTGCTAATGGGCCTCTGCCTTCTGACTTCCAGCCTCCCCACCCCTCCATCCCTACTCCACCTTGCTGGTTTTCATCTTTTCTTTAGGGCATTTCCTCCAGTGGCAGCTATACAGGCAGTGGAGGCAGCGGGCCCAGATGGAGCAGCAGCCAGGGGACTCAGCCATGAGGAAGGCCTGGGGGAGGGGACACTCAGCCATCAGGGACCCTGGCAAAGGGCAAATCCCAGCCTTCCTCTCAGTGTTAACTGAGGAGCCCAGGAAAGCGGCAGAGGCCTGGGCTGCTGCTCAGCAACAGAGATCACAGGGCAGGCTCAGAGTACCAGATTGGATGACCTGGAAAGTCAGTGGGACACCCAGGAGGTCTAGGCTCTTTGCAGGCAGAAGGTATACCCACTCTTTCCAGCTCCTCTCCATTTAACAGACACCAGCTCTGGGGATGGAGTGCTTGCCTAGGGGTAAGGACTCAGGAGAAACTGCCCAGGGTGGGGCAAACTCAGTTCAGCAAGTTGAGGCAGATCTGGCCAAGCTTGAGGCAGCCCCATAATGAGTTGAAGCAGGAGTAACATGAAGCAGAGGTTCCAGTTCTGACCTGGGGCTGAGGGAGGCCCAGCTTGTCGGCCAGTTGCTATGGATACAAAGAGCACACAAATCACAAAGCCCTGACTGAAAGATTCTGTGTACGCCTCCCGCCTCTCGCCTCCCAGGGGAGGAGGGCATTGCCAAAAAGAGGAAGACTTGAGGGGAACAGGTTGCCTGGGTCACTCTTAGTCTTCTGAAGGAACCCTTATTCCTATCTGTGCACATCTGGAAAATCCAAGCTCTCCCACCCCAGTCCTGTTTTTTCTTGCCCAGCCATCCCCCAACCCCAATGAGAAACCCAGTCTCACCTTCTCTCTGTCAGAGGCCCCACCCTCTGAGTTAGCTTTGGTGAAAGTATACAGGGCAAAGGTGTGTGTGTGTGTGTGTGTGGTTGTCTTGGGGCAGGGGATCCTTGTACCTTGTGTTTCTGGTCTGGCTGAGACAGCTGATTTCCAAACTGGGCTGGATATGTGATCAAGATTCTACATGAGAGGGTGTGTGATATATGGTCAGCATGTGTACCTACATTTGTACTAGTGGCTGTCAGTACAATGTGTTTTGAGGGACTTTGAATATGTAAAGAAGTTCCTGGATATACTCAAAGAATGTTTGTGTATGTGTGCGTGTGTGGTCTAAGGGACAGCACCCCATGTCATAAAGGTTCCCCTGAGGTTGTGAAGTCTCACAGGGGTACAGTGACTGGACCCCTGAAAAGAGGAAGAGTGTGACTGCTCCTGAATCTACCCTCTTTATGCTGCCTTTGGAATGGAGTATTATTATTATATATATTTTTTATTTTTATTTATATATTTTTTAAGAGACAGAGTCTCACTTTATTGCCCTTGGTAGAGTGCCGTGGCATCACACAGCTCACAGCAACCTCCAACTCCTGGGCTCAGGCAATTCTCTTGCCTCAGCCTCCCGAGTAGCTGGGACTACAGGCACCCACCACAACGCCCAGCTATTTTTTGTTGTTGCAGTTTATCCGGGGCCGGGTTTGAACCCCCTACCCTCAGTATGTGGGGCCGGCGCCTTACTCACTGAGCCACAGGCACTGCCCTCTTATTATTATATTACTATTACTAGGATAATGCTCCCCTCCCTGAGATCCTTTCCAGGAAAAAGCCAACCTAAAAGGAGGCCCCTGAATCTACCCATCTCTGGGCTGGGTTATAGTAGCCTGCCCTGGGCCTCAGTCCACATCTTTTGCCTCACCTGGGGTCCTACCCTCCAGCACTCCAGGCATTTGCCTTCCAGAGTCCCACCTCCCTCCAGAGCTGTCTATGTAGGTGGGATCAGTATCTAAGCAACCTGAAAACCCCAGCTAGGGGAGCTGTTAGAGGTGTTGCCCAATCCCTGGGCCTAATCTCTGTCAGGTGGAGCCAGTCTCCACTTCCACTCACAGTTCCCGCCTGTAGCCCCCAGCCTTCCCAAGCCCTCACACCTTTTCTCTGCTGCAGCTCTGCTCTGCTCTCTGCTCTCCACTGCTTCTCAGCTCTTCTTGGAGTTGTCTGCCTCCTGTCTCTTCCAGTTCCTGGCTCAGGCCCATCAGTCAAACAGGTGGCACGGTTGCCACCTACAGGAGGTTGGGTCTTCTCTGAAGGCCTGCATCTGCTCTATGGCCTGGGCCCAGCCTGGGTGGGAAGATAGGAGGGAGGAACTGGGAGGGAGCACAGATCTGCTTATTTCCTCACTGGCGCTGGTGCTGGCAGTCAGGGGGCTTGGGTTGAGGAATTCCTTTGTGTAGCTTTCCCCATCTCCCTCTGTCCCTCCTCCTGTTCCCCTCCCAGTCATTGCTGGGGCTTTGTCCTGGCTCAGGGAGGCGAGGGCTGAGGGCACAGGCAGTGGGAAGCTGGGGGGAAGTTGCACAACTTTGCAACTTGGCAGTGACAAGAAGGGGCCCAGCCAGCCCCCTAGAATGGAGTGTGTGTGTAAGTCTGGATCTAGTCTCAAGCTCCCTGGGAGTACAGCCCTGATTATTAGCCTCATTTCCTTCCTGGGCTTCTACTTCACTTCTGCAAGGAACATCTATAAGAGATGTAGCTGCAAGCTACTTTTGGAACTTCAGGTAACAGGTCACCCTGTTTCTGGACCAGGCATCTTCATGGGCCTTAGTGGATCCTCGGTAACACTAGCAGCCCTCCCCTTCCCCATCCACCCAGACAAAAGATGCTTATTCAGGACATGCTGAGACATACATCATTCCTACTGCCTTGTCCCCAAAGCATCTAAAGTCTCTTTCCAAGAAACCTTTGAGTATGTTAGGGTCACAGGCTTTTGGAAGATGAATGCATACAAAAGATCATCAGTGAGAAAGGGCTGGCTAGCAAATTATAGTCTGCTTAACACTAAAGCAAGGGGTCTGGGGGGTTGGGAGCTGGTTTGATTGACCTTTCCTCTCTACATTTTGGCTGATAAAGTGTCTGGGGGTTGATAATTCAGTGTTGGTGGGAAAGGATGTCTTCTCTGGGCATAAGCCTCTTACCCTTCCCCCCACATGCACAGAATTTCAAACAGAAGACTGGCTCTCTTATGCCAAGAGCCAGTCCCCCTCCCTTTCAGCTTTCTCATTGTATCCAGAGGCTCCCTTGCTCCCTCAGCATTAAAATGCAAAGAGAAGCTGGGCTGTTTGCTGGCAGGAAACCAGGGAGGACCAGCAAGTCAGCTAGTCCTCTGCAGATTTCATTCTAGCCAGGTAGTCTTCAATTTCCTTTGTTTGGACTCTGGTGGATTCTAGAGGAGACCTGGCTTTTGAGTTCTTTAGGATGGATAGTTTGTGAGCTTTTTTAGGGAGAGGGATCTGGGATTTAGAATACATGGATATGAAGTCCAGGGCTTGTTAGCTCCTCAGAAGGCTGCAAGTCTAACGAGCAACCTTTGTATAGCATTCCAGAGGTGGCCCCCTTTTAACTTTAAGCAGATATGGAGACCCCTGATGCATAGTAAGAAGTAGGCCTCTCCTTTGTCAAAGGAAAAAACAAGGAGCTATCCTGGGACTAGACATCAGTGTGGTCCTACACGCCTACAGCCAAGAAATCAGGCCACAGGGCATGAGGAATAAGCCACTACTGGCACTCTAGAATCACACAGAAGCTTGGACAATAGATCTGGGTTCAAATCCTAGTTCTATCATTCACTAACTTTGTGACTCTTTTTTTTTTTTTTTTTTTT
>NW_003852614.1:1482497-1496371 GCF_000181295.1 Otolemur garnettii
CTGGCTATTTTTTTTTTGGTTGTAGCCGTCATTGTTGTTTGGCGGGCCCAGGCTGGACTCGAACCCGCCACCTTGGGTGTATGTGGCTGGCATCTTAGCCACTTGAGCCACAGGCGCTAAGCCAACTTTGTGACTCTTGATAAGTAACTTCACTTTTTTGTACTCCAGTTTTATCACGTGCAAAATAAGGGCACTTATCTACCTTGAGCTGTTTTTGTGAGGAGCAAATACAATTGTGGCAGTGACATGGAGATGCTTAGTAAACTGATTTATTCCTCTCAAATCTGGAGGCTAGGCAAGTTCTGCAGTGGAGCTCAGGCCACTGGCCTTGCTAACATTATTCCAATTTCCTATGGTAGCAAAGCAACATAAAGACACAACATCATGCTCCATACTATCCTCTGGGAAAGAAGCAGCTACAAGAAGGCAAGGGTACTCAGGTACTTGTAATGAATCTCCTTAATAACTTTCCCAGGGGCTGAGGAATGAAGATTGAAATTTTATTTATCCCTCTAACACAGAAAGATCTTCCCAAACAGTAGAAGGGCTAATGTTTATTTACTTATTTAACATATAACAATAATTCATTTACTTCAGTAACATGGCAAACAATTGAATGTACTATTAAAACACTTAATATCCAGAAAGGGGTAGAGCAGGAAAGATCCCAACCCCATTCCGGAGTTGAGGTGAAAGAGCTGAACAAGGCCTCCTAGACCAGCTTTCTCCATTAAGCAGAGACAACCTAGAGATAAAAAAGCCTTGGGGCAGTGCCTGTGGCTCAAAGGAGTAGGGAGCCAACCCCATATACCGGAGGTGGTGGGTTCAAACCCCACCCCGGCCAAAAACTGCAAAAAGAAACAAAAAAAGCCGTGGCTACACCCCCATCAGGAGGCAGCCTTAACTTCTCACAAATAGGAAAGAACCAGATTGTACTGGAGACTGGTTCCTGATGAGTCATTAGGAAGGTCAGCTGGTTGTCTCTTCAGTAGGTAGCTTAGCACACTTCTGGAGGAGAATAGTAATCTGGGGCTGAAGACTGAGGGCCGATATCCAATAAAGGTTACCTTCCTTTCCATAATATTCTGTGCTTTTTTCAATAGCACGAAATCTGAAATCCAAAGAGTCATTAAAAACCCCTCTGGTTGCAACTTGAAAGCATCTTCCAAGCCAACCTGGGGATAGAGATGATGAGTTCAACTTCAGTGGGCCTCTTCCTCAATAGGGGAGTAGCCAGAGAAGAAGCTGGTATTGCTGGCTAGAGCTCGTTTCTTTTTTTTCCCTGGAGCCTTATTTTCTTGGGAATCTGTTGTTATATGTTTCAACTCTGGGAGGTCAAAGGAGGAGAGAACTGGGGAACTCTTCTTTAGCAGCACCTGTTTTACATCACACATCTCTTTCAGGATCTAGGGAAGACAGAGACAGTTATGAATGGACCTTGGAAAGGGGTATAAGCTCAGCCCAGATAAGCCACTGCAGATGCTTGACATACTCCTAGTAGTATGAGGTGTCCCCTATGATTACTCTATGAAAAAGAAAATGTGTGTGCCTGATTCCCAGTTCCCAGAAAATGGATTATACCTTTACCCCACCTGCCTTTCTCCCACTGGTCTCTGTCATAGCTAGTACAGAAAAAGATGCTAATATAGTTTCCCAATACCTGCCTACCTTGCTGTTGGGAGTGGTACAGACGGGCTTGAAGAAGCTCAATCCTGGGGTTCCCTCTGTGGGATCCTCCAGTTTGAAGGAGCCTTCAGAATCAGAGCCTTGGGTCCACTCAACAGTGCCCAAGCTATCCTGAAAATCAAGTGGACAGGCATATTATAAATTTGGCTCTCAGGGTTATAAAATAAGTCTGCTCCTCTTCCATTAGTGAGGTAACAGCTCTGAGTGCCTGTTTAGTCAGTCAAAGTAATCTTTAGGGAGGCTCTGCTTGGGGAAGTGGTAGTGATTGATATGCTCTGTCCCTAAAGGAATGAAGCAAAGCTTGGAGGTAGCCTCTGAAGGCAAAGGACCAGGTAAGACAGCAGCACAAGACATCTCATAAAGCAAGGTTTAAAACAAAGCCAAGCCGTAGTCATTTCTTTGGTTAAACTTCCCCTCTCTACAATCTACAATATCCTTTTTAGCACCCCTATAAGTACCCCTACTCAGATAAGGAAACTGAGGTCAAGAAAGAGAAGTTGTTTAGAGAGTTTGGATTAGAATTATATCCTATTGTCATGGAAACAGGGCTGGATTAAGCATCAGGAAGCCTAAGGCCTAATCTTTTTTTTCTTTTTTTTGAGATAGAATCTATAGAGTGATATGGCATCATAGCTCATGGCAACCTCAAACTCTTGGGCTCAAGCGATTCTCTTATCTCAGCCTCCTGAGTAGCTGGGACTACGGGCGCCCATCACAATGACCAGCTACATTTTTTGTTGTTGTTGTTGCTCTTGCTTATTTGTTTAGCAGGCCCAGGCTGGGTTTGAACCCACCAGCCCTGGTGTACATGGCTGGCACCCTAACCACTGAGCTATGGACACCGAGTCCTAAGGCCTAATCTTAATTGGCATGCCCAGCTGTATAATATAAAGCGAATCACTTAAGCTTATTTATGGGTCTAACATTGTGTCTATAAAATGTAAGTATTGAACTAGATAAGTAGTTTCAACAATTGAAACCCTAAGAAGAAGCCCAATATGTAAAAAGCAAGTTGCTTTCCATTGAAGTGGAGTTGAATAGCCTCAGGCCACACCACTCTGCTAGGAGACCCTTTCCTGGAGCTCTTACATGACTCTAGAACACAAATCGAAAACCTTGGAAATAAAGAATCCATAAGGTCCCTGCTACTTATACAATACTTGACTTCTAGCTTTCTACTTTAGTCCTCTGATACGTACTATCTTAGAAATCTTTTTAGTAGAAAATGCAGGCTCAGCACCTGTGGCTCAAGTGGCTAAGGTACCAGCCACATACACCTAAGGTGGCGGGTTTTAATCCAGCCCTGGCCCACCAAACAACAATGATGGCTGCAACTAAAAAAATAGCTGGGTGTTGTGGCGGGCACCTGTAGGCCCAGCTACTTGAGAGGTGGAGGCAGGAGACTTGCTTCAGCCCAGGAGTTGGAGGTTGCTGTGAGCTGTGATGCCATGGCACTCTACCCAGGGGGATAGCTTGAGGCTCTGTCTCAAAAAAAAGAAAATGCAGGGAAAAACTGTTCATCAGCAGATATTCAAGAAATGCACAAAAGGCTTGGCACCCATAGCACAGTGGTTACAGCGCCAGACACATACACTGAGACTGGCAGGTTCGAACCCAGCCTGGGCCTGCTAAACAACAATGACAACTATAACAGAAAAATAGTGTGGGGGTGGTGGTGCCTGTGCCTTCAGTGAGTAAGCTGCCGGCCCTATACACTGAGGGTGGCAAGTTTGAACCCAGCCCCGGCCAAACTGCAACAAAAAAATAGCCAGGTGTTGTGGTGGACACCAGCTACTCAAGAGGCTGAGTCAAAAAAATCGCTTAAGCCCAAAAGCTGGAGGTTCCTGTGAGCTGTGATGTCATGGCATACTACCAAGGGTGACAAAGTGAAGACTCTGTCTCTAAAAAAAAAAAAAAAAAATAGCTGGGCATTGTGGTGGGCACCTATGGTCCCAGCTACTCAGGAGGCTGAGGCAAGAGAATCACTTAAGCTCAAGAATTTGAGGTTGCTGTGGGCTGTGACGCCACAGCATCTACCAAGGGCAATATAATGAGATTCTGTCTCCAAAAAAAAAAATAGAAATGCACAATGATCATTAGACTGTGCTTGCTATAGTTATTGTATATCACATTGAGAACTACAGTAATGCACTTCTGCCATAGGTTCAGGTAGGTATAAGGCAAATACAGGGATTTGACCTACTTGGTACTGCTAAGGGCACATTTTGTTTCTCTGAGTGTGCTATTCCTGGGAGCAATTTTAGGACAGCTATGTTAACTTGGTTCACAACAGTGACTATTAGGCCTGATTCTTGTGGGTCTTTTCCTAGAGGCATGGAATAGCTGGTTACCATGGAGGTGGTCTAAGTAAGTTATGTTTCAAGATGTCAGAAGGGCCCGGGGTACAGGCTCACACCTGTAATCCTAGCATTCTGGGAGGCCAAGGAGGGTGAATTGCTTGAGCTTAGGCGTTTGAGACCAGCCTGAGCAAGAGTGAGACCCCATCTCACTCTTGCCAGGCATTGCGGCAGGCAGTTACTTGGGAGGCTGAGGCAAGAGGGTCTCTTGAGCCCAGACTTTGAGGTTTTTGTGAGCTATGATGCCACGGCACTCAGGGCAACAAACTGAAACTCTGTTTCAAAAACAAACAAACAAAAACTATAAAAACAACAAGAAAAAAACCCTCAAGATGTCAAAAATATTAACTTTCTTCTTGGAAGGTACCACCTCAGCAAGTGGTTCTAGAGTTGCAGCTTTGGAATAGTTTGATCCTGTATGTCTATGTGCCTGTAAATGCCTGTTTTCTTGTTCCTTGTTCTACCACAGAAATTATACAGAAACAAAGCTAGGGGTGGGGTTCTGTAAAACTGGGAATCTCCTGGAAAAAGCTGTGGAGCCGTGGTTTCTGAGAGGGGAATGTGGACAGACTAGCAGTAAGGAAGAAGGATAAAGTGAAATGTCTCTTTTTCTCGGTACAGAGTAGAAAGAGTTGTGGAGATTCCAGGTTTCAGGATGGAAGGCAAGAAAAAAGGGTGGAAACCAGTTGAAGGTTTGAAGGGATGGTGAGAAGAAACAGTACCGATCCTACCTTGGCTTGTTGGCGATTCCGACATTTTGCTGGGTCACAGGTGCAGTCCATGCCACAGTCTGACTTTTGCTTCCGGCACCCACACTGCTTGTTCCCACACCAGCCCTTGCAGGAACACTGCAAAACAGGTATGTAGAAAGACTTATTTAAAAGGGTTAGAAGACTAGTTTAAAGTCTCTTCCTTTAGGCTCAGCGACTGTAGCACAGTGATTATGGCACCAGCCACATGCACTGAGGCTGGCAGGTTCAAAACTGGCCCAGGCCAGCTAAACATCAATGATAACTACACCAAAAAAAAAAAAAATGATGGGCACTGTGGTGGGCACCTGTAGTCCCAGCTACTTGGGAGGCTGAGGCAAGAGAATCATTTTAAGTCCAAGAGTTTGAGGTTGCTGTGAGCTGTGATGCCACAGCAGTCTACCAAGGGCGACATAGTAAGATTCTGTCTCAGGAAAAAAAAAAAAAATACCTTCCCTTGTAAGTTCCCTTGCAAGCCTTTCTAGAAAAAATGCAAAGTACTATCATCTTTACCAAGCTTCAATCTCCTCAGTCCTCTTTTCCTTTTTTTTTTTTTTTTTGAGACAGAGCCTCAAGCTATCCCCCTGGGTAGAGCGCTGTGGCATCACGCTCACAGCAACCTCCAATTCCTGGGCTCAAGCGAGTCTCCTGCCTCAGCCTCCCAAGTAGCTGGGATTATAGGCGCCCGCCACAACGCCTGGCCATTTTTTGGTTGCAGCCATCATTGTTGTTTGGCGGGTCCGGGCTGGGGATTCGAACCCGCCACCTTAGGTGTATGTGGCTGGCGCCTTAGCTGCTTGAGCCACAGGCGCTGAGCCAGTCCTCTTTTCTTTAGTGGAACAATGATCACCAAGAATCACCATAGGTTTGCCATGGGATAAGTCTTTTCAGACAAATCCATTTCCTTTTTTGGATAGTATATTTGAAGGACAGATCAGAGGGATATAATAATGCAAGGCAACTCACAAAGACTCTTATGACCATTCTACGGCTAAAGAGAAGAACTGTGAGCTGGATGTTAGTATATTTATGTATATTTAAGGACTGAGTATAGTATAGTTGCTTCTTATCTTTAGATCTACCTAACTGTACTTTCATCCAACTCACATTTTTACATTTTTCCCATGGTTGGCCTGGGCTTTGTCCTTGGAACTTTGTAACACTGTAATAAATCACTAATTATGTGATATAAAATCATTTACATTTGATAGCACTCTATAGTTTTCATAGTACTTTCATACATATAAAATACAAAATTTCATTTAAATCTCACAACCAGTCTACAAGGTAGGCATTTTAACAATGACACAAAACTGAAAGAATTATTAAGATAACAGAATCATAAGTCAAAAATATTTTGACAGGATTTATGGGCTAAAAGTAGAATGAAAAGATACAATGGGGTAAATGTAAAGTTTGGTATTTAGGTTCCCCCCAAATAAACCGTATGAATACATTATGGGGGTGATCTAGCTTAAAAGCAGTTTATGCAAAAAGGGCCTAAGCATTTGAGGTGTGAGCAAGTTCCATGAGTCAGTAGTGTTTAATGGCTGTCCAAAAGCAAATGCGGCCAGGCAGAAATTTGGAGTTCAGAAAATATGGAGAGTAATTATTTCATCGTACCTGGCTTAATTGGACTGGACCCCATGTGAAATAATGCATCCCTTTTTAGGGCACCATGATTTTTTTCATGCATACAAAACCATGACAATAATAATAAAACTCCATTCATATCACCCCCTTAATAAGTAAAATGCACATAACTGAGGTATCATGTATACTCTTTCCTGATATCATTTCCCTCACTCTTCCCCAAGGATAAACAATCTCCTGAAATAAGTACTTTTCATTCCTATGCATGTCTTTTACCATATATGAGTTTTTGTAAAAAAAAAAATTTTAAAGGCCGTGCATGTGGCTCAAAAGGGTAGGGCGCCAGTCCCATATGCTGGAGGTGGCGGGTTCAAGCCCAGCCCCAGCCAAAAAAAAAAACAAAAAAACTTAAAACTTTATATAAATGATACATGTATCCTCCTCAAAGAGTCCTCTCCCAAGTACTCTTCTAAAGTGCTCTTTTCCTACCTCATTATTCTCTATGAGTTCACTATACACTCTTTTCTTTGTGTCTTATCACTATGTAAAATTATTTTGTTTTTCTGGTTATTGTATGTTTCCCTTTACAAGAAGGTCAGTTTCTGCCTGTAATCCTAGCACTCTGGGAGGCCGAGGCAGGTGGATTGCCTGAACTCACAGGTTGGAGACCAGCCTGAGCCATAGTGAGACCCTGTCTCTAAAAATAGCTAGGTATTGTGGCGGGAGCCTGTAGTCCCAGCTACTTGGGAGGCTAAGGCAAGAGAATCGCTGAAGCCCAAGAGTTTGAGGTTGCTGTGAGCTGTGACACCAGAGAACTCTACCCAGGGCAATATAGTGAGACTCTGTCTCAAAAAAAAAAAAAAATCAATGGGGCAGCACCTTGGGCTCAGTGAGTAGGGCACTGGCCCCATATATAGAGGGTGGCAGGTTCAAATCCGGACCCACCCAAATTGCAACAACAATAACAAAAAAAATAGCTGTGCATTGTGGCAGGCACCTGTGGTCCCAGCTACTCTGAGGGCTGAAGCAAGATAATTGCCTAAGCCCAAGAACTAGAGGTTGCTGTGAGCTATAACGCCACAGCACTCTACTGAGAATGACAAAGTAAGACTGTCTCAAAAAAAAAAATAAAAATGCAAATAACATCTCACTGGATTTTTTGCAATGATTAAAGGAGATAACATATGAGAATGGTTTGTCAACTGTAAAGTGCTATAAAAATATTAAGGACTGTAATAATCATTTTGGAAGCAGATTCAATGAAATGTTATGGAACATCACCTATTACGACTGGTAAGAACCTAAAAACATGAAGAGAGCTAACTTGTACACTCAAATCGCCCTCTCCACTAGCCTGAGGGTCTAAAGAGAGCTGGCCCAACAAGCCACTGCTTAGTGGAGTTTTTGAATGGGACCTAAAGGGTCCTTAGAGGGCAATCCAAAGAGTATGAGGCTAGCACATTCCTAGATTCAGAAAGCTATCCCAGGGGCAGTGAATACTAATGATTAGAATTTCTGACAGAGTTGAAGAGCTAGCTCCTACCCCTTGGATGTTCTTCCTAGACACCTTAAATTTTGTTGGCTTCCATTCCTCATCATCTCCATTATCACCATCACCATCTTCATGTTCATTCACAGAATGCTCTAAGCAATATTTTAGATCCTCAATATTCATACTTTGCTCCAGGAACTTTTCTTTAACACGAGAAGGTTTTGGCTAAAAAAGAAAAAGAAAAAAAGAAAAAAAAAGGTTTGGAGTAGTTAAGACAAATGAATAATATCTTCCCAGTAGCTATTGCTAGCCATACTCTCAGATCAGAGATTTCAGACTCCCTCAAATATATCCCACTTGGCTTTACTAATCAGAAGAAAATCTGCTTTAGCTTTTGGCTTCAGAGTCTTTGAAGGGACAGAAACTGGAGGCTGACCAATCTGAGGGAGGAAGAGGGGACTCAAGATATGATGAGATAAGTATCTTTAGATGGACAGCTGAACATTACTGTTCTTTTCTACTGTTCCTCCTCCTCCTCAGTTGTGTTAGATAATGCCTGTGCATGGCCAAAAGTTAGTCTTCTAAGGAGGGATAATGTCTATTTCTCTTAGGATTGTAGTTTTATTTGGGACTTGAAAGAAAATTGAGATGCTAGAATTTGGGATTTTATCTCTTAATCTCTTACAAAGGGGGCTTTAGTAAACTTACCCTAAACCTAGGCTATGCAAAGTTACCATAGGCACTGAACATTTTACCTTAGGTGGGATATATTCAAAAGAAGAGTCTGGAGATACAAGGTTATCCTTAGGAAGATGTTTCTGTCTTCTGGCTACTTGGAGGAGGGTCAATTTCTATTTGAAAAAAAGAGAAAGTATGTAAGTGCAGGGCATATTCGGGGAATGTTCATGGCTCAAGCGCACAGATTCTAGACCTTAGCTCATTCAATTTTAAGCCATAGTAAAGTGAGGCAGGGTTACAGTAGGGTACGTTGAAGGGCTCCCACTTTCCAACATCAATAATATTAGATTCAGAAAAGGGCAAATTTGAAAACTTATCTTATACCACTTTGAAAAGAATTTGATTATATCACATGAAAACTCAATGTAGATGTGCAAAATAGAGCCAAGTCATTCTGCTGAGAGTTGTTTGCAGGAACTAGCCTGAGTAGCAAAAGGGCCTTCTAGGGCTTATCAAGCGAATGGGAAACTGTATTACCTGTCTAATAATTTCATTCTCTTGGAGAAGCTGCTGATTTTGCTCACACACTTCTCGCATCTTCTCAAGTTCTTCATCCTATTTCCAGAAAGTGCAGTGATATGTTGGGTTATTTTGGGCATTACATGTGGGTTACCAAACAACTCACACAGATGAAAACATACTGCTGCCAAGTTGCCGACAGCAGATGGTCTTTACACAGCAGGCATTGGCACCCAGAAAGATGTCTGATTCCCAGTTCCTAGGTGTCCTGAATGTCACTTCTATTCCAATGCTCTCCAATAGCTCTGACCACACTTGTAGGGACCATGAACTCTACCCTAAAAGCCTTTATTCTTTTCCATTCTCTAGCTTCATCCTTTTACCTCAGGATGCCGATTAAGAAACCCCAAGAAAGTTAGTTCTGTTTCCTTTAAGTCTATAGATGCTTCTGTTCACCCTTCTCAACATAGACTAGGCAGCTTATTTGCCACTCTAAGAAACTTGATTAAACTTCTTGGCACTTAAGGCAACCAGACTGATGTATACAATCTTAACTAGTTTGGTTATGTTTTAGATGGGAGATGCCAAGGAAATCTTGGAGACTAGTGGGTTAGGAAAAAGATTCTAAGTTGGACTAAAACAGTGCTCCAACATGCTACTAAAGGTGTGGTGTTCCCAGCCTGTGGAAGAATTTTAGACCCCAGGCATTTCAAAAACATGTCAGGTCTCAGCTCAGAAGAACAAGCTCAGATAGAGTTGAATGTCCCTAGGATGCCAAGTAACTACTGGATGATTTCACTTCCTTAACTCTTCAGAGCTTGAGGTTAAGGCAAAGAATCAGGAGGCTTCAAAGTCTGGTGTGGAGTATTTACTGCTGTTTTGCTACCAAAAATGAGGTTATTCTTATGTGTGACTACACTCTAAGTGCCACTAATCTGACCAAATAGGGCCAAAAAGCAATAGAAGCTACCATTATAAACGTTTTTTTTCAGTACTAAATTATCCTGTGCTACAAGTACAATGATACTAGATTCTCAGTTAGGCCTATGAAACCCATCTCTGGGGACTTCTCATTATCAAACCTGACACTTGAGTGTGTTCAACAGCTGCTGTTCTTTTTCGCTGACTGACTCCTCTAGCTGTTTCTCTGCCATTTGGCTTTGTTGCAGTTGACTGAGAAGGTACAGCACCTAGAGAAAGACACAACCCAATGGGCAATATCAAAGAACAAGTGGAAAAGGAATTTTGACTTAGTTCAAGCAGTAAACCAGGTGAATCTTTTGTGATTTAGAAGTAAACCCTTCTCTTTTGCTGTCACTTTTCTTTTTCCAGTTTTTTCTTATTTGCAGAATTTGGAAAAGACCACATGGCCTTTTGAGGAACTTCATACACAGATTACTTTTTAAAACTAACAACAAAAGACAACACTAGTTTCTCAAGAAAGCTTCTTGGCTTTATAGAGCTTACCTTCTCTTGGTGCTGTTGTTCCACTCTGACCAGTTCAGCTTGTAACTCTGTCTCTATCTCAGCAAAATGATTTCGTTCCTCAAACAGCATCTTCTGCATGTCAGCACAGCTAGCCTTGCTCTGTTTCAGGCTGCTTTCAAGCTTACTGACCTGTATTTTGGAGGAGACCAGCTGGAAAGAAAATGAGAAGATCAGTTTATTTGGAGAATGACCTCCTCCCCTCAATTCATTAGGCAGGAAATATTAAGTTTTCTTGAAATGGTCTGAGAAAAGTTCCTCCATGTCCAAATTCATTCTTTTTTTTATGTGATATGGATTCTATCATTGGATAGTAACAACACTATTATTCAATTTCCAGATCAAGAGTCCTTATTTCTGCTGAGATATATATATCTTGGAGCTAGAAGCCACTACTAAGGTCATTTTATTTCTTGCTCTATCTCAAGGCAAGAATAAATCTAACACAAATAATAACCTGACGACTCCAAATTCTGACATTTAACAAGTTCTTTCTTAATTTTGAAGAGAAATCCAAAAGACACACCCTTATGGCCAATTATGTCCCATCTCAGAATGTCTGTATTCACATGTCAGAACTCATAGACATATTAGCTAAGAATGCACATCTGGCTCTTTAAGCTATGTTGATAACCTACACTGGCCTAGCTTTATATTCACTACTAGCCCAGGTGGTGAATATTGCAAATACCAGAATTCACACAGTGGAATAAATCTGTCAACCCAACACACAAATGTACAAAGGGTAACATTGCTCAAATTCATGAGTTTGTATGCTTGTCTTGAGTGAAAATGTCTCAACTTCAGAGGTGATCAACTTTCATTCCTTTTGTGACAATGTAAGATGAAACTATTTTAAGGTCAGTGAATATGGCATTTCCTTATAATGAATCTTTTTTTTTTTTTTTGAGACAGGGTCTTGCTCTGTTACCCAGGTTAGAGTACAGTGACATCATCATAGTTCACTGCAACTTCAAGCTCCTGGGCTCAAGTAATACTCCTGCCCCTTAGTCTTCTAAGTAGCTGGGACTATAGGCACATGCC
This sequence comes from Otolemur garnettii, assembly GCF_000181295.1. NCBI lineage: Eukaryota > Metazoa > Chordata > Mammalia > Primates > Galagidae > Otolemur > Otolemur garnettii. Next base: position 1,494,101 of record NW_003852614.1, read on the forward strand.
ACCATACTTGCCTAATTTTCTAATTTATTTTTTGTAAAAATGGGGTGTAGGTCTTTATTCAGGCTGATCTCAAACTTCCAGACTAAAGCAATCCTCCTGCCTTGGCCTCCCAAAGTGCTAGGATTATAGGTATGAGCCATTGTACCGGGCTTAAAATGAATTTTTATGTCAAAAGACACTTAGCTTTTCCCTTTTCTATATTGTGTCTCAAAATTTTTGAATATATGTGTTTTAAAAAGTAGTACAATATAATAGTTTGTGGCTAGCCAGTGACCTACTATGGTATTCTGATCTTCTTCTAATAATAACAGCTACCATTTATTGAGTGCTTGCTATATGCCAGGTACAGTGAGTATCAATTTGGGAGTCATATTTTTATAAGTGATTGGCCTTAACTTGCTTACACAAACCTTTACTCACTAAATTCTCTCTCTAATGTTAGTGTTATTGGCACTTTTCCAAGGTTAATATCTTATTTCAACCTACATAGCCAGATGCCTAATTGCTGATAGGAAAAGTGATGTTTACCTCTCCAATTAAATATTTCAGAGCACACTTGGCTTCTAGAATGGTAGCAATATTCTCCCACCGTTGTTTTGTCCTGTCTTCACTTTCTGCATCCAGCAGCTTCTGCTGTAGGTCAGCAATCTGAGCACTCCTTCAGGGGAAGAAACAATGAGTCTTATTGTGAGTAGCATCAAAATCAAGAAGGGGAAAAAGTTCTAAGGAGAAACTTCAAATCATTTTATGGATGGAGCTATTAGTTAAATATCATTATAGCTGAATTGTCCAGTTAGGATTTTATATGGTATCTCAAATCCTGTTATAAAGGGGCTCCAAGAAGCTATCCAAACAGTTTTATTTTATTAAAAACTGTTTAAATAAATGGGTCATATACTGGGACCTGGAAAGATTTATTATAGTAAGGCTTTTGTTGTAGGGCTGGGGTTTCCAATCATTTTTTTTTCTCTGCTGCGTATCGAAAAAATAAGAGTTGTTTTGGGCCAAACATTAAATATGAAAATACTAACAAAAGCTAATTAGCAAAAAAAAAAAAGATCTGTGCATACTTTTTGTGTTATCTTACACCACAGATAAATAAATAAAAATCCTCACAAAATCAGCATGTGGTCCATAGGCCACAGGTTGGACGCCCCTATACAATGTAGAGGATTGACTATAATGTAATTTTGTCTTAAGGCTATATAGGCTCAGACTATGATATGGTAGTCTACCTACACAAGGATAAGAGTCAGAAGGAAAAATCTCAAAAGAACAAACAGGTAAATGCTCTTTGCTGGAATCAAATACCAAATTGACCCCTATGGCTGGTATTGTGAGAGGTTATCTTGAAGTGCTTGCCACAGGACCAATAAGTTTCTAAGAAAACTAGCTATCCACATGAGGTAAGATTGTCTTCATTTACATCAACTAGAACAAGACATCACAAAAGATTAAATGCAGAGAGAGAGAGAGATAAGAATCCAGCTGTCTTCAACTAAGCCAGACATTGTTGACCATGGTTGTAGCTTCCTGATCTAATAGGGCCTTTCTGATCTAGTATGACACAGTAGACCAAGGTCTGCATAATATTTCCGTTTCATCAATAGCTTTCATCTCAAATTTGTTCTGTGTCTAATGAGAGGGAACATACCAGCATGTGCTTAATATGCAGTGCTATGTTAGATACTATAAGGAAGATAGGTATAAAATTTAATCTAAGACTGTAGCTCTCAAATTTTGGGGGCTCAGGACCGTTTTACAGTCTTAAAAATTATTGAGCATTTCTTTTTTTTCTTTGGAGATAGTCTTATTATGTCACCCTCGGTAGAGTGCTGTGGCATCACAGCTCACAGCAACTTCAAATTCTTGTGCTTAAGCAATTCTCTTGGCTCAGCCTCCCAAGTAGCTGGGACTACAGGCACCCACCACAACACCTGGCTATTTTTTTGTTGCAGTTGTTATTGTTGTTTAGCGGCCCAGGCTAGGTTTGAACCTGCCATCCTCGGTGCAAGTGGCCAGCGCCATAACCACTGTACTACAGGTACCAAGACAAATTACTGAGCATTTCTAAGAAATTCTGTTCACATGTGTTTTACCTATAGATATTTATAGTATTAGAAAATGAAACCGAGAGTGGTGCCTGTGGCTCAGTGACTAGGGCACTGGCCCCATATACCAAGGGTGGCAGGTTCAAACCCGGCCCCAGCCCAACTGCAACAAAAAATAGCCGGGTGTTATGGTGGGTGCCTATAGTCCCAGCTACTTGGG
>NW_003852614.1:1497065-1499216 GCF_000181295.1 Otolemur garnettii
ACTGAGGGTGACATAGTATGACTGTCTCAAAAAACATTAAGAAAAACATTTTCTAAGATAAAAAATAATTTAGTGAGATGGGTAGGATTATTTTATATTTTTGAAAATCTCTGCAATGTCTGGCTTAGTTTAAGACAATTGGATTCTCATCTCTCTCGGCATTTAATCTTTTGTGCTGTGCTGTTCTAATTGATGTAGATGAAAACAATCTGGCCTTGTGTAGATATGCAGATGGATAGAAAAGAGAAGAGTATTTTAATAGCAGTTTCAGATAATTGTGCATAGTCTTTGCTGAGACTACACCAAAACTCAATAAGTAGTAGTTCCTTAAAATTGACCTGCAATGTGGAATCTGAAACCATAATTAATAAACTTTTTTTTTACTCCCTTACATTAAAATTGGTCTATCTTGCAATCTGAATGGATCTTTTACCTATACATTATTCTGTAATGTTTTTTGGACAATATTAGTCTACTGGGTCATTCAGCTCCTCTAAATGTTAACATATTTTGTTACATAATATATAAAAAATTGTACTTGTTGATATCACTAGTCAACTTACCCACAAAAATTATAAAAATACTTTTTAAGCTCATGGTGGCAAATACCAAGTTTTCCAAAATTTAAAATTTTTCTTGAAAGTTCCAATTTTATCTTTGGTAACAAATAATATCAGTTGTTTTCCTTAAAGCAACAAGCTCATTCTGTTCATTTTTTTTCTTAGCATTAATCTAGTTCAACATTAACTCCATTCATTTTTGAGAAAATGTCTGCCAAAGCAAACAAGTCTGCATAAGCATAGTTTGTCACTTGTTCATTCAGGTAAAAATGTTCATGGAAAAAGAGGGCTGTTGAGCTCACATCTCAATCACACAGTGCTTTTCTTTTTTTGAAGACAGAGTTTCACTTTGTGACCCTCGGTAGAGTGCCATGACATCTTAGCTCACAGCAACCTCAAACTCTTGGGTTCAAGCTGTCCTCTTGCCTCAGCTTCCCAAGGAGCTGGACTACAAGCGCCCTCCACAACACTTGGCTATTTTTAGAGATGGGGTCTCACTCTTGCTCAGGCTGGTCTTGAACTCCTGAGCTCAAGCAATCCATCTGTCTCAGCCTCTCAGAGTGCTAGGATTACAGGCATGAGCCACTGTGCTTGGCCTAACACAGTGCTTTTCTTGAGATGACTATCATATTTGTCATGTAGCAGAAGGGCTTGATGTGTTCTTCCCATTTCATCACACAGGATATTGAAAAGACATGCACTTCAAGGTCAAGATTTAATAAAATTCACAATTTTTACTGCTTTATCAAAGCCATTCTTTTTTTTTTTTGAGACAGGAGCCTCAAGCTGTCCCCCTGGGTAGAGTGCCATGGCATCTCAGCTCACAGCAACCTCCAACTCCTGGGCTCAAGTGAGTCTCCTGCCTCAGCCTCCCAAGTAGCTGGGATCACAGGCGCCCACCATAACGCCCGGCTATTTTTTGGTGCAGCCATCATTGTTGTTTGGCGGGCCCGGGCTGGATTCGAACCGGCCACCTTGGGTGTACATGGCTGGCGCCTTAGCCACTTGAGCCACAGGCACTGAGCTATCAAAGCCATTCTTAATTAAGACTATTTTGTTTGTTTTTAAATTGAAGAATGTATAGTAGTAAAGCATCAACTACTAGCTTAAGTTGATGTCACTGCTTTTATTCAATCTAGGGTGTCAGCAATTTTGTCTGCTATTGCTTTTGTACTATCAGTGCAAATTCAACATAGTAAAATAGGCAAATAATATCTTAATAGTATTATGAAACTAGTTTTGACCACTTGGACTCCCTGAAAGGGTTTTGGAGATTCCCAGGGGTCTGAAGACTATACTTTGAGAACCCTAGTCTAATGTGTAGCACAAAGTAGGAACTCAAATGTTGACTGATTTGAAGATGTATCCAAAGATGAACAGCAATTATGTATTGCTAAAACCAAGTTTTCTGGAAAATAAAATTCTATTATCCTAAGATACTATAAAGTCTCTGTCAAAGTTCTGTTCCTTCTAGATTTCATAAATTGCTTAAAAGACAATTAATAGTGGCTCGGCGCCTATGGCTCAAGCGGCTAGGGCGCCAGCCACATACACCTAAGGTGGCGGGTCCGAATCCCCAGCCTGGCCCGCC
>NW_003852614.1:1499390-1503349 GCF_000181295.1 Otolemur garnettii
GGGGATAGCTTGAGGCTCTGTATATTAAAAAAAAAAAGACAATAATAGTGACTAGAGTGGCTATATAGCATAATTTCTGGTTTTAGAGCCAGAAAGAGGGAGAGAAAGTCATTCTCTGAGCATTTTTGATATGCCAAGTACTGTAGTATGCACTTAACTTACTAATCGCGTTTACTGTTCATGATAACTTTACTTGTATGGCATATGATATCTCTTTTGTTAATGATTCCTGAAGTTCTGTGTTGCTGCTCTATTATTATCATGTCTTTGGTTCCTTTAAAATTCTGTTCTTAGTTGTACATTTCAGAGATACTACTACATCAAAAACTGTATTGTAATTGGAAAGAGCATGGACTTTGAAATTAGAGTGGGTTTTAAATTCCAGCTCTGTTGTTAGTTAATATCTTTTGCAAATTTCTTAAGATCTGAATTTCATTTAGACCTCTAAAGTGAGAATAATACTTACTTCACTGGATGTCAAAGACACTGACTGAGGAAATGTATCTATCATGTCTAGTACAATGTTTGGTTCAAAAAATTGTTATTTTTTTCTTGTTTTTCCACCATCACAAAGTTTTTAAAAAACAAGCTTTTGAATCACTGGTAGGTTTTCTTTTTTCTTTTTTTTGAAATACAGGGTCTTTCTCTTTTGTACAGGTTGGAGCACAGTGGCAGGATCATAGCTCACTGCAGCCTCTAATTCCTAGGTTCAAGCAATTCTCCCACCTCACCCTCTTGAGTAGCTGGGACTATGGCATGTTACCATGCCTAGCTAATTAAAAAAAAAAAAATATATATATATAGTTTGTTTGTTTTTTGTACAGACCAGGTCTCACTATGTTGCCTAGGCTGGTCTTGAACTCCTGGCCTCAAGTGATCCTCCCATCTTGGCCTCCCAAAAGGTTGGGATTATAGGCATAAGCCACCACTCCTGGACAATGGGTTCTATTTTTGATTCCAGGAAAGTTTTTATAATGACTTAGAGTTAATCACCTTACCTGAGTTCCATTTCAGTCTCCAGGCTTTCAATCTGCTTGGTAATAGAATCGTCTGAATTTGAAACTTGACCATGCACTTCGGCAAGAGAGAATGTGCGCCTCTGTAAAGAATAGTGGAAATAAGGGTGAAGTACTAAAAGGATAACAATCCTCTAAAGCAGTGAGGATTTCCTAGGAATGTAGAATCTCATTATTGGTAATCTTTTCTTTTCTTTTTTTTTTCATAAAGGCACTTACCCGGAGTTTAAGAGGTGGATTCTCCCCAGATTCTTTTTTTTCTTTGAGTTGAGCCACATCCTGAGCCAGGATTTTTCTATCTTCAAGAAGGTCATTCAGGTGGCGTTTGGCTTCTTCAGTACTGACCATAACCTCAATTTCATTTCCAAGCCAATTCTAGAAGAAAAATCAGTGATGTCTGGGTTAGGGATTAGAAATTACTGGCCCATGGGCTAGATTCAGCTCCAGACTTAATTTTATTTAGATTAGAGTCCAAATAACTAGCAGGATGATTTCCATTTATACTCCCACTCTCCACAAATGCGAAGACCTCTCTTAGAGCTTTAATAACAATATCCCAAAAGTCATAAGAGGTTTTTCCCAGATATCCCAGCATTACTATGTGTTCTGTTCTTTATTTTATCCCTTTTTTTTTTCTGAGACAGAATCTCACTTTGTCACCCCTAGTAGAGTGCTGTGGCGTCATAGCTCATAGCAACTTTAAACTCTTGCAATCAAGTGATTCTCTTGCCTCAGCCTCCCAAGTAGCTAGGACTACAAGCCCCTACCACAACACCCGGCTATTTTTAGAGACGGGGTCTCGCTCTGTCTCAGGCTGGTCTCGAACCTGTGAGCACAGGCAATCCACCCACCTTGGCCTCCCTGAGTGCTGGGCATTTTCTCCTTTTTCTCCTTAACATTAGTCCTTTGTGGCCAGGAGCTGTGCCTCATGCCTGTAATCCCAGCACTCTGGGAGGTTGAGGTGGGTGGATTTCCTGGACTCACAGGTTCCAGACCAGCCTGAGCCAGAGAAAGACCTTGTCTCTAAAAATAGCCAAGCACTGTGGCGGGAGTCTGTAATCTCAGCTACTTGGGAGGCTGAGACAAGAGAATCAATTGAGCCCAAGAGTTTGAGGTTGCTGTAAGCTGTGACATCATAGCACTCTACCGAGGGTGACAAAGCGAGACTGTGTCTCAAAAGCAAAAACTTTAGTCCTTTGCCCCTAATTAGTCATGATATAGGACTAAAGAGGATTTTTATTATCAATTCTATTTTTAAAATTTTCTTGTTATTATTTATTATATTTATTGATTTTTTAGAGATAGGGTTTCACTCTGTTACCCAGTTGCATAATCATGGCTTACTGCAACCTCAAGCTCCTGGGCTTAAGTGATCCTCTGGGCTCTAGCCTCCTGAGTAGCTGGGACTACAGGCATGTGCCATTGTGGTTATTTTTTGTAGAAATGAACCTTTCTGTGTTGTCCAGGTTGGTCTTACATTTCTGGCCTCAAGCATTGCTCCCATCTCAGCCACACAAAGGGCTGGGATTACTGGCGTGGCCACCATGCTTGGCCTATTTAATAAACAGAAAGCCACTCTTAATTTTTAAAGTAGATGAGTGAGATCTTTACAAAAGTACATTTTTTTTCTAAGTTAGCTTTTAAAAACAGTAACCATCTCTGAGAATATTTCCACTTTTAATTAAATTATACCATGCTAATAGTAATCAAAAGATAGAGTAGCTATATTAATATCAGATAGAGTAGAATTCCTACTAGAAATACTACTGAGAAGGCTGGGCACCGTGGCTCATGCCTGTAATCCTAACACTTGGGAGGCTGAGGTGGGTCGACTGAGCTCATGGGTTTGAGACCAGCCTGAGCCAGAGTAAAACCTTGTCTCTGAAAATAGCTGGGCGTTGTGGTAGGTGCCTGTAGTCCCAGCTACTCAGGAAGCTGAGGCAAGAGAATTACTTGAGCCCAAGAGTTGGAGGTTGTTGTGAACTATGACTCCATGGCCCTCGACCAAAGGTGACAAAGTGATACTCTGTCTCAAAAAAGAAAAAGAAAAGAAAAAAAGAAATACTACTGAGTTGAGGAGAAAAAGGATTAATCATAAAAATAGTTATAATTGTTCAAGAGAGGATAATCCTTAATGTTTGTATCTTTAATAACAAAGTACCAGAATACATGCAACAAAAACATATAAGTCAACAAAGAACATAATATGGAATTGCAAAAATGCTCAATTGATCCAAAAAAGGAGCCAGAAAACAAACAAAAAAAGGAGAGAATGGGCGGCACCTGTGGCTCAAAGGAGTAGGGCGCCGGCTCCATATGCCAGAGGTGGTGGGTTGGTGGGTTCAAACCCAGCCTCGGCCAAAAACTGCAAAAAAAAAAAGGAGAGAATGAAGAACAGATTAGACAAATAGAAAACAAATAACAAGATGAGAGACTCAAACTTACCCATATTGATCATCATAGATTAAATGTAAACAGTAATAAAAATACACAGATTTTAGATAGGATTAAAAATGCTTGACTCAACTATATACTACTAAGTGTGTTACTACTAAGTGTGTCACTTTAAAAATGAAGGGAGCCAGGAAATGATGGCTTGTGCCTATAATCCCAGCATTCTGGGAGACCAAAGCAAGAAGATTGCTTGAGGGCAGTAGTTCAAGACCAGCCTGGGTAACATAGTGAAATACGAAGTGCAACAAAGTACAAATAAATTAAAATGAAAAGGGTCAAAGAATACTACATTAATACTAATAAAAGAAAAATGGGGCTAGGCGCCTATGGCTCAAGCGGCTAAGGCGCCAGCCACATACACCTAAGGTTGCGGGTTCGAATCCCCAGCCCGGTCCCGCCAAACAACAATGATGGCTGCAACCAAAAAATGGCCAGGCGTTGTGGCGGGCACCTGTAGTCCCAGCTACTTGGGAGGCTGAGGCAGGAGAC
>NW_003852614.1:1504409-1507089 GCF_000181295.1 Otolemur garnettii
AAAAAAAAAAAAAGAAACTAGAAGAATAAGAGCAAAATAAAAGGCTAGATGTGGTGGCTCACACCTGTAATCCAAACACTCTGGGAGTCTGAGGTGGGTGGATTGCCTGAGTTCATGAGTTCAAGACCAGCCTGAGTAAGAGCAAGACCTCATCTCTAAAAAATGGCTGGGTATTGTGGTGGGCACCTCCCAGCTACTTGGGAGGCTGAGGCAAGAGGATCACTTGAGCCCAAGAGTTTGAGGGTGCTGTGAGCTGTGATGCTATGGCACTCTACGAGGGGCAAGAAAATGAGACTCTGTCTCAAAATAAAAAACACAGCAAAATAAATCCAAAGTAAGCAAAAGTAAAGAAATAATAAAAATAAATATAATAAATAATATAAATAAATAATAAAAATCAGAGTGGAAATTACTGAACTGGAATTTTGTGGGGAAGCTTTTTATTGTGTTGAAATATACACAAAATTTATCATTTCAAATATTTGTAAGAATGAGTTGGTTCTTTGATAAATGTTTAGCTGGACTTATCAGGAAAAAGAAGAAAATATCAATAGTAATATGAGATAGAAGACATCACTATAGATTTTACAGATATCAGAAGGATAAGGGATTATGATGAACAACTTTATGCCAATACATATCATGACTTACATGAAATGGACAAGTTCCCTGAAACAAACAAACTTCAAAGCTTACTCAATATATTGCATGGGTATACCTAGGATACCCTAGGTATACTGCACACTTTCTGGGACAAGGACACACCTCTAACTCTTGACTTTATCCACATAAAAGCAAACTATGTAAACAAATTGTATATACACTTATAATAATCTGGGAAAAAAAAAGCTCATTCAAGAATAAACATATAACCTTGAATAGCCTGATATCCATATATTTTTTTCAGACAGTCTCACTATGTTGCCTTAGGTAGAGTGTCGTGGCTTCACAGCTCACAGCAACCTCAAACTCTTGGGCTTAAGCGATTCTCTTGCCTCAGTCTCCAAAGTACCTGAGAATACAGGTGCCTACCACAACGCCCAGCTATTTTTTTGCTGCAGTTGCCGTTGTTCAGCTGGCCCAAGCTGGGTTCAAACCCGCCAGCATTAGTGCATGTAGCTGGTGCTGTAACCACTGTGCTATAGGGGCCAAGCCCTGATACCTATTTTTTAATTAAATTTTAGTTAACACCTCTCTTCTTCAAAAGCAAAGTAATCAAGCAAACACAAATCTCTCTAGGCCCAAATGGCCTTTACTAGTGAATTTTTTTTTTTTTTGAGACAGAGCCTCAAGCTATCCCCTTGGGTAGAGTGCCATGGCATCACAGCTCACAGCAACTTCCAACTCCTGGGCTCAAGCAAGTCCCCTGCCTCCGCCTCCCAAGTAGCTGGGACCACAGGCGCCCGCCACAGCACTCGGCTATTTTTTTCTTTTTTGTTGTTGCAGCCATCATTGTTGTTTGGCGGGCCCAGGCTGGATTCAAACCCACCACCTTAGGTGTATGTGGCTGGCGCCTTAGCCACTTGAGCCACAGGCACTGAGCCTTACTGGTGAATTCTATCAAACTTTTAAAAGGAATAAACACAAGTCTTGTAGACAACTAAAAAGGAAAGACTACTTCCGAACTCATGCTGAGGCAGCATTTACTTTGATACCCAAACAAGACAAAGATACTACAAAAAACTACAGACTAATATCCCTCATGAACATAGATGCAAACATTTTAAATAAAAATTTTATGTATTATTGAATTTAATAATACATAAAAAGGATGATACATCATGATCAAATGGGATTTATTTAAGAAATGTAGGCGAGTACAGTAGCTCATGCCTGTAATCCTAGCACTCTGGAAGGCCAAGGCCGAGGCAGGTGGATTGCTTGGACTCAGGAGTTCGAGACTAGACTGGGCAAGAGTGATACTCTGTCTCTACTAAAAATAAAAAAAGAAATACAAGACTGGTCCACATTTGAACATTGAAGTAATTTATCAAATCTAGAAACTAGTGACAACAAGCAAAAATTTAACTGCAGTTGATCCTCTGTAAGTTGACCATCCAAGGGACTGTAACAAGGTGGTCAACATAAAATCAAGGCCTACTATATTGATACATCCATGTGCATGTCCAGTCTATGAAAATTAGGTCAACTTAAGGAGGTGGTCAACTATGAAGTTTCCAGTGTATAGTTAACATCACACTTAACAATAAAAGGCTGAATGCTTTTTCCCTAAGATTAGAAAGAACAAAAGGATATATGCTCTTAGTACTCATATTCAACATCATCCTTAAGGTCCTAGACAATGCAATAGGGCAATTAAAAGAAATAAAAGACATACAAATTACAAAGTAAAAATAAAATTGTATTTATAGAGGGCATTATTGCCTATGTAGAAAATCCCAAAGAACTTAAAAACAAGCCAGTAGTCCAATAAAGTCATATCATAAAAGTTAATATACAAAACAAATTATATTTTTATATATCAGCAATGAACAACTAGATAAACAACTTGGCAGTTTGTTATAAAGTTAAGCATATATTAATACTTACCATATGATCCAGCAATACTACTTCTAGATATTTACCCACATGAAATAATTACTGTTTACATAGAAACCTATATGAGTTTTTTTTTTTTTTTGGACTTAATGGAAAATTTTTTAATAAATTAGGTAAATAT
>NW_003852614.1:1507315-1525895 GCF_000181295.1 Otolemur garnettii
GCGGGTCCGGGCTGGGGATTCGAACCCGCCACCTTAGGTGTACGTGGCTGGCGCCTTAGCCGGTTGAGCTATAGGCGCCGAGTCTATTTTCCCACTTTTAACAGTACTATAACATGTAGTAAAGCTATTAAAAATACATCTATAGGCCGGGCTCAGTGACTCTTGTCTGTAATCTCAGCACTTGGGAGGCTGAGGCAGGTGGATAACCTGAGCTCACGGGTTTGAGATCAGACTGAACAAAAGCGAGACCCCATCTCTAAAAAATAGGTGGGCATTGTGGCAGGCACCTGTAGTTCCAGCTACTTGAGAGGCTGAGGCCAGAGAATTGCTTGAGCCCAACAGTTTGAGGTTGCTGTGAGTTGTGACGCCACAGCATTCTATGGAGGGTGACATAGTGAGACCCACGAGATGCCATTTCATCTGTCTGGTCACCACAGTCATTTTCCCTGTCACACAGCCATGCTCTTAGAATGCAACACCCATTTCCACAAGAAAACTGGTCCACCTGGCATGTTCTGGTTCTCCATTCCTGTGATGGTTCACTAAGGATAAAGGGTTCCATCTCTGTCCAGGTTAGTACAAATGCTGCAAAATCTCCATTTTCTTAATGGCTGAATAATATTCCATGGTATACATACACCACAGCTTGCCAATCCATTCCTGGGTTGAAGGGCATTTGACTGTTTCCACATTTTAGCGATTGTAAATTGGGCTGCAATAAACAGCCTAGTACAAGTATTTTTACAATGAAAGCTTTTTTTCCCTTCTGGAATGATGCCCAGTAATGGGACTGCAGGATCAAATGGGAGGTTTAGGTTGAGTTCTTTAAGGTTTCTCCATACTTCCTTCCAAAATGTTTGTATTAGTTTGCAGTCCCACCAGAAGTGTAAAAGTGTTCCTTTCTCTCCACATCCACACCAGAGTCTACAGTTTTGAGATTTTGTGATATAGGCTATTCTCGCTAGGGTTAGATGATATCTCAGGGTGGCTTTAATTTGCATTTCTCTAATAATTAGGGATGATGAGCATTTTTTCATGTATTTGATAGCCATTTGCCTATCTTCTTTAGAGAAGGTTCTGTTCATTTCTTCCCCATTAATGTTTGGGATTGTTGGTTTTTTTCTTGTGGATTAACTGAAGTTCTGTGTAAATCCTAGTTATTAAGTTTTTGTCTGATTCAAAATATGCAAATATCCTTTCCCATTGGGTAGGTTGTCTATTTGCTTTGGCTGTTGTCTCCTTGGCTCTACCGAAGCTTTTAATTAAATTCTATTTGTTTATTGTTGCGGTTGTTGCTATTGCCATGGCATTCTTCATAAAGTCTTTCCCCAGACCAATATCTTCCAGTATTTTTCCTATTCTTTCTTTGAGGATTTTTATTGTTTCATGCCTTAAATTTAAGTTCATTATCCATCTTGAATCAATTTTTTTGAGTGGAGAAAGGTGCAGGTCCAGTTTCAGTCTTTTACATCTGGATATCCAATTCTCTCAGCACCATTTATTGAATAGGGAGTCTTTCCTCCAGTGGACGTTCTTGTTAGGTTTACTGAAGATTAGGTGGCTGTAAGTTGCTGGTTTTATTTCCTGGTTTTCTGTTCGATTCCAAATGTCTATGTCTCTATTTTTGTGCCAGTACCATGCTTTCTTTACCACTATGGCCTTGTAGTACAGCCTAAAATCTGTGAGATTTTTAATAGCAGCTTTCTTCATAAATGCCAAAAACTGGAACAAAAAATCCAATATAGGCCAGGTATGCTGGCTCACACCTGTAATCCTAGCATTGAGAGGTGGAAGTGGGTGGAATGCCTGAGGAGTTTAAGACCAGCCTGACCAAGAGTGAGACCTCCGTCTCTAAAAATAGCTGGCATTGTGGCAGGCACCTGTAGTCCTAGGTATTTGAGAGGCTGAGGCAAGTGGATCACTTGAGCCCAAGAGTTTGAGGTTGTGTGATGCCATGGCACTCTACCCAGGGTGATAAAGTGAGATTCTGCTTCAAAAAAAAAATTCAATATATCCTTCAATAGGTTAAATGAATAAGCAAACTATAGTACATCCATACAATGAAATACTACTCAATAGAAAAGAAAAGATGGCACAAACTACTGACACACACACAACATGAATGAATCTCAAATGCATATGCCAAATCAAAGAGTCCATATTGCATGTTTCTATTTATGGGACACTGATGGAAAGGGAAAACAATAATGGCAGAATACAGCTTAGTATTTGCCAAGGGCCAGGGGTGTGGGAGGTGTATGATTACAAAAGAGCATGGAAGAGTTTTGGGGGATAAATGAACTATTTTCTATCTTGATTATTGTGGTGGTTATATAGGTGTACATGTTGTCAAAATTTATAGAATTGTACAAAAAGATAAATTTTACTGTATGTCAGTTATGTCTTCATAAAATAAATTGGGGAAAAAAATCAACATCATTTGCCACACCAATAGACTAAAAACAAATAAGCCAACCAACTATAAAATCATCATTTTTTTTTTTGAGACACAGTCTCACTATAGATAGTAGAGTGACGTAGCGTCACAGTTCACAGCAACCTCAAACTCTTGAATTCAAGTGATTGTCTTGCCTCAGCCTCCCGAGTAGCTGGGACTACAGGAGCCCATAATGTCTGGCTATTTTTACAGATGGGGTCTTGCTCTTGCTCAGGCTGGTCTCGAACTCCTGAGCTTAGGCAATCTACCCACTTCAGCCTCCCAAAGTGCTGGGGTTACAGGCATGAGCCACCACACCCAGCTATAAGATTATCTTTTTTTTTTTTTTTTGAGACAGAGCCTCAAGCTGTCCCCCTGGGCAGAGTGCCGTGGCATTACAGCTCACAGCAACCTCCAACTCCTGGGCTCAAGCGAGTCTCCTGCCTCCGCCTCCCAAGTAGCTGGGACCACAGGCGCCCGCCACAACGCCCGTCTATTTTTTGGTTGCAGCTATCATTGTTGTTTGGCGGGTCCAGGCTGGGGATTCGAACCCGCCACCTTAGGTGTACGTGGCTGGCGCCTTAGCTGGTTGAGCTATAGGCGCTGAGCCAAGATTATCTTAAGAGAAAAAAAGAAGTTTCTCTTTTTTTTGAGACAGAGCCTCAAGCTGTCTTCCTGGGTAGAGTGCCATGGTATCACAGCTCAACAGCAACCTCCAACTCCAGGGCTCAAGCGAGTCTCCTGCTTCAGCCTCCCAAGTAGCTGGGACCATAGGTGCCCACCACAACGCCCAGCTATTTTTTTGGTTGCAGCCGTCATTGTTGTTTGGTGGGCCCGGGCTGGATTTGAGCCCGCCACCTTAGGCCACCTTAGGTGTATGTGGCTGGCGCCTTAGCCACTTGAGCCACAGGCGCTGGGCTAGAAGTTTCTTAAGAAACCCAACATCAATTAATAACAAAAACTTTAGCAAACTAGGAATAAATAGGAATTGCTTTAACCTTATAAAGGATATATACAAAAAATTCATAGCAAATACCATACTTTATGGTGAAACATTGAATGTGTTCTAAGACTGAGAACAAAGCAAGTATGTATTTTCTCACCTACTCTTTTTAATACTGTACTGGTTCTAGCAGATACTAGCCAGTGCCATAAGATAAGACAAAGGGTGAAAAGAAGCACAAAGCAGAAAAGAAGATAAAAAATTATCCCTATTTTCAGATGACATGATTGTCTAAATCGAAAATACTAAGGACTCTAAATAAAAGCTATGAGAAATAACAAGTGCATCCAAACAATTGGAAATGGAAATAAAAAATACTTGTAGTTGTTCATCTACTAATTTCACATTAACATTGAGTATGTGAGATACTTGTTTTTCCATTCTTGAGATACTTTACTGAGTTTTGATGAATAGCTACAGGCCCACATAAGAGGAAAAACAATTAAATTCAAGAATACGGGTGGGAAGAGGTGGAAGGGGCTCAGTAAGCCCCTACCTAACAGATACAATGTAGGGATATATGGCATACCACATGGGTGAAGGACTCAAATACCATTCAGACTTTTCCTAGCCAATGCAAACAACATAACCTAATCATATATACCCTTTAATTAATCTGAAAAAAAAGAAAAAATTCCATTTCCAACATCATAAAAATATGAAATATTTAGGGACATATTTGACATAAGATATGCAACACTTGTACACTAAAAACTAAAACATTGTGGAGAGAAATAAAAAACCTAAATAAGTGCAGCGATGTACTATATTCATAGCTGTAAAGACTCAGTATTCTTAAGATGTTAATATTCCTCCAATTGATCTATAAATTGTACATAATCCTAATCAAAATCCCAGAAAGGTTTTTTGCAGAAATTGACAAGCTGATTCTAAAATTTGTATGAAAATGCAAAAAGATCTAGTTTTCCCAAAACAATTTTGAAAAAGAAGTGCATTGGAGCATTTACTACATATACTACCTGATTTCAGGACTTCTTATAAAGCAATTATATTGAAGACATTTTGGCATTGACATAAAAATAGACAGGTAGATCAATAAAATAGAATCTGGAAATAGATGTATGGTCATTTTGATAAAGGTATCAAGTCAAAATAAATTACAGACCTAAATATAAAGTTTAAAAATACACAACTTTTAGAAGAAAACGTAGGACATGTTAGTGACCATTAGTTTGGCAGAATTTAGTTAATAAAATAATAAAGCTTTGTTCTTCAAAAGAAACTATTAAGAAATGAAAAGGTAAGTCATAGCCCAGTTGAAAATATTGGTAAAACAGAAATCCTCTGTTGGATGTACCTAGAATATATGAAGAATTCTAATAAGAGGCTTGGTGCTTGCAGCTCAAGCAGCTAAGGTGCCAGCTACATACACTAGAGCTGCTGGGTTTGAATCCCAGCCTGGGCCTGACAAACAACAATGACAACGGCAACCAAAAAATATCCAGGTGTTGTGGCGGGCACCTCTAGTCTCAGCTACTTGGGAGGCTGAGGCAAGAGAATCACTAAGGCCAGGAGTTGGACGTTGCTGTGAGCTATGATGCCAGGGCACTCTACCCAGAGCAACAGCTTGAGGCTCTGTCTTAGAGAAAAAAAAAAAAAAAGGGAATTCTAATTCTAATAAGAAAAAAACCTCAAATAACTCAATTAAAAGATGGGTACAGTGAACACTATTCCAGTGAAGAACACACCAAACTCCTTGATTTAAACATTACATGAAGTACCCATGTACGAAAAATTTTGTTCCCCCTTAATATATATTTTTTGAGACAGTTTTGCTCTGTTGCCATAGCTTATTATAGTGGCCTCCTCATAGCTCACTGCAACTTCCAACTCCTAGGCTTAATCAATGCTCTGACCTCAGCCTCCTGAGTAGCTGGAACTACAGATATGTACAACCACGCCCAGCTAATCTCTTTTTATTTTTAGTAGAGAGAGGGTCTCACTCTTTCTCAGCCTGATCTCAAACTCCTAACTTCAAGCAATCCTTTCATCTCGGCCACCCAGAGTGCTAGAATTGTAGGTGTGAGCCACCATAGCTGATCCTTAATATTTGAAATTTAAGGCTCAGCACCTGTGGCTCACGTGGCTAAGGCACCAGCCACATACACCTAAGGTGGCAGGTTCGAATCCAGCCCGGACCTGCCAAACAACAATAATGGCTGCAACCAAAAAAACAGCCAGGCGTTGTGGCGGGTGCCTGTAGTCCCAGCTACTTGGGAGGCTGAAGCAAAAGACTCGCCTGAGCCCAGGAGTTGGAGGTTGCTGTGAGCTGTGATGCCATGGCACTCTACCCAGGGGGACAGCTTGAGGCTCTGTCTCAAAAAAAAAAAAAAAGAAATTTAAAAAGGAGAAAGTATTAATAAGAAAAGGATACAAAAAAGAGAGGGAAAGATTTGAATAGATACATCACAGAAACAAAACATACATATGTCACTAGTTGTCAACTCAGAATAGTTAAAATTTAAAAGACTGACTATGTTAAATATTGGCGAGAATATGCAGCAACTAGAACCCTTATATATTGCAAGTAGAAATGTAAAATGGTATAACCACTTTGGAAAACAGTTTGGCAGTTGCTTAAAAACTTTTTTTTTTTTGAGACAGAGTCTTACTTTGTTGCCCTCGGTCTTAAGAGTGCTGTGGTGTCATAGCTCACAGCAACTTGAAACTCCTGGGCTCAAGCGATTCTCTTGTGTCAGCCTCCCAAGTAGTTAGGACTACTGGCACCCACCAAAATACCCGGCTATTTTTTTTTTTTTTTTTAGAGACAAGTTCTTGCACTTGCTCAGGCTGGTCTTAAACCTGTGAACTCAGGCAATTCACCCACTTTGGCCTCCCAGAGTGGGCAGTTGCTTAAAAGTTAAAACATACACCTACCATTTGAGAAAACCATTCCACTCCTAAGCTATCTACCCAAAAGAAATAAAAATGTATGTCCACACAAAGACTTGTATATAAACATTTAGTATAATATTTGTAATAGCCCCAAAATGCAAACAACCCAAATGTCCATAAATAGGTGAATGTGTCAACAAATTATGGTATAGCCACATAATGAATGGGATACTGCTTAGCAATAAAAAGAAATTATGATATATGCAACCACATGAATGAGTCTCAAAATAATTATGCTGAATAAAAGCCAGAAAAAATTATACTGAATGATTCTATTTTTATAAAATTCTAAAAAATAAAAACAGATACAGTGACAAAAAGAAGGTTAATGGTTGCCACCTAGAACCACCCAGAATGGGGAGTAGAGGAGTAGGTCAAGGAGGGGAGGGAGAGATTACCAATGGATACAAAGAACATTTTGGCAACAATGGAAATTGCCATTATCTTGATTGTGGTGATGATTTGTGCTGATTTCATGGGCCCATACATGTGTCTAAATTCATCAGATTTATGATGTATAATTTATTATATGTGAATTATACTTCAATAAAGCTGTTTTAAAGAAAGTAACTAGGGCAAGACTAGAAGGGATTCTATACTCTTGATCTTTAACAATAGTTCAAAGACATTCATATCTTTTAGGAAATAAGCCTTTCAGGTAGAATTTTAGATTTTGTAGTGTTTATTTCTAAACCAAAACCCAGCCACTTCCCACTTTTTACTATTCCCAGTGTACACAAGAGAAATGGCAGTTCAAGGCTCGGCATCTGTAGCTCAGCAGCAAGGGTGCCGGCCACATACACAGGGGCTCAGCGTTCGAACCTGGCCAAGGCCTGCCAAACAACAATGACAACTACAACAGAAAACTAGCCAGGCATTGTGGCAGGCGCCCGCAGTCCCAACTACTTGGGAGGCTGAGGCAAAAGAATCACTTAAGCCCAAGAGTTTGAGGTTGTTGTGAGCTGTGATGGCACAGCACTCTACCCAGGGCAACATAGTGAGACTCTGCCTCAAAAAAAAAAAAAAAAAAAGGAAAGAAAAAGAAAAGAAATGGCAGTTCAAGTTGTCCATACCTTCACTCGAGCTGTAGTGCCTTCCATTCCACGGCTCTGAGTCTCTTTCCGCTTATCAGCTACCTCTCGTTGTTTTTGAAGAGCATCCTTGAGACGCTTGTTGGCGGCTGCAGCCTAAATAAAAATGGCACATAGTGAATTTTTTTTATTTTAGAGACAGGGTCTCCCTCTGTCACCCAGCTAGAATTCAGAGGCACCATCATAGTTCATGGTACCCTTGAACTCATAGGTTCAAGTGATTTTCCCACCTTAGCCTCCCAAGTTGTTAGAATAAGACTATAGGTATGTGCCACTATAGGTACGTGTCTTTTTTGTAAAGACAGTAGTCTTGCTATGCTACCTTGGCTGGTCACTAATTCCTGGCTTCAAATGATCCTCCTTCCTTGGCCTCCCAAAGTGCTGGGATTATAGACATGAGCTGTCATACCTAGCTTGCTGGTCAAGATTGGCATCCCTGGTTTCTTACCCTTGCTCATTTAAGGGATATTACTTTGCCAGTATCTGAGCCTGAAGATGGGCAATACAGCTGACATAGCAGATTGAATTTTCTTACCTCCTCAGTTTTACGTCTGAGCACATTGGATTGTTTCTGGAAGTTTCTTTCAAGTTTGAGCAGCTCATATTGCCTCTTACGGTCCTGACAAGAAAAAAGTCAGATCTTCATTGCTGTTCAGCTATCTAAAATAAAACTTTATTGCAACTAAGGAGTCTTTCAAGACATCCTTGATAAGAAGGCTAAATACAATACAGTGAGCTGCTTTCATATCCCATTACTTCTCCCATTACAGTCAAGAACTGATAGCTCTAGAGGCCATGTCTGTATATAGACGGGTAGTGGTTTTTCCCCTTTAGCTTATTTCTCTATGGCCAATTGTTTAAAATTTCAAATTAATATGAGGGTACAAAGTTTTAGGTTACATTGTTCACACTTCCAAGGTAAAGTTCAAATTGTAGAAGAGCCCTTCACCCAGAGGGCAAGCTGAATACCCTTGCATTGTGCACATTAGTTGAGATCCCACCAATTGCCCTCCTTCCTCCTGCCATCCCCCTCCCCTCTCCTTTCTACCCCTTACACTTGCTAGACTATATTTGTGCTTTATCATTTGTATGGGCGTGTAATTGTTTATATGCTTATATGTTGGTTTTATACTAGTATTGAGTACCTTGGATATTTTTTCCATTCTTGAGATACTTTATTAAGAAGAATGTGTTTCAACTCCATCCAGGTAAACATAAAAGATGTAAAGTCTCCAACAATTCTTTTTTTTTTTTTGAGACAGAATCTCAAGCTGTTGCCCTGGGTAGAGTGCTGTGGTGTCATAGCTCACAGCAACCTCAAACTCTTGGGTTTAAGTCATTCTCTTTCCTCAGCCTCAAGTAGCTGGGACTACAGGCACCCACTACAATGCCCAATTCTCTTGTTATTGTTGGTCATTGTTGTTTAGCAGGCCCTGGCCAGGTTCAAACCCACCAGCTCTGGTGCATGTGGCCAGCACCCTAACCACTGAGCAACTTTTTTTTTGAGACAGTCTCACTTTCTTGCCCCTGTTAGAGTGTCATGGCATCATAGCTCACAGCAACCTCAAACTCTTGGGCTCAAGCAATCCTCTTGCCTCAGCTTCCCAAGTAGCTGGGACTATAGGGATTCACCAAAATGCCCAGCTATTTTTTTAGAGATGGGGTCTCGCTCTTGCTCTGTCTGGTCTCAAATTCCTGAGCTCAAGTGATCCACCTGCCTTGGCCTCCCAGGAGTCTCCAACAATTATTGGAGTCTCAGTCACAAGTCAATTATTAGAAATAATGTCATAGAATATGAGACCTAGATGGAACCTCAGGTTGAGAAGATCATCTAATGAATAGTCCCTTCTACATACTGTAGTTATTAATGGAGCTAAGATTCACAGGTCCTGAGAAAGAGACCAGTATTTCCAACTCCCTGAACCCCTTACCAGTTTATCCCATCATAAAACGAGGATATTTCTATCCCAAAAGCTATTCTTCTAAAAACAACATTATCCCTTCGAATTAGCTGGCAAAAAGGAGAGAGCCTATAATATAACCAACCATTTATAAAATTAAAATAACTTGCAGCTAAAGAAGAGATTTTTCATTCCTAAACAAAACTAAGTCATTACTAAATATAATTGACCACAAATGTATGACATGATTTATGAATTCTCAATTCTGTTTCATTGATGTACATGTCTATCCTTATATAGCATTACACAGATTTAAGTACTATGAAAGTAAAGTTTCATAGTAGAAAAGCTTTCTAGAAAGTTTTTAAATCAAGAAGCACGACATCTCTAAACTTGTTCTCCTTTTCGATTACCTTGAATATTTTGGATCCCATGCATTTCCATACTAACTTTAGGATGAACTTGTAAATTTTTATAAAGAAGCCAGATAGAATTTTGATTGGGATTGTGTTGAATCTATAAATCAATCTGAAGAGCATTCAATCTTTAGAATATTAGGTCTTTCCGTTCATGAACATAGGATATCTTTCCATTTATTTAGGTCTTCTTTAATTAAATTCAATAGTGTTTTATAGTTTTTGAGTTTACAAGTCTTATACTTTTTTTGCTAAGTTTATTCCTAAATATTTTATTTGTATTGATGCTATAATAAATCCAATTATTTTCTTAGTTTCATTTTTAAATTATAAGTTGCTAGTGTACAGAAATACAGCTGGAGAAGAGGCAAAGTAACAAAATATAACCCTCCAGTGATCATCTACTCATAGGAACAACAAATTGAACAACTATCCACGCGAGAAATCATGTTTATAATAAACAAAAATCAGGTGAGTGATTGTAGTACCTGGTTTTAACATCCTATCAAGGAAAGAGGCACTGAAGAGGATAGAAAAGATAGTCTTGCTTTGCCTACATCCTTTTCCTCCAACCTCCTCCCCATCTCCTCTCAGTGGCTCACCAACACCAGGTAGAGAGAATCAGCCTGCCTTGGGGAGGGAGAGCAAAGTGATTATGGGGATTTTCACTGGAACTCAATACAGTGCTGCCACAATACAGGGTAGGATTCTGCCAAGCCCATAGAGGGAGCATGGGTCTGACCAGAGGGGAATTCTCTTTCCCAGCCATAGGAACCTGAGTTCCAGCCAGCTACAACATTGGCTGACTAAAGTGGCCTGAGACTGATAATAAATTTGAAAGGCAGTCAGGCCACAAGGACAGTCCTTGGGCAAGTCCTGGTGCCGCACTGGGCTCAGAGCCAGCGGACATAGGGTTCATGTGACACAGTGGGATACCAGCTGTGGTGGCCAAGGGAATGCCTGCATCACTGCTCCTCCACTTCCAGGCAGTGCAGCTGAGGGAGAGACTCCAGCTTGAGGAAAGGAAAGGAAAGGTAAAAATACAGACGGCTTTGTCTTGCAGCTTATCCATAGTAAAAGAAAATACCTGGTAGATTCCTGAAGCCTCTTATTCCAGGCCTCAACTCTTGGATAGCATTTCTAGGCTCACTCACCCTGGGCCAGAAGGAAACCCACCATCCTGAAGGGAAGGATGCAGTCCTGGCAGGATTCACCACCTACTCACTAAAAAGCCCTTGTATCTTGAATAAATACCAGCAGTAGCTAGGTAGTGGTCACTAAGGGCCTTGAATTAGACGGCTGGCTTCAGGTGTGACCTAGCTGAGCTGCAGTCTTTGCTATGGTAGCTATGGAGGAAGTGCTTGCACCACCTCTTCCTCAACTCTAGGCAGCCCAACATGGAATGTGAGACTCCTCCTGTCTGGAGGAAAGTGACGAAAGATAGTGAGAGAGTTCGCCAGGCAATCCAAGGAATTCTCTTTTATTTCTACCCAAACCCACCAAGGTTCTACCAGGAGTCTGCAAGAGTCACACTGTTACTGGTCATGTAGAGCCCCCTAGTGCTAATATGGCTGCAATGACTAAAGACTTAGATCACAACACCCAATTCCCTTTGTATATGTGGAAAGCCTTCCCAAGAAAGACATGTACAAACAAGCCCAGACTGCCAAGATTAGAATAAATGCCTAAATTTTCTTTTTCTTTTTTTTAATAGCTCGTCAAGTAAAGCACCGGGAATGGAGAAGGAACAAAGGAAACTGATTGTGATCAATTAAAATACCTAACTTTTCAGTGCCCAGACATTAATGAACATCCATAAGCATCAAGAACATCCAGGTTGATTATGTCAGTGTTTTGCCTATAGTTGATGTTCTGTAAATATTCATGGAATAAAGGAGCCTGAAATAAAAAAAAAAAAGGAAAAAAAAAGAACATCCAGGAAAATATCTTACCAAGTGAACTAAATAAGGCACCAGTGACAAATCCCAGAGTGATGAGTGTATGTGACCTTTCAGACAGAATTCAAAATAACTACTCTGAGGAAGCTCAGTGAACTTAAAGACAACATGGAGAAGAAATTCAGAATGCTATCAGATAAATTTCACTAAGAGACTGAATAGAAAAGAATTAAGAATGCCTACAAGAACTAGATAGCCTCAAAAGGGCAAATCTAAGAGGTAGAGAGAGAGATTGGGGCAGAGTATTTATTCTAAGAAATAATAACAGATAACTTTCCAAACTTAGAAAAAGATATCAACATTCAGGTATAAGAAGGTCATAGAAGGCTGGGTGCAGTGGCTCATGCCTGTAATTCTAGCACTCTGGGAGGCCAAGGTGGGTAGATTGCCTGAGCTCAGAAGAACAATATCCCATCTCTAAAAATAGCCAAGCACTGTGGCAGGCACCTGTAGTCCCAACTACTAGGGAGGCTGAGGCAAGAGAATAGCGTAATCCCAAGAGTTTGAGGTTGCTGTGAGCTGTGACACCATGGCACATGGTGACATAGTGAGACTCTGTCTCAAGGAAAAAAAAAGAAATGCTAAAAGAAGCTCTTCAATCTGAAAGAAACAACATTAATGAACAATAAAATCATCTGAAGGTATGAAACTCACAGGTAATATTAAATACACAGACAAATACAGAATGTGTTCTATCACTGTAATTGTGGTGTATAAACTACTCATATCATAAGTGGGAAGACCAAAAGACAAAGATATCAAAAATAACAACTTTCTACTTTTTAAGAGATAGATAGTATAAAAAGATATAAATGAAAACAACAAAAAGTAAAAAAGTGGGGGGATGAAGTTAAAGTGTAGAGGAGATTTTTTAAGCTTTAAAAAAAAACTTTTTTGTGAGCAGAGTTAAGTTGCCATCAGTTTAAAATAACCACAGATAAAATAATTGGTTATACAGTGGCTCAAGCAGTAAAACAAAGCAGTGAAGTTCTCTTCAACAGGATGAACAGAAATCCACCCACTTATCAATTCTCTCAATAAATGTGAATAAACTGAACTACTCTTTCAAGAGACACAGACTGGCTAAATGAATACAAAAATACAAGCCAAGTGTCTGCTGTCTCCAGGAAAGGTGTCTTAACTCACAAGGACAAATTCAGACTTAAGATGAAGGAATGGAAAACAATATTCCATGTAAATGCAAATCAAAAGAAAGCTGGTGTAGCCATTCTCATATCAGATAACACAGACTTCAAAGCAACAAAAATAAACACAGATAAAGATGGTCACCGTATAATTGTAAAGGGAACAATTCAATAAGAAGACATAACAATTTTAAATATTAGGCCGAGCACAGTGGCTCATGCCTGTAATCCTAGTACTCTGGGAGGCTGAGGTGGGTGGATTTCCTGAGCTCACGAGTTTGAGAAAAGCCCAAACAAAAGCAAGACTCCATCTCTATTAAAAAATAGAAAAACTAGCTGGTCATTGTGGTAGGTGCTTGAAGTCCCAGCTACTTGGGAGGCTAAGGCAAGATCACTTGAGCTCAAGAGTTTTAGGTTGTTGTGAGTTATGATGCCACAGCGCTCTACCCAGGGCAACAGAGTGAGGCTTTGTCTCCAAAAAAAAAAAAAAAAAAATTAAATATTTATGTACCTAACATAGGTGTACCCAGATTTGTAAAGCAAATCCTACTAGGTCTAATCAAAATGATAAACAGCAACATTATAATATCTTGGGACTTCAACACCTCACTGACAGAATTAGACAGATCCTTCAAGCAAAAAATAAAGAAACATGGGACTTAAACAAGACTCTAGGGCAAATGGGCCTCACAGACATTTACAGAACATCCTACCCCCAAACTACTAAATATACCTTCTTCTCATCAGCACATGGAATATTCTCCAAGATTGATCATATCTTGGGCCACAAAATATATTTCTACAAATTCATAACAACAGAAATTATACTATGTAATTTCTCAGACCACAGTAGAATAAAGTTAAAAATCAACTCCAACAGAAATAATCAGTTCTACACAAAATTAAATTATTATACTTATGATATACTTCCTATTGCTGAACAATTATTGGAGCAAGAAGGAAATTAGAATGGAAATCGTAAGATTCTTCAAACTAAATGACTACAGGAATACAAGTTATCAAAATCTGTGATTCAGTAAAAGCAGTCCTAAGGGGAAAATTCACAGCTTTAAATACATATATATATATATATATATATATATATATTTAACAAAGATTACAAATTGACAATCTACTGAATCATTTCAAGAAATTAGAAAAGGAAGAGCAAACCAATCCCAAACTTAGCAGAAGAAAAGAAATAACTAAGGTCAGAGCAGAACTAAATGAAAATGAAAACAAAAGAATTTTACAGAAGATTAATGAAACAAAAGTTGGTTCTTTGAAAAGATACACAAAATCAACAGACCTCTTGCTAAAATTTCCAAAGGACCCTCCTCATAAGCTCAATCAGAAATGAAAAAGGAGAAATCACACCTGATACCATAGAAATACAAAACGCTATCTCTGAATATCATAAAAATCTATATATACATGAACTGGAAAACGTTAAGGAAATAGATGAATTTTTTGAAACATAACCTTAGGCTGAATCTGAAAGAAACAGAAATTCTAAGCAGACCAATATTATATAATGAAATTGAAACAGCAATAAAAAACTTTCCAAATAATTTTATCAGATCTATAAAGAGGAACTGGTACCTATATTGTAGAAATGATTTCATAACGTAGAGAAGGAAAGAATCTTCTCCAACTCATTCTACTAAGCCACTAAGTATCACCTTGATAGCAAAGCCAGGAAAGTATACAACAAAAAAGAAAACTACAGACCACTATCCTTTATGAATATAGATTCAAAAATTCTCAATAAAATCCTAGTAAACTAAATTTAGTAGCACATCAAAAAAATAATCCATCATGACCAAGTAGGCTTCATCCCAGGTATGCAAGGATGGTTCAACATGTGCAAATCTATAAATGTGATTCACCACATAAATAGAAACAAAAACAAAGACCGTATGATCATTTCAGTAGACACAGAGAAAACATTTGATGGAATTCAGCACCGTTTTATGATAAGGACTCAAACAGGCATAGGTGAAACATACCTCAAAACTATAAAAGCCAGGGGCCGGATGTGGTGGCTCACACCTGTAATCCCTGCACTCTGGGAGGCCAAGGAGGGTGGATTGCCTTAGCTCATGGGTTTGAGACCAGCCTGAGCTAGAGTGAGACCTCATATCTAAAAATGTGTATTAAGAATTGTGGCAGGCACCTGTAGTTCCAGTTACTTGGGAGGCTGAGGCAAGAGAATTGCTTGAGGCCAAGAGATTTGAGGTTGCTGTGAGGTATGACACTACAGCACTCTACGGGGGGCAACAAAGGCAGACTCTGTCTCAAAAGTAAAATTATAAAAGCTATATATGGCAAATCCACAGCCAACATCATACCAAATGGGGAAAAATGTAAAGCATTTCACCTTAGATCTGGAACTAAACAAAGCTGCCCATTGTCACCACTTCTGTTCAACATAGTGATGGGAGTCCTAGTTAGAGCAATTATTTCAGAGAAGGAAAACAAGGGTATCTGAATGTGGAAAAAAAGGGGTCAGCTATCACTTTTTTGCTGACAATATGATTTTATATCTACAAACACCCATAGATTTTTCCAAGAGACTCCTGGAATTGATAAATAAATTCAGCAGAGTCTTGGATTATAAAATCTATGTACATAAATCAGTTGCATTCCTATATACCAACAGTAGTCAAGCTGAAAATCAAATCAAAGACTTAATACCTTCACAACAGCAACAAAGAAAATAAAATACCTAGGAATATAGGTTGGACATAAAGTTCATGTGCAATTTAAAATAGTTTAACATAGTAAATTGCACACAAACTTTATGTCCACTCTGTATATCTAACCAAGGAGGTAAAGGACCTCTATGGGGAGAACTATGAGTTACTAAAGAAGGACATTGCAGAGGATGTAAACAAATGGAAAAGTGTATAATGCCCATGGATCAGCAGAATCAATGTTGTTAAAATGTCTATACTACCCAAAGTGATCTATAGATTCAACACACACTCCATTAAAATACCAACATCATTTTTTCAAAATCTAGAAAAAGGCTCGGCACCTGTGGCTCAAGCAGTTAGGGCACCAGCCACATACACCTGAGCCGGCGGGTTTGAACACAGCCAGGGCCTACCCAACAACAATGACAACTACAACCAAAAATAAAAAAAAAAAATAGCTGGGTGTTGTGGCGGAAGCCTGTAGTCCAAGCTACTTGGGAGGCTGAGGCAAGAGAATCGCTTAAGTCCAAGAGTTTGAAGTTGCTGTGAGGTGTGACACCACAGCACTCTACCAAGGGTGACATAGTAGAACTCTGTCTCAAAAAAAAATCTAGAAAAAAATAATTCCATACTTCATATGGAACCAGAAAAGAGCTCGAATAGCCAAAGCAACCTTAAGCAAAAAGGACAAATTGGGAGGCATTACTTTATCAGACTTTAAGCTATACTACAAGGCTAGAGTAACCAAAACAGCATGGTACTGGCACAAGAAGTTAGACATAGACCAATGGATCAGAACAGAAAATCCAGATATAAAATCATCCTCATACTGCCATCTCATTTTTATTTTATTTATTTATTTATTTTGCAGAGACAGAGTCTCACTTTATTGCCCTCAGTAGAGTGTTGTGGCATTACACAGCTCACAGCATCCTTAAACACTTGGTCTTAAGCAATTCTCTTGCCTTAGCCTCCTGAGTAGCTGGGACTACAGGTGCCCGTCACAATGCCCAGCTATTATCTTAATGCAGTTTGGCTGGGGCTGGGTCTGAACCCACCACCCCCGGTATATGGTGCCAGTGCCCTATCCACTGAGCCACAGGCACCGCCCTATTTTTTTTAATTGAGACAGAGTCTCACTTTGTCACCCTAGGTAGAATGCTGTGGCATCATAGCTCACAGAAACCTCTTGGGCTCAAGCGATTATCTTGCCTCAGCCTTCCTAGTAGCTGGGACTATAGGTACCCACCACATCACTCAGCTATTTTTTTTGTTTGTTTGTTTGTTTAGCAGGCCTAGGTTAGGTTTAAACCCACCAGCCCTGGAGCATGTGGCTGGCACCCTAACCACTGAGCTAAGAGTGCCCAGCCCCATCTGATCTTTAACAAAGCAAACAATAACACACCCTGGGAAAAAGAATCTCTATTCAATACATGGTGCTGGGAAAATTGGATAGCCACATGTAGAAGACTAAAACAGGATTCATACCTCTTACCACTCACAAAAATTAATTCATCATGGATAACAGACTTAAACCTAGGGCACGAAACAATAAGAATTCTAAAAGAAAATGTTGGAAAAACTCTTACAGACATCAGTTTCAGAATTTAAAGAATTTATAAAGAAGACCCCAAAGGCAACCACCACCACAACAAACATTATTATGGCTCAGTACCTGTAGCTCAGTGGCCAGGGTGCCAGCCACATACACCGGAGCTGGCGGATTCGAACCCAGCCCAGGCCTGCCAAACAACAATGACAACTACAACCAAAAAATAGCCAGGCGTCATGGTGGGTGCCTGTAGTCCCAGCTACTTGGGAGGCTGAGGCAAGAGAATTGCTTAAGCCCAAGAGTTTGAAGTTGCTGTGAGCTGTGACTCTCTACTGAGGGTGACGTAGTGAGACTGTCTCAAAAAAAAAAAAAAAAAAAAACAACAAACATTATCAAATGGGACCTGATAAAATTAAAAAGCTTCACCACAGCCATGGAAACAATCAAGAGCAAATAGATAACATACAGAATGGGAGAAAATATTTGCATTCTATATGTCTGGTAAAGGGCTGATAATTAATTAGAATGACACTGTACTTCTGCCATTTTCTTTGTCCTACCTGTCACATTGTGAGGCTAGCATTCATTTCATTAATGCCATTTTTTAAGCAAACGTCATGCTACACATTACTACTGTAATTCAACTTTGAAAGAAAAAGTAATACATATACAACAGCATTTAAAATGTGTATACTTTTTTTGGCACCCTGGTATTTCTCTTCCTTAAGTGTCCTGACTAGACCTCCAGGACAATGTTGACTAGAAGTGGCAAGGGTAGACATCTTTGTCTTGATTCTGATCTTAGGGGAAGGCTCTCTTTTACCATTAGGTATGACATTTCTGTGGGTTTTACATATCCTTTCATTAGGATGAGGAAGTTCCCTTCTATTCCTAGTGTTTTTATCATGAAAGAGTGTTAGATTTTGTCAAGTGCTTTTTCTGTGTTTTTTGAGATGATCGTGTGGTTCTTGTCCTTCATTCTACTGATAGAGTATATTACATTAATTGATTTCCAGATGCTAAACAAGTCTTACATTTTTCAGATAAACCTCATTTGGTAATGGTACATCATCCTTTTTATACATTACTGATTCAGTTTGCTAGTATTTTCATACTTATATACATAAAAGATATTGGTCTGTAGTTTTCTTTTCTTTGTTTTTAGTATTAGAAATACTAGCCTACAGGGCCAGGTACAGTGGCTCGCGTCTGTAATCCTAACACTTTGGGAGGCCAAGACAGGTGAATTACCCTGAGCTCACAGGTTCGAGATCAACCTGAGCAGGAGCAAGACCTCATCTCTAAAAATAGCCAGGCATTATGCACGCCTGTAGTCCCAGCTACTTGGGAGGCTGAGGCAAGAGAATCGTTTGAGCCCAAGAGTTGGAGGTTTCTGTGAGCTATGATGCCATAGCCTCTACTGAGGGTGACAAAGTAAGACTGTCTCAAAAAAAAAAAAAAA
>NW_003852614.1:1527314-1533834 GCF_000181295.1 Otolemur garnettii
CCGGGCTGGATTCGAACCCGCCAGCTCAGGTGTATGTGGCTGGCACCTTAGCCGCTTGAGCCACAGGTGCTGAGCCTTCATTCCTAATATAGGAAGTTAACAACTATAAAATTCCCTCTCAAAAATGCTTTAGCTGCATTCCATAAACCTCACTTGGTCATGGCATATTTTGGAATGTTGTGTATTTGTTTTTATTCATCTCAAAATATTTTCTAATTTCCTCATGACTTCCTTTTGACTCATTATTTAGGACTGTGTTACTTTCTCATATTGGTATATTTTCCAAATTTCTTTATGTTATTGATTTTTAATTTCATTTTATTGTGGTTGGAGAATAGACTTTGTATTGTTTCAATTCTTTTAAATTTAATGAGGTATTCTTTATGGCCTAGCCTGGAGAATGTTCCACATGCACTTGGGAAAAATGTATACCCTCCTGTTGTTGTGTGAAGTATTCTATAGATGTCTATTAAACATAGTTTATAATCTAGGATAGCATATAAGCTATAAACCAATACCTCTTATGAACACATATGTAAAAATCCTAGGAATTATACATATACATATATATATATATATGTAATTTGTAAAGACAGAGTCTTATTTTGTTGCTCTTGGTAGAGTGCTATGGCATCATAGCTCACAGCAACCTCAAACTCTTGGGCTCTAGTGCTTCTCTTGCCTCAACCTCCCGAGCAGCTGGGACCACAGGCACCTGCCACAATGCCCAGCTTTTTTTTGTCATTGTTGTTGCAGTTTAGTCAGGGCCAGGTTCGAACCTGCCACCCTCGGTATATGGGGCCAGCATCCTACTCAGTGAGCCATAGGTACCACCCGAAATCTTAGGAATTATACTGTTGAAGTTTGCAACATCTTTGCTGATCTTGTGCCTAGTTATTCTTGCCATTATTAAATTGGGGCATTAAAGTCTCCCAATATTACTGTTGATTTGTCTATTTTTCTCTTCATTTTTCTTGGTATTTGCTTCACATATTTTGGGGCTCTGTTCTTCAGGTATATATTCAGGCCCTTACAATCTTTCTGGATTATACAATATCTTCTTGTGTTCTGGCCTTCAGTTTCTCAATACTACAGTTTGTTCTACACATTACTCTCAGATATATCTTTCTAAAGCATTATTTTGTTAATGTCACTTTGTTTCTCAAAAACCTTAAAAGTCTTTACACTAATAAAAAAAATGAAGTTCAAACTTACTGGATCTTTAACAATAAAGTTTTAACTTGCCTTTACTAGTCAATCTTTTTTTTTTTTTTTTTTTTAGTTTTTGACCAGGGCTGGGTTTGAACCCACCACCTCTGGTATATAGAGCTGGTGCCCTTCTCCTTTGAGCCACAGGCGCCGCCCTTCTAGTCCATCTTTTACTATACTTCATCCCAACTGGACCATTTGCTATTTCTTGAATATGTCTATAAATATGTCACCTCTGTGTCTTTGCTCCTACCCTGGAATGCCCATACTTATCTCTATCAAAACCCTTCCTATTCTTTAAGGCCTATTCAGCTACCATCTTTTCACTCCAACTGGAAGTGTGCTTTCCTTTCTTTTAGTTACTTCGGTATTTTATACTATTCTTAAAGCCCAGATCTCTTCATTCTTTGTATTTGAGAAAAATCCATGCTTATTCTTATTTCCTCTTTAGACAAGGTATTCCTTAAGGGCAGAGCTCATCTTTCTATTTCTCCTAGTACCTAGTGTACAGCACCTTGTACATAGTGGATATTTAATATAAGGCTGTTAAATTCATAAATATGTCACATTTTAGAGACACTGGGTATTTGAAAAGAAGCATTAATATCATTAGTCAACTCAGAGAAGGGTTTTGCAGCTAGGCCTTTCAGTTTTAGTTACTTACTCGTTCTTTTAACTGCATTACTTCTTTGTCTTTTTGTTGCTTCCATTGTCTAAACTTCTCAGCATCCTCTTTCATCTGACGCATTAACTGTACCCGTTGGATTTTCATCGTCTGTAAGAACAAAAACCAGTACAAGTATTAGTTATCTGATCTTTATTCTAGGTTGATATGTAGATGGATAGACTTACCATTAAGAAGAGGGAAAACCAGAAGTAAGCTGAGAAAGCCACCAAAAGATTTTATGATTAGGTTTCTAATACTCTTTGCTATGCTTACAGAGGGTTTTCAAGTATAGACTACACAAATAAACACTCTTAAGAAATACAATAAAATTGTACCTATAAGCTAAACCTGGTCCCAAATTTACTATATATAAATGAAATTTCAAGAAATTATTGATAAGCCTCAAGGACAAATCCACCTAGTAACCACTGTATTCTAAAAGTTTCACTATGAGTGGGCTGAAAGTACCATTTGTGGATTTTACAAATTGTACATTCAATAACTGAGCATTTTCTGTGGGTGTCTGTCACCTTGCTAGTACTTTATGAAGTTATGCCACATGATCATGGAAAGTGATCATGATATTAATATCACCACTAAATATGGAGATGCCTTTCCTTTTTGGTTAGAGAATCTAATACTGAACTCTGAATGCTAAAGCAAGATTTCATCAGATTATAGATCACTACCAACACAATATTCTGCAAAACAAATGTTTGTAGAGATTCACACATTTGAAAGTAGCCCTGCCTGCTACTTTCTCATTTGAAAACACCTCTGTAGTATAATTCTAAATGCAACATCTATTGTTTGTAAATTCCAATGGGATAAATGCAAGAATGAGATTTTATTACCCGTATCTCCTGGTTCAGTTTGGAGACAGTATACTCTGTGGATTCCTTCAGTTTTAGAAGTTTGGACTGTTCATTCAGTTTCTTCTTCAGATCAGCTATTTGACCCTCTAGCTCCTGGAGACGTTTGCGGCGGCGCTCACTCAACCTACACACAGATGCTGTAGGAGTGAAGACTACCAAGGGCAAAGCCTGACTTCAAAAGACATACTAGACTCCCAGGTTCACAACCTTGATATATATAAAATAGGTGACTAGTCACATAGCCATCTTAAAAAAAAATACAACCTAAATGGCCTCAATAATAAGAGCTTAATATAAAGAATAAAACAATAATTTTTGAGTATGCGCAATCTAACTATCTCAATATAACACCCCCCCATACACACACAATCTGTGTCAAAGGAGGGTTCTTTGAAGGCATTTCACTTCACTTTAGCAATAATTCCGATGATCATTACACAATTTTGAGATAGAAAGTAGACATTCAGGGTGGCACCTGTGGCTCAGTGAGTAGGGTGCCAGCCCCATATGCCAAGGGTGGCAGATTCGAATCCAGCCCTGGCCAAACTGCAACTAAAAAATAGCTGGGTGTTGTGGCAGGCACCTGTGGTCCCAGCTACATGGGAGGCTGAGGCAAGAGAATGGCCTAAGCCCAAGAGCTGGAGGTTGCTGTGAGCTGTGATGCCACAGCACTCTACTGAGGGCAACAAAGTGAGACTCTGTCTCTAAAAAAAAATAAAGAAAGTAGACATTCAGCATAACTTTTAAGTACATGAGTTTCAGACTCAACAGAGAGACAAAACAGAGTCCTTAACTGAAAAGAAGGTAGACTAGCTAATAGGGAGAGTTCTGAGGGAGAGTAGGATATTCTAGTTATGTCTTGGTTTTATTTTTAACTGATAAGGAATGGCTAGATTAATTTTTAAAATCACTAACCTGGACATTAATTCTATACACTAATTTACCATCAGTGCAGAGACAAGGAAATAGCTGCTGTCTAGTATATTTGATAATCTTTCAAAAGCCAGCTCAAATGCTAACTTTATACAAAGCCTTCCTGGATCATACCAGCCTGAATTGATATTTCTTATTTCTGAACTCTTTCTTTTTTTTTAGAGACAGTCTCATTTTGTCACCCTCAGTAGTGTGCTGGGGCGTCACAGCTCACAGAAACCTCTAGCTCTTGGGCTCAGGCGATTTTCTTGCCTCAGCCTCCTGAGTAGCTGGGACTACAGGCGCCCGCCACAACACCTGGCTGTGTTGTTGTTGCAGTTCAGCCAGAGCCGGGTTTAAATCCGCTACCCTCAGTATATGGAGCCAGTGCCCTACTTCCTGAGCCACAGGCACCGCCCTATTTCTGAACTCTTAGCATAATTACTGCCTAAGAAATTTACTTGGCTATCAATTGTGTGCTATTTTGGCATTTTTTTACTGTCATCCTAAGGGGTATTTTTTTGTTGTTGTTTTGTTTTTTGAGACAGAGTCTCACTCTGTCACCTAGACTAGAGTGCAGAAGTACAATCACACATAGCTCACTGCTTCCAACTCCTGGGCTCAAACTATCTTTCTGCCTTAGCCTGATGAGTAGCAAGGACTACAGGTGCATACCACCATACCTGGCTAAATGTTATGAGTGTTCTACTCCTCTATTCACTCCAAAGCTCCTTACACATAGTAGGGACTTAAATAAACATTTATTGACTTTATTCTTACTTAGCTTGGTTGACATCCTTTTTTGCAGTCTGAAGTTCAAGAACCAATTCTTCCTTTTCTTTTTGAAGATTAATGACGTCTAGTTCTAGATTTTTAATGTTATCCTAGAAAGGTTATAGGTCAGAGAGAAAGAAGGTATTACTTAGCACAGGAAGAAAATGGCTTCAGCATTCCACATCTCAAAGAACTATGCATTAAATTTTACTACTTCAATTGTACATTCAAATCATTTATTCTTAATTTCACGGAGATTAATGTTATGTGGTTAAGAAAGTTTGGAATCTAAAAGCCTGGGTTTGAATCTTGACTGTAACGCTATCTAAGTTTTTTTTTTTTTTTTGAGACAGAGTCTCACTCTGTTGACCCAGGCTAGAGACACTGTGGTCATCTTAGATCACAGCAAACTCAAACTCATGAGTTTGAGGGATCCTCCTGCTTCAGCTTCTTAAGTAGCTGGGACTACAGGCACCTGCCACAATGCCTGGCTAGTTTTTCCTATTTCTAGTAGAGATGGGGTCTCACTCTTGGTCAGGCTGTTCTCAAACTCCTGAGCTTAAGCGATCCTCCAATCTCAGCCTCCAAAAGTGCTAGGATTACAGGCATGAGGCACAGCACCAGGCCACTATCTAAGTATCTTAAGCAAAGTTACTTCACCTCTTTTAGCATTAATTTTTATGGAAAAAAGAGTTTATACTGCAGGCTTGAGACTGCTATCCTCAAAAAGGCCTACTTGTCAGGATGGCCATAGGCTCACATTTTGGTAGGGTTCTCACTATTACCTAACTAATAAGAGTGGCTTATAATGCCTAAAGTGTATAAACAATATGATTTATCCTGAATTCCCTTCTTGTTTCTGGGAGTCGAGAATTTTGGTATGAACAAGGCAGAGAATGACTACAGGACCCCTGGTAAAAATCCTAGCCTCCTAGGCTCAGGGTAGCCTATCTGGTAGATAGCATTTCATACGTGTTTTAACAATCCACTAATGGAGAAATGAAGTGCTTCCTGTGACTCCACTGGGAGAAAATTTTTGGAAGCTTATACCTGGGTTCCTCTAGACTTTGCCCATGTGCCTTTCTTTTTGCTAATTTTTCTCTGTATTCTTTCACTATAATAAATCTTAACTGCGAATATGGCTATATGCTGAGTCTTAGTCAATCATTGGACCTAGAGGTAGTTTTAGGGACTCACAAAAGTTTCCCTATCATGTAAATGATTAACAATAACATCTACTTCACAGGGTCACTGGGAAAAACAAATAAGATAAAAAGGTAAAGACATTTTATGAACTAAAGAGCTGCACAAATATTCTCATATTCAGAACTTTCAGGCTTATCTACTCAATAGCAACTGCAATTCTGTACACATTTAAGAAACTGACTGAATGAGTGGTTGACATTCAAGAATATTATATGCAGGCCCTAGACCAGTGGTTCTTAACCTTCCTAATGTCTCCTAATGCTGTGACCCTTTAATACAGTTCCTCATGTTGTGGTAACCCCCAACCATAAAATTATTTTCGTTGCTACTTCATAACTGTAATTTTGCTACTGTTATGAATTGTAATGTAAATATCTGACATTCAGGATGTATTTTCATTGTTACAAAAGGGTTGCAACCCACAGGTTGAGAATGGCTACCCTAGACCAATATGGGATTGACACTGAGAAGCAGAGGCAAGTTAGGTGGGCTATATTACAGAGAAGATTTCTATATAGGATAGAACTGCTTTTCTAAGCAATGAACTAAGCTACTTCATTATAACCTATGAACATTAAGTTTCATTACTTTATATTTACACTGCATATTTAAAATGGTAACATGACATAATGTATAATATGGACAATTAAGTTCACAAAATCATCCTAGAAAAAGTGCTACATACCTCAATGCTAACTACACTATAGTCACCTTCGATATACTCCCCTTGGCCATCTGTCAACAGTAGTGATAGTCAGCAATAAGGTATATAGCACTTTTTCTAGGAAAAGTTTGCAAACTTAATTGTCCAACCTCGTACAATGAGAGCTATGATGGCCATTCCAGATAAAGAGCTCTAAAATTGTTTTTTTTTTTT
>NW_003852614.1:1533854-1546407 GCF_000181295.1 Otolemur garnettii
TTTTTTTTTGAGACAGGAGCCTCAAGCTGTCCCCCTGGGTAGAGTACCGTGGCATCTCAGCTCACAGCAACCTCCAACTCCTGGGCTCAAGCGAGCTTCCTGCCTCCACCTTCCAAGTAGCTGGGACCACAGGCGCCCGCCACAACGCCCAGCTATTTTTTGGTTGCAGTCATCATTGTTGTTTGGCGGGCCCAGGCTGGATTCGAACTGGCCACCTTGGGTGTACGTGGCTGGCGCCTTAGCCACTTGAGCCACAGGCGGCGAGCCTCCAAAATTGTTTTGAAGGGTGGCCTAGGTGCTAACATTGCAGCATAGCTTTCCAAGGGGAGCACTTTGAAGGTGACCATAGCGATATGCGACAATGAGATATGTAGCACTTTTTCTAGGATGAGTTTGTGAACTTAATTGTGAGACCTCATATATATCCTTTTGTTTTTGAAGAGACAGGGTGTTGCTCTGTTGCCCAGACTAGAGTGCAGTGGCACAATCATAGCTCACTGTAATCTCAAACTCAAGGGATCCCCTCTCCTCAGCTTTCTGAGCAGCTAGGACTATGGCTGCATGTCACCACACCAAGCTAATTTTTAATTTTTTTTTTTTTTTTTGTAGAGATAGGGAACTTTTGATGTTATCCAGGCTAGTCTCAAACTCTTAGCCACAAGTGATCCTTTTGCCTCAGCCTCCCAAAGTGCTGAGATTACAGGCATAAGTTATTGCACCTGGCCTTACACATTCTTTATATTTATTTTTACTTATAGAAGTAAAATGAATATATTCTTATAAAAATAATCTAGATAATGCAGATAAAGATCAGGTCCCCTTGACTGCTTGACCCTTGCCAAAGTTCCATTCCCCTCTCCAGAAGTAGTCACTGTTATCAGCTTGGTGCAAATTTTCCAGACATTTTTCTAGATATTTACCATTTATATATCTAGACATTAATATAGTCATACCTCACTTAACAATAGGTTCTGTGAAATGCATTGTTAGGCAATTCCATCACCGTGCAAT
Source organism: Otolemur garnettii (assembly GCF_000181295.1). NCBI lineage: Eukaryota > Metazoa > Chordata > Mammalia > Primates > Galagidae > Otolemur > Otolemur garnettii. The sequence continues at coordinate 1,534,866 of NW_003852614.1, forward strand.
AATCATAGAGTGTACTTACACAAATCTAGATGGTATAAGCTTACTACACAGCTAGGCTATATGGTGTAGCCTATTGCTTTTAGGCTATAAACTTGTACAGAATGGTACTATATTGAATCCTGTAGGCAATTATAACACAATGGTATTTGTGAAACTAGACATTATCTAAACATAGAAAAAGTACATAGCTCGGCGCCTGTGGCTCAAGTGGCTAAGGCGCCAGCCACATGCACCTAAGGTGGTGGGTTCGAATCCAGCCCGGGTCCGCCAAGCAACAATGATGGCTACAACCAAAAAATAGCCTGGCCTTGTGGCGGGCGCCTGTGGTCCCAGCTACTTAGGAGGCAGAGGCAGGAGACTCGCTTGAGCCCAGGAGTTAGAGGTTGCTGTGAGCTGTGATGCCACAGCACTCTACCCAGGGGGGCAGCTTGAGGCTTTGTCTTGGAAAAAAAAAAAGGAAAAAAAGAAAAAGTACAGTACAAATATAGTATTATAATCTAATGGAGCCATCACTGTATATGTAACCTGTCATTGACTAAAATGTCATCATTTTGTACATAATTGTATATTAAATGTATTATGTATATATGTAATATACATTACAACACACATATAAATATCTAGAATATGTAATTAATAAATGATAAATATATAGTATACATGCATGTGTGTATACAAATTTTAGTGTGTGTTAAACATAAATAGACTTATACTATATGTACATATTATTCTGTAACTTGCCTTATTTCTTACTTAACTGGTCTTACAGATTTATTTATATCAGTGCATATAAATCTGCCTCACTCTTTTTTGCCACAGTGAAATATTCTTGTACATGCCTTCTATGTACATGTGCAAGGTTTTGCTAGGGTTGAGAGAAGTAGAATTATAGGATCAAGAGGGTACACATTTTCAATTTTAACAAGTATTGCCAAGTTGTTAAGCAAAGCGGCTATTCCAGTTTCTATTCTTGCCAGCTCTGCATGAGAGTACTTGTTTTCCAGAATTCTTGTTAACATTTGATATTACTATACTTCAAAATTGTTACCAATCTGATGGGTAAAAAATAGCATCCTTTCCTTATATATAACATATTAAGTCAATAATTGTTTCACCAACTCCACAAGGGAGTTATTCAAATTTGACTCCTGGTTTACTACAACTCAAGGTAATTTTCATTAACTATATGCCAGGCGTCTTCAAACTTTTTAAACAGGGGGCCAGTTCACTGTCCCTCAGACGATTGGAAGGCTGGACTGCAGGCCCTGGGACGAGCTGGCTGGTAAGGAGGATAGGCAGCGGCGGCAAAAACACCCGACAGGCCAGATAAATGTCCTAGGCGGGCAATAGTTTGAGGACGCTTGATCTATGCCTTCCTAAATTTTTCTATGGCGATTCTTCACAGTGATAGGAAAACTACTATTTAGAATTAAAAACTACCTTTATTTCTTAAAAGAGAGACGTGGAGATTTATATGTGATTAAAAGGTAATATTTACATTAAAATTTCACTTCTTCTTAACTTTTAGGCTTAGGAAATCAAGAATATTTGATTCCAAGGGAAAAAGGACTAGATATCTTAACAAAGCTATACCTTTAGGTCTGGGAGTGGCGGCTCTTGCCTGCAATTCCAGCACTCTGGGAGGCCAAGGTGGATGGATTACTTAAGATCATGAGTTTGAGACCACCCTGAGCAAGAGCTAAAACATAGCTGGGCGTTGTGGCAGACACCTGTAGTCCCAGCTACTTGGGAGGCTGAGATAAGAGAATCCCTTGAGCCCAAGAATTTGAGGTTGCTATGAACTATCATGCCAAGGCACTGTACCAAGGGAGACAAATTAAATAAATAAATAAATAAATAAATAAATAAAGCTATAGCTATAGCTCATTTACTGGCACCTTCTTATGGGGTAAGAAATACAATAGGGGAACACATATCTCCATGTTTCTGGGCAACAAGAAAAGAGAAATAACTTCTCAGCCTTACTGGTTTTACCATTACTTATCATGGAAAAGCTAAAATAAATTTGACCCTAAATTTGACTGTATGTCCTGTTAGCGTGGACAACTGAGATACATATTTAACTTGCTCTCTCCTAAAATCTCACTAAAATGAACCAAAAAGGAGGCATAAATTAGTAAGAATGAAGAGAGGAGAGCAGTTGAGAGGTATCAAGAGACTTTTGCAAGAGGAAAATAATTGGATAAGTAATGAGTGACTTCCAGAGTGGAAAAAACTACAATAGAACTCCTATAGAATGAATGCTCAGAAGCAAGCCAATTTGTACCACAGAACTACAGATGGAAAAAGAGGCTTCCTTTCTGAAGACAGTGAACCTGACAGGCTGGACCACAGACATCAGACATAGCTAAATGCAATAATGACAGGGACTGAACAAAATTCTGCATATGCTGGAAACTCCAACTCTCTTATTTTCCCTGGGTTATCAGAATGGTGACATACCATCACTCTGCCCATACAACTCCAGGCAGTAGAATAAAAGACTTCATTGGAAATTGACCAGCCCAATAGAAACCTAGGCATACAGAACTTCCTACTGGTTTTTAGTGTCTCACTCTTAAACATGAATGGACAGCCAAAGATTACTAGAAATCTGAGGAAAGCATCTTCATCTTACATAAAAAACCATAACAAACACACTACAGAAAGGAAATTCAGAGAATAGAGTCAAGGAAGGAATAATAAGAAAACCTTGACAAAATTAATTCCTCTCTTTAGAAACAGTTAGTGCATTCATAAAAAGAATAGAAGGCTATAAAAAAAGGAACAATTACAGGATAAAAAAGAGACCTTGGAAATTAATAGGCAAATAAAATAATTTACCAGGAGTGAAAGGAAATATCCGAAAGAGTGGAATAAAAAGGTAAAGAAACAGACAATAGAAAAAAGAAGATAAGGCTGGGTGTGGTGGCTCATGCCTATAATCCTAGCTGATAGTTTGAGCACAGGAATCTGAAAACAGCTAAAATAAGATCAAGACTCCTGCTGGGGTCCATTAAGACCCATGGATCTGGTAGTGATGGACTGAAGAAATATAAAGCTAGGAACAACAAGAAAGAAAGAGATAAGACACAGAATTTTTAAAGGTGGGAACTCAGGTGATCACTGTCTGCTTGTGGGGTTCTCATGGTGGTCCTGAGTCTCAGTTCTCCTCAGCTTTTACTAAAAGAGATAGAAGCCCTCCTGACCATATTTCAGGACTTGAGCTGTTCCCTTGTCTCCACCCCAACCAAATACAAATCTCTACAATAGGTATTTGCTTTGCTTGTTGACTGGGCAGGAAATGGCCTAGTTAATGTACCTTTTTCAGGCCTTGTCACAGCATCTTCTGTGGCCATTATTCTTCAGAGTGTTTACAGACCCAGCAGGGGCATTAGTAAGCTATATCCCCAATAGGCCAGAGCTCTAGGAAAAGCAGGGAAACTTGCTCAATAAGTAATTTCGCAGTGGCTGGTTTAAAGGTAAACTAGCTGATTTTTCTTTGTTCTACCTCACTCAGCTTACATTTTAATTTTTTCCTTTTTTTCTTTTTTAAAAAAGACAGAGTCTCACTTTACTGCCCTTGGTGGAGTGCCGTGGAGTCACAGCTCACAGCAGCCTCCAACTCCTGGGCTTAGGCGATGCTCCTGCCTCAGCCTCCCAAGTAGCTGGGACTACAGGCATCCACCACAACACCTGGCTATTTTTTGTTGCAGTTTGGCCAGGGCTGCACGCCATCCTCGGTATATGGGGCCGGCGCCCTACTCACTGAGCCACAGGCACCGCCCTTAATTTTTTCCTTTTTCTGGGGGTGTTTTCCCTTGCCAAGAATGGGGTCTTCAGTCCCCATTCTGCCTACAATTCTTGTCTCTACTAACAGTAGAAAAAATTAGCTGGGTGTGAAGGCATACATCTATAGTCCTAGCTACTCCAGAGGCTAGGGAAGGAGGATTGCTTGAGCCCAGGAGTTTAAGGTTGTTGTGAGCTACAACAATGCTACTGCACTCTAGTTAGTGCAGCAGAGTGAGACTCTGTCTCAAAAAAAAAAAAAAAAGGAAGGAAGGAAAGGAGGTCAGAAAAACTAAATCTCAGAGATTTAATATCTCACTAAAAGGAATGTAAGAAGAGAAAACAAAAAATGTAGAGGAGTAGCATTATCTAAGAAATTATACAAGAAAACTTCCCAGAAAAGAAGAATACAAATTTCTAGATTGGAAGGACCCACCAAGCACAATAAAAAAAGAAAGACTCATTCCAAGGCACATCATTGAGAAATTAAATAACACTTGAGGACAAAGAAATGATCTTGACAGTTTCCAGAGGGGAAAACAAAAACATAGCCAAATATAAAGACTCAAGAATAATAAAGGACTTCTCAACAGCAACCAAGACAATAGTATAAGGCCTTCAAAATTCTGAAGAAAAAAAAATCCACAGAATTCTAAACCCAGACAATCTAACAAGTGTAAGGATGCAAATAAAAGCTATTTCTACACATGCAAAGCTTTAAAACATTTTCCTTTCAGGTATGTGTTCTCAGAAAGCTACTGGCATTGTACCCTACCAAAGCAAAAGGGTATACTAAAAAGGAGGAAGACATGCAATCTATTCCAACACAGAGATAAGAAGTGAAGCAAATTCTCAGGATGACTGATGGCTAGGCAAGTGGCCCAGAGAAAGCAAAACAGGATAGAAGATTCCAGGAGGGTAGTTTTCAAGAAAGAAACCAATGGGCGAGGCACAGTGGCTCACAGCTATAATGCCAGCACTCTGGGACGGTGAGGTAGGAGGATCACTTGAGTTCAGGAGTTTAAGACCAGCCTGAGCAAGAGCAAGACCTCCATCTCTACTAAAAATAGAAGAACCAGCTAGGTATTGTAGCAGGCACCTGTAATCCCAGCTACACAGGAGATCACTTGAGACCAAGTGTTTGAGGTTGCTACGGCTATGATGCCCTGGCATTCTACCCAGGGGTGACAGAGTGAGAATCTGTCTCAAAGAAAAAAAAAAAAGAAAGAAAGAAATAGATTGACAAATCATCTGATACGTTTAACCATAATAAAGAGTTTTATAGTTTTGTTAAGAACTTTGGTGATAAAATTGATAGGTAGAGGGTGGCACCCGTGGCTCAGTGGGTGGGACACCAGCTGGAGGGTTCGAGCCCAGCCCAGGTCAGCTGAAATTAACAGTGACAACTGCAACAAAAAAATAGCTGGGCATTATGGTCAGCACCTGTAGTCCCAACTGCTTGGGAGGCTGAGGCAAGAGAATTGCTTGAGCCCAAGAGTTTGAGGTTGCTGTGAGCTGTGATGCCATAGCACTCTACTGAGGGTGACATAGTGAGACTCTGTCTCAAAAAAAAAAATTGATAGGTAGATAAAAAACTAAATATATTTAAAAAATAGATTAACTCCAGAAAACACAAAAAGCTGTACAAGGTAAGAAATGCAATCATTTCATACTATGTGGCTTACTTGTAAAACATATTTACATAATCAGAAAAATTTAAACACTAAATATTCATTTAATCAAAAAGTGTGATATAACCATTTTGAAAGATGGAGGTAAGGAAGTGTGCATAGGCATCAGAGTAAGAGAACTATATTCTTATCTTTCACAGTGGGAAGTCAATAGATTTTAAATTAACACAAGTAAATTGCAAAGTCTCATCTAGAAATGTGAAGGTAAATGTCAGAAGAAATAGCTTAAAGAATGTCAAGTACTGGCTCTGTACCCACAGCACAGTGGTTATGGCACCAGCCACATACACCGAGACTGGCGGGTTTGAACCTGGCCTGGGCCTGCTAGACAACAATGATAACTACAACAAAAAATAGTTGGGAGTTATGGCAGGTACTAGTAGTCCTAGCTACTTGGGAGGCTGATGCAAGAGAATTGCTTGAGCCCATGAGTTTGAGGTTGCTGTGAGCTGTAATGCCACAGCACTCTACTGAGGGTAATATAGTAAGACTCTGTCTCAAAAAAAAAAAAGAATTTCAAGTACTATGTTAGCCTAAGGAATAGGTGATAAGGTAGAAGGGCAGGACTGCTTTTTACTTTTTCATGTATTATATTTGACTTCAAAATATTATATACATGCACTTGTATGACATAAATAAAAATTATTATTTTTTTTTTGTTTTTGAGACAGAGTCTCACTTTGTTTCCTCTGGTAGAGTGCTGTGGTGTCATAGCTCATAGCAACTTCAAACTCTTGGGCTCAAGTGATCTTCTTACCTTAGCCTCCCCAGTAGCTGGGAGTACAGGCACCTGCCATAATGCCCAGCTAGTTTTTCTATTTTTAGTAGAGATGTGGTCTCGTTCTGGCTCAGGCTGATCTCTAACTTCTGAGCTCAAGTGATCACCCGCCTTGGCCTTCTAGAGTGTTAGGATTATAGGCATGAGCCATCGTACTCGGCCAAAAATTAAGTTTTAAAAAAATTAAACAAGTTTGATAACAAGAAGGGAAAAAATTCTTTTGGCAACTCAGTTATTATTTTGGGAAGAATTTCTGCCCTAGAGAAAAAAAGTGGTGAAAATCAAAGATGAGAAATACTTGTCTAATTTTTACTCTGAAAATGTAGGGTACTTTGTGGCAAAAAGCATGAGTACTATAGCTATTTCTCAATATAAGCATCTAGTACTCTGGAGTGGTAGAATATAGCTGGATAGGAAAGCCATCTATCCTTCTTTCTCCCATCCAACCTAATATCCCTATGTCTATGATCACAGACAAACACTGAGAAACACCGGGCTATAAGGGAAAATAAGGTCTGGAGAAAGGGCCATATTTCTTTTTTTTTTTTTTGAGACTGAGTCTCACTTTTTCACCTCCCATAGAGTGCCATGGAGTCATAGCTTATAGCAACCTAAAACTCTTGGGCTCAAGCAATTCTCTTGCCTCAGCCTCCCAGGTAGCTGGGACTACAGATGCTTATCACAATGCCCAGCTATTTTCAAGAGATGAGGTCTCACTCTTACAATCCACCCACCTTGGCCTCCCACATGCTAGGATTACAGGAGTGAGCCACAGCACCTGGCCAAAAGGGCCACTTTTTGTAGGTAACCTGAAAGCCAAAAACTTGCCTCAAATAAAGACCTGATTATTAATAGTTAGCAAGGGACACTTAGAACTATCATTAGAAAAAAAATTCAACCACTTGGAAAGTTGTGTGATATCCACTATTCTCTTCATAATTCATACTACAACCTAAACCATCTACCAAAAGATGTGCCTTTCTCAGAATCCAAGCATAGTTATGAAAACACAATTTTTCTTCAAGTGGGGACCAAGTTTATTATAACATTAACAAACTATTAAATGCTGGTGGCATAAGGTAAGGCATTAGATTAAATGCAACAAAATTAGAGGTTCCTTATCCTGAATGTATCCATTTATTATTTATTTATTTATTTGAGACAAAGTCTCAAGCTATTGCCCTTGGTAGAGTGCCATGGTGACATCATAGCTCACAGGAACCTCCAACTCTTAGGCTCAAGCAATCTTCTTGCTTCAGTTTTTTGTATTTTTACTAGGGACGGGGTCTTGCTCTGGCCCAGGCTTATCTCAAACCCATGAGCTCAAACAATCCACTTGCTTCAGCCTCCCAGAGGATTGTAATCCCACGCTAGGATTACAGGAGTGAGCCACCGCCCCAACCCCCACTCCTGCCTCTGAATGAATCCTTTTTAAAATCAACAATGCAACTCCAGTTGTACTATGCACATCTGTTGTCTTTTTGTCATCAAAAATAGTATAATTGCTTTCTTTCCATTAAGTTAAAGACAGATGGTAGACATTAAAAAATACTGCCCTAGGAAATAGATCACCTGGTATTGGAACTGAATGGGCTGTAGTTGGCTGTCATTCTGAGTCATTTTCCTAGCTAAGGCCTCTTTCAGTGCAAGGGCTTTATTCAACTCAATCAACTCCTTAGACATCTGGGCTTGACGGAGAGCATGCTGAGTGGTGAAAGCATCAGAAGACCTGCTGCTGGTCTCTAGACTGGTTTCCAATTGCTGGAAAAAATCAGAATAATAATTTGTAAGTGAAACAAGAAAATGGAGTTCCTTAGGCATTATTTCATCAGGATCTCATAGCCACTTTTCCATTACCAATATCTATTCCTTCATGATTATGGCTTCTCATAGAAAATTTGCTTTGAACATCTGAAATAAATTGAGTTAGTCTACTTCCCTTTTCACATAAGTTCCTTGTTTCTTATATAATTTGTCTATTTTAAAGCAAACTAAGTTTATTGCTCTTTTCTTTATTGATGAATATTTCTTATTTTTACCTCATTCCAAGAGGTCCTAGAAGAGAGAAGGTCCTGCAAACAGCACTTTAGGAATGGTGGAAATGGAGAAAAGGCTCCATTTATTCTCACACAGATGACTGCTAGTGCTTGTTCTAGTATATTCCTTCTTTTGGAATATGAAAACTACTGACATATTTCAGGGGGGAAAGGCTGTCTAAAGCAAACTATTCTCCAGCCTTTCATTTTGACTTTATAATCTTTAGTCAGCATCCAATACATTTTATCTATTTTTGTGATCTGAACCCTCAAAATACTTTCTTTTAGCCCCCAACCATCTCCTCCATATAAAACTATGCTGAGATAAAAACTCTCTTCCATTTTTCCCCTAATAATTTTTTGACTTTGCCGTAATTTCCTAACTTGTTTTTTTCTGCATTTAAAAAAATTTCAGATTAATATGAGGGTACCAACCATTAGGTTGTATGGTTTACACATATAAGGTTAAAGTCTGAGTTGTAGCTGTGTCCATCACCAAGGGAGTGTGCCATATATCCATGCACTGTACCCATCGGGTGAGAGGCTACTGAACACCCTCCACACTTCTTAAATTTAACTTTTTCCTCTCATATGGGTCTGTGATTGTTAATCTCCTAGTTTTGAATTGGTATTGAGTATATGTGATGCTTGTTTTTCCAATCTTATGATACTTTGCTTAGAAGACTATTTTCCATATCTACCCTGGTTTTTACAAAGGATTTAAATGCTCCATCTTTTTATAGCTGAATAGTATTCCACAGTACACATACACCACAGTTTATTAAATCCGTTCATGGGCTGTTTCTACGTCTTTGCAATTGTGAACTGAGCTGTTCTATGAACATTTGAGTGCAAAGGTCTTTGTGGTAAATGTCTTTTTCTTTTATTTGGGTGAATGCCTAGTAATGGGGTTGCAGAGTCAAATGGTTGGTCTACTTTTAGTTGAGGACTCTCCATACTTCTTTCCATAGGGACTGTACTAGTTTGCAGTCCCACCAACAGTGCATGAGTGTTTCTTTCTCTCAGCACCCACACCAGCAACTGTTGCTCTGCGACCTTGTGATGTGGACCATTCTTCTTTTTTTTATTTTGAGACAGAGCCTCAAGCTATCCCCCTGGGTAGAGTGCCGAAGCATCACAGCTCACAGCAACCTCCAACTCCTGGGCTCAAGCGAGTCTCCTGCCTCAGCCTCCCAAGTAGTTGGGACCACAGGCACCCGCCACAATGCCCGGCTATTTTTTGGTTGCAGCTGTCATTGTTATTTGGCGTCTGGGCTGGATTCTAACCCGTCACCTTAGGCGTTATGTGGCTGGCGCCTTAGCCACTTGAGCCACAGGCACCGAGCCTGATGTGGACCATTCTTAATTTGGGTTAGGTGGTATCTCAAAAGTGGTTTTGATTTTCATTTCTCTGATAATTAGGGGTGATGAGTATTTTTTAATGTGTTTATTGGTCACTCTTCTGTCCTTGTGAGAAAATTTCCTATTCATGACTTTTGCTCAGTTTTTAACAGAGTTGTCTGCTCTTTTCTTTTAGATAATGTGCTTGAATTATTTGTAGATTCTGGTGATTAGCCCTTTGTCAGATTTGTAGCATGCAAATATCGCCTCCCATTCTAAAGGCTGTCTGTCTTTTTGCTTTGTGGAATATGTCCTTAGCTGTGCAAAACCTTTTAAACTTGATCAGGCCACATTTATTTATTTTTGTTGCTGCTGCAATTGCCAGTGGGATCTTCTACATAAATTATTTCCCTACGCCAATAAGATTAAGAGTTTTTCCCATACTATCATGTAGGGCTTTTATAGTTTTGTGTTTTAGATTTAAAAATTTTATCCATCGTGAGTTAACTTTTGTAAGTGGCAAGTAATATGGGTCCAGTTTTAGTCTCTTACATGTGGCTAACCAATTCTCCCAGTACCCTCTATTCAACAGGGATTCTTTCGTCCAGTGTATGCTTTTGTTTGCTTTGTCAAAGATCAGATGGGAACATGAGACTAGTTCCATCTCAAGAGTCTCTATTCTGTTCCAGAGATCTGTCTCTATTTTTATCTTTTAATTTGCTGGACAGCTGAGGAAGAATACTAGCATCAAACAAGAAATCAATAAGGTAGATTGCAAATATGGAATATTACAACCCTGAGAAGTCCTGCCACTCATTGTCAGTTAGTTACACTGATAGACATAGAGTTTAATCCAAGTTAGGGATTTTATGAAGCTAAGGGTTTACATTAAAGATTTCTAGATTTTCAGGGTATTCTATGGAGGATAGTAATAATCATAGATTCTCTTCTTCAGATGAGTGAAAAATTATAAAAAAGGTCACAGCTAGAGCTCCCAGTTCTGCACAAAGGGGGTCAGTTACTTACAGTTTCTGGTTCCACCACAGTATCAATGGCCGTAGCCAGGCAAGCAACGGTTTCATCCTGTAGTGACAAATGTTTTGGTTTAGGGAAAGATTCTGAAGTGAACCTTTCTAGAGGATTTTTTATATATACATACATATATATATATATATATATATATATATAGTTTTCATGTGTTTACAGATACTTTTTAAGATGCTGGACCCATTTTGTAGTGAACTAGCCACATGTTTCCATTTCCTACCATTTCAGAGTCTGTTTTTTCTTTTTTTTTTGAGACAGAGTCTCACTACGTCGCCCTCTGTAGAGTGCCTGGCATCACAGCTCATAGCAACCTCAAACTCTTCGGCTTAAGCAATTCTCCTGTCTCAGTCTCCCAAGTAGCTGGGACTACAGACATCTCCTACAATGCCTGGCTATATTTTGGCTGTAGTTGTCATTGCTGTTTGGCAGGCCTAGGCTGGGCTTAAACTTGTCACCTCCAGCGTATGTGGCTGGTGCCCTAGCTGCTTGAGCTACAGACACCGAGCGCTTTCTTTTTCCATAAGGGGCAATTATGTTGTTTTTGTAAAAAATAAGGTCTTTAACAACTGGCATATTTCTTATACTCCTCTTGCCCTGCCAGAGATCACTGGGCCAGAGTGAAATATTTAGCCATTCTAACAGGCCAAAGCTCAACCCATTTAATGGACTCTACCCTTTCTTTTTTATATTTCAGATTAATATAAGGGTATAAACAATTAGGTTACATTGTTTGCATTTATTTGGACTCTACTTTTCTTTTTATATTTCTACAACTAAATTTACCTCTATTTTTTTTTTTTTTTTTGAGACAGAGCCTCAAGCTGTCCCCCTGGGTAGAGTGCTATGGCATTATAGCTCAC
>NW_003852614.1:1546931-1557282 GCF_000181295.1 Otolemur garnettii
GCCACCTTAGGTGTATGTGGCTGGCATCTTAGCCGCTTGAGCCACAGGCGCCGAGCCAAGGCTTATTTTTTTAAGGCAAACATGAAACAAAATTTATTTAGAAAGCGAAAGATAGGTTTACAGAGTAAGAAAGTTTACAAAGCAGGATACGTTTGCCGTAGACAACAAATGGGCCTCTATTGCTAGGGCAAGTAGGCAAAGAGGCCTGGATTATTGATTTTTACAATGAGTCAAGTTGTCAAGATCTTCCTCTATAAGGAATTAAATACCTTAAGTGGGGACCTCTGGAAAATTTTCTTATAAAGTAATACAATAATGCATTGCAACTTCTGTCTCTCAGGTAGGTAAGAACTGATCTCATGCAGCTATTCCAGGTAGTAGATACTAGGAGGGAAACGGTAAGTACTATTCCTGCCACCAGAGAATAGCAAATTTTTTTTGTGAGCATTGGAACAACCACCACCTAGAAGGGAAATATAAACCCACTAATTAGGGCTAATCTGTTTGCAGACTATCATATGAGCAAGTTCTGTTCTCACCAGTGGAATTAGCCTTTATTTGGCATTGCAATATATGGATTAACACTTCTGTTTAAGTGATCCCTCAAAACACTAGGAAGAAAGGATTGCTTTCAAGAAGTGACCTAATTAAGGAGGTACTAGCTGAAAGAGCTATTATTAGCTCAATAGAAAAGAAATATTTAGGATTAGCACATGGAGTCTTCGCATCAGTCCTGTGAAACATTAACATAGTTTTGGGAATTTGAATCTTAGTACCTTTAAGGCAAGGAGTAAAGAAGCCCTTAATAAGTGCTGTTATAAAGCATTTTCCTTATTTTCCCCAGAAACTTCCAACCAGTGGGGCTCAAAGACAACTCAAAGGACCCTCCAGTATACCCACATCCTTTCCCATTCTGATTTACAGTACTGGTGATTCTCCAAGTGCAGGACATACTAAACCATTCTTTAAAAACAGACTGTCACTCTATTATTAGGTTAATGGTTACCTTTTCCTTTCTCTCATGTTTCAATTTTCAGTATAATAACTAGTTATAGGCCTATCCAAGATTATTAGGGTTTATAACATTGGCTTTTGGAAACTTTTTCTAGTACCTTCCAAAGGGTCAGGATCAAAGTAGATGGGTTAATTCTTGAAGATAGTATGTTGATATTATGAGTTTACCTTTGGTTTTTTGGCCCAGTGAACTTTCACAATGCTAAGGTTTAAGCTTAGGGCTACGGTAACATGATCTGTATTAATATGGCAGGATTCTGCCTTCATAATCCTAAATGTAAATACATGGGTATATAACAATGGGATTTACTTCAATCTCATAGCCCTCTTTCCTCCCATTCTAAGGCTACAACCAAGAATCTCTTATGATTATGATTTAGCAAATTTGATTGTCAAGGGAACAGGTAAAGGGTACATTGTACTGCATCACCCAGCAATACGATCCAGCATGAAGTTTGTGCTTGTAGGCTGTAGGTAATACCATCACTGGGCATGCAAAATGTTTTTTTATGAAACTTTTCTTGGAGGAGGGGATATAAACACAAAAATTACTTGGTTTTGTGGGAACTGAAAGGATTGCATGAATTTCCTCACAGGTAACTGCAATAAGGAGGTTTGCTTGAATTATATTTTAAAGGAAGAAATGGTACAGTTTAGTGCTTAAATCCCCAGGAGGAATATCCAGGAACAATAGTTGTCTTCATAATAGAAAAAGGGGTATTCACCCATCACTTAAAAATAGTTTTAATCCACAATGAAATACCCAAGGACTTATATTTGAAAGATTTTGTTTTCACTGTATTAAGTCTTAATAAAAGCCACAGGATATACATTTCAAAAAAAATATGTAGCTGGGAGGGTCTCAAAACAATAGATGTGGAGAGCTCTGATTCAAGAGTCCAGCAGGAGCCCTGGATAAAAGAGTTTACTCTGCCAATCTATGACAGTGGATAGAAGCCAAGAACTTTATCAGCTGTGGCAACATTTAGCACCCTCCTACTGCATGTTCCAAGTGTATTTTAGAGACAGACACAGAGATTCTATAGAGCCAGTCACTGCCAGCAACTTCCTCTACAGACACACCAGGCACCAGTCATATTGCCAGATTCTCATTGAAGATGAGAATCATTTTATCAATTTGCCTCCATGGGTTTCCTTTATCTTTCCCATATAACTCCAACACCCAGAAATAAAGTGGTGTTAAATCCTCTAAAATTGGTGTGATGGCTATGAACAATGGTGAGTGCCCTGGGTCACTATTTTCTGAGCTTGTTTTGGCTGTAGTAGGCTTCTGCAACCTAGATTATCTTAATTCTGAAGCAGTTCACACAATGTTTTCATACATCAAATGTTTCAGCTATATCTGAGTAGAATTACAAATGATGAAATTTAACCTTGTGATAGCCATTCTCTAGCATGAACTCTATATTTTAGCCATATTAAGCTCTTTACCATTTTCTTAAATTTCATACTTCTTTGCTTTTGCATATACTTTTTCCTCTATATATAGATTGTCCATTCCATTTTGTCTGCATGGCAAACTCCTGTTCATTTTTAGGACTCAGTTTCTTCTATTATGCCTTCCTGACTTTTCTAAACTAACAGTTAATCACTACTTCTTTTCTGTTCCCACTGCATTCTACTATAAACTTTGACCAACTAATAAACTATAAGGCTTGTAAGAGAACTCTCAAAAAATAATGACAGTTATTAGGACAGGATCGCACCAATACATTCTAGAGGAAGAGGTATAAAAACTGAAACAATCTCAAACTAAAAGTTTCACATCAATTAATAATAAAAACGGTTACTTGAGCCAAACTGTAAGGATATACATCCTTTTCCCCTCACCCTATAAAATTCTAATCCTGCTTCACTTTAGGAAGTTATCTAGAATTCAGGAGCTCCCCGAGTGCATCAGCTGAATAATACCTTTAACCCCTGTTTGAGTCACTTAAATTATTTCCTTTTGACAGTTAGCAAGGTTATATAGCTAGGAAATGGCAGGATTGTCTTCAAACCAGGGGTGGTCTGGCTCTATAGGCCAAGTTCTCAATTACTGTGCCCCATTTATTAGATAAATGAACTGCCATCTGAGACTGCTCATGACAGTTTTATATAACACTACTTCTGAAACACTGAATAATATGCAGGGGAAGGGAAGAGATTTGGTAAGCTCTCACCTAACAGGTACAACGTAGGGGTACATACCACACCTCCTGCCTGAGGGGCTCAACTATAACTTGGACTTTACCTAACAAATGCAAATATTGTAACCTAATCATTTATATCCCTAAATTAATCAGAAATTGAAAAAAATTGTTTATTAGTATTTTAGGAGTTTACACGTTTTAATTTCTCAGAGCTAGCTATCATGACCCTTACCCCCCAACAATATTATATGGCACTTTTTTTTAATTTACTCTTTAAGAATAAATCTACATGTGGATGATTTTGTGATATATTATTGACAACCCTAGAAAACACTGGGAAACACTGGGACTTTCCTTGGGAAAGTCCAGGGATGCGAGACTCATGGTTCTGATAAAATTAAAACCTCTTCCCAAGAGCTAGGAATTAGCACCAGAGATTTATATATATATATCATTGCTGTATAATGGTAAGTAAAAGAGTATAGATGGAACAAAATCAACCATAACCCTTAACACAGTATGATTTCAATTTTTTAAAAAGCATACATGCCTGGATGGTGTCTGTGGCTCAAGGAGTAGGGCGCTGGCCCCATATGCCAGAGGTGGTGGGTTCAAACCCAGCCCTGGCCAAAAACTGCAAAAAAACCCAACAACAACAACAACAACAAAAGAAAACCCAAAACACCATATATGCCTAAGGACAAAGAGAAAAAACACCACCAAAAGTAAAAATGGATTGTTAGGGATGGTAGAAATGTAAGAATTTTTCTTCTGTGAAAAATAATAAATAAATACCCTTAACCCCAGAACACACCCATATCTATAACAATAGTTCTAAAAATAAATACAAATGGGAACTTACAGTAAAATGATCATTCAGACTGATTTACTTACTTTTATTGGTTATAAAAGTAAACAATGGGCTTGGTACCCATAGCACAGTGGTTATGGAGCCAGCCACATACACCAAGGCTGGTGAGTTCGAACTTGGCCCAGGCCAGCTAAACAATAATGAATGACAACTTCAACAGAAAATAGCTGGATGTGGCTCGGCGCCTGTGGCTCAAGTGGCTAAGGTGCCAGCCACGTGCACCCAAGGTGGCGGGTTCGAATCCAGCCTGGGCCTGCCAAACAACAATGACATCTGCAACCAAAAAATAGCTGGGCGTTGTGGTGGGCACCTGTGGTCCCAGCTACTTGGAAGGCTGAGGCAGGAGACTCACTTGAGCCCAGGAGTTGGAGGTTGCTGTGAGCTGTGATGCCATGGCACTCTACCCAGGGGGACAGCTTGAGGCTCCTGTCTCACCAAAAAAAAAAAAAAAAAAAAAAAAATAGCCGGATGTTATGGTGGGCGCCTATAGTCCTAGCTACTTGGGAGGCTGAGGCAAAAAGAATCACTTAAGCCCAAGAGTTTGAGGTTGCTGTGAGCTGTGACACCACAGCACTCTACTGAGGGCGACATAGTGAAACTGTCTCAAATAAAATAAAATAAATAAATAAAAGCAAGCTATGGTATTCCTTGTTGCTCTAAGCTATCTGTCAGGACTCATTTAAAATTAGGATACAGTATAAGGCCTCTTATGAAGGCAGGCTATACAGAAAGGACAGCAAATCAACGACTGCCACTCTTGCCACCTAGGCAATCTTGCACCGTTATGTTGTTGCTTCCGGTATTTGATTAGAATATTGCAATACTAGTGTGCCAATGCATATATAACTTAATGAGTGTTTCGATTTGACAAACTTAATATTCAGATCATATTCAATGATCCATGACCTCTGTCCTCAAGCAGCTCATAATCTATTATTTCAGCAAAAGGCAGAGTTAGAAAGGCTTACATGCATTGAATGAAACAAATGAAAGTGATATGTCTATTTATACTGCCCCTACTTCGCTTACCGATAACTGGGTAATCAATTGCTGCAGGTTACAAATAATCTCTACATTTTCCTTTAATTCTTGGTCTTCCAAAGTCTCTGCTAGCTTTTGAAGATCTAGTTTGCAGCTGGAAATTCAAGCAAAAAGAACTCAAGGGTTAATCATATTGCAAAGGACAGAGGATCCATGATTATATAGTAAGGTGGCATAGGTCACTAATAAATATCTGGTAGGAAACTTACGCTGCATGCTGCCTGAGCTCTTCTAGCTTGGCATTCATTTTTTCATTCGCTTGCTCTGTCTGCAACAAAGACAAAGGAGATCATCAGTGGCAGTGCCTGACAGCCTTATCTAATTATGATCTCTCTCCTCCAATGGACTAAAACCTAGGTAGAGAGGTTGCTTTTGCTATAATAGAGGAGTTAGTGAGCTTTGGTTATTTAGTGATAAATGTGTTTTTTTTTAACAGAGTCATGGAAATTAGCCCTTCAGTCAACATGAGCTACTAAAAATACCATCCAAGCAGCTGGGTTTTATGCTTACCATGAAGCTCAGACAATGAGGTGGAGTGTGAAGCCTTAATTCCATAGAGAACTTCACAACTAGGGGAAAAAACAATACTTCCTGACATGCTATTTCCTGCTGTTTGCAAAACACCACCACCACCACCACCACTTACTTTAAACTGCCTCCTGCTCTACAGTTCCCTACCCCTAGCATTAAGGGCATTTCAAACATAAAAGAGCCTCACACTAAATTTGAGCTGAGCTTTTTAAAAAGGTTACATTATCTGATATGTTATGCTAGTTTTAGCAAAAGACAGCAAGAAAAAAGGTAAGGCACAAGAATGGTGGCAGAGAAAGAAGAAATAGCAGAAGGCAGCTACGTTTTGGGAAGAGTGACTGATATTTTCAGTTTTATTTCAATCACAGTATCTGTAACACACTGGATGTTATGACAGATTTGAGAAGAATAATTTATATGAGACAAAAATATATTTATTATGAAGTTAAGACAGGATACCAAATAATAAGCCTATCAGATAGCCATTGTAACAACCTTATAAAGGTCAGATGAGTATGTGGCTAGAGTAACAAATACTGTTTTGTCAGCTACACTCACATGTGAAAACACGGCTTCTAGAGTTACTTCAAAGGCAGCAAAACATAGCATTGAGATAGAAACTGTATATAAATTTCCCTATGTCCCATTTTCACCCTTCTTCTTGTAATAGACAATATAATAGATACAGGGTTTAGCCCATTTTAAAGAACTCTTTAAGCAGCTTATTTTTCTTTGACTAGAGAGCACCTGGATACATGAAGGTAAGTTACAGAAGTTCAATCACATTTTAGTAAAAACTCATTTTTGCTTCTGGTGATAGATAGTTGTGCTATCAAAGATTGAATTGTGCATAGACTAATTAAAATCTTTAATGACAGAATCAGCATGCACTGATCCAGGAGGTCACTATCAGACAGGTAGTAGGAATCAGAACTGGTGTAATCAGTTACATAGCGATCCACTATTTGGAAATTAACCACATGGAAAATGAATTAAAATTAATTTCCCAGCTGTTGTATCTCACCATGGCAGCTATCAGGATGGAATGTGAAATGTGACATTGGGGGAAGGGAAATAGAAAAGAAATAAATATTAGTGAGGGAAGACTTACTTGGGATTATGGATAAAGATTAGGTAGGACTTAAGGTGATAAGAGTGACTTAGTTCTTTCCTTTCTGGTATTTTAGAACAAATCTGTTTTAAAATTAGATTCATGTAGAATCTTTGTGATGGATACGTAAGTGTTCACTGTATGTTTTTTGACTTTTCTGTTTTAACTTTTCTTATTTGATTACAAGCCCATACATATCCCAGGAAGTTTTCCTGGAGGGTATGGTAACACAAATACATTTCTTTATACATAACTTGTCTGTCATAATGAGAAACATGTTACATTTTTTTTTTGAGACAGAGTCTTATTTTGTCACCCTTGGTAGAGTGCTGTAATGTCATAGCTCACAGCAACCTCAAACTCTTGGGCTTAAGTGATTCTCTTGCTTCAGCCTCCCGAGTAGCTGGGACTATAGGTGCCCATCACAACACCCAGCTATTTTTAAAGGCAGGGTCTAGCTCTGGCTCAGGCGGGTCTCAAACCTGTGAGTTTAGGCAATCCACCCACTTCAGACTCCCAGAGTGTTAGGATTACAGGCGTGAGCCATCACACCTGGCCAAAAATATGTTAAATATTTTGGAAACTAAAGTTAGTAAATGTCCATATTGCTAGTAGTAGTTTAGTTTTGTAGTCTCACCAAAATGATTCTCTCCAACATCTGGGCAGTCTGACCAGCTGCTTCGCTCAGACCACGACTTAATTTTTCATTCTCCTCTACCAGGGCCTGATTCTTCTCCATCAGGGATTGTAGATTCTCTGATGGCTCCACACTAAAACAAAGTAAATAACATATTAGAAAAATATCTGATTGATAACACCTATATCAAAGGTGGATAAAAATATATTCCATAGGCCTTTTGAGTGGGAGATTAGGTTAAAATTACCCCTAAAAATGTCTGGGAAAAGTGAGTCCAACACAATCTATCCTCCTATTCAGGTAGCATAGTATATTGAATGAGCATCAAACACACACATGAGGCATTTTAATGGTTTGGAGGAAGGTAATCATTCAGAGCCAAATATGGTTGTAGCAGGATGACTAAGCTCTACCTTGGATCTTGGTTTAGGTTCTTCCTATTTGTGTTCTGTTGGTAAGAAGTGAAGACAAATTGTAGCTAAAATACATTTTCTCTCCCTTTTTTTCCCAACCTCAATCCTTCATCAAAAAGTCAGGGTAAAAGGGAAGTAAGAAGTATGGAGGAGGTAGAAGAGACCTTGCTCAGGGTCAAAATATAATCTATCAATACAAACTGATTATCTATTTACTGTGAAGTTTAAGGAAATAGCATTTAAGAATTCAGAAATTTTAAATGATGACCAGTGGCCTCTAAGAACAGATTTCATAATTCTTTACAAATAAGTCCTTCCTTCTAAATGCTTGCTTTGCTTAAAACGGATGACCCATAGTTTCCTGTTCATTTGCCAATCAATTTTAAATTGCTTAGAGTGTTTGTTGGCAGCAATGGTATCCATTTCAAATAGGAGTAAAAGGGAGGGACAGAAATAGCTTGAAGGAATACATATAGGTAAGAACCTTTGGAACTTATACATATCACTTTATACCAGTTCAAGACTAGTGAAGCAGACCACTAAAAAGCATAGATTTTTTAAAAATTCACTGAGATGAAATGTTCAAAAGACTGGAAAATAGGACTGGGTAAAAAAAGATCAGAAGAAATATGAAGATTTGATCTAAAGAAGACTGAAGGGAAAAATGAATAGTTGTCAAGGCTATGATAAAGAGAAAAAAAAGACAGGGAACAGCTGTTCTCAATCTCAATAAAGGCTAAAAAAAGGATTTCAGGAATAAAGTAGATGCCCTCTCACCCAGCTTAAGACCCCCATCAATTCTCATAGAAGATTTTAGACTGCTCTTTATCAAAAAGTTAATAGCAGGCTTGGCACCTGTACAATAGTGGTTATGGCGCTAGCCACATACACCAAAGCTGTAAGGTTCAAACCCAGCCCGTGTCAGCTAACCAACAATGACAACTTCAACAAAAAATAGCTGGGGATTGTGGCGGGTGTCTGTAGTCCCAGCTACTTGGGAGGCTGAGGCAAGAGAAGCTTGACCCCAAGAGTTTGAGGTTGCTGTGAGCTGTGATGTCACAGCACTCTACTGAGGGTGACATAGTGAGACTCTGTTTCAAAAGAAAAGTTAATAGCAGGACTACACAATAAGATCTTATATTACATTGTTGAGAATCTATTAAAACTCTTATGAAGGAATATTCAATTAAAACATGGATTATAGGGCAGCGCCTGTGGCTCAAGGAGTAGGGCCATATGCCAAGGGTGGTGGGTTTGAGCCCAGCCCTGGCCAAAAAAAACTGCAACAACAAAAACATGGATTATAAAAATAAACTATTAGTAAATTTAAGTGTTATTTTAGATTACTCTGCTTCCTTATTATTAAACTGAAAACTTCCATGTGTCATTCATGTAAGTTGATAAGCTTCAAAGTAATGACACTTTCAACTATTAAATTTTTTTCCCTAAAAAATTTTAAGGGTTTATCTAGATGGGAAAATCATATTTGAGTAAACCATTAATTTTTCTAAGGAAAATTTAGCACTTAGGAATAGGCTCCTCAGTGCTACTGAGGCTAAAGTTTGAATATTAATTAACTAATTAATTAATTAAAAGATAGTCAAATATAGCAATGGGGGGTTGTATAGTAATTTTAGGGACACTAATGTTAATAAGTTCTGATAACCCACTACCATTGGACCAGTCTGCTGGAATATTTAAATGCTACTATAATTAATAACAATAGTTAACACTCCAACTGAATTATGTGCTGGGCTTTAAATATATTAAACTTATTGAATTTTCACAACAGCTCTATGTTACCCCCATTTTACAATTGAGGAAACTGAGGCACAAAAGGTTAAATAACCCAAAGCCACACAACTAGTGAGTAATGGTGAAGCTGGGATTTGAGCTCAGTGGTCTAATTTCAGAGCCCATACTCTTAACTACTACGCTGACTACACAGATAGGTACTATAGGAATGCAGAGAATACTAGATATAAAAGCTCTCACAGTAGTAAGGAAAAAAAAAGAATTCTTGGTGATATTATAGACACATTATAGGACCACAACATGATATAAGACAGCCATATGATGGGGCAAGTCTTTAAAAGCAGATAACAAGATTAGGGCCAAAGAAAGATCAGACCGAAAAAGAATATATCAATGTTTTCTTATGCTATTTAATTGCCAAGGCCAGGAATTCAAGTTAGCTAAGCATATGTAAATTGATAAACACTCACAGAAAATATGAAAGTTTCAATGACATAAATTCAAAAGCAAAAGAACATAATCCAAGGACAGGAACCTAAAATATTCACATATATAAAATGAACTTTTAAAAAATGCCTTATAGGGCAGCACCCGTGGCTCAAGGAGTGGGGTGCTGGCCCCATATACGGGAGGTGGTGGGTTCAAACCTGGCCTTGGACAAAAATCACAAAAAACAAAAAAAAGCCTTATAAAATGTCTGTAAAGGCTCGGCGCCTGTGGCTCAAGCGGCTAAGATGCCAGCCACATACACCTAAGGTGGCACGGTTCGAATCCAGCCCGGACCCGCCTAACAACAATAACGGCTGCAACCAAAAAAAAAAAAAA
>NW_003852614.1:1557328-1559157 GCF_000181295.1 Otolemur garnettii
AGACTCGCTTGAGCCCAGGAGTTGGAGGTTGCTGTGAGCAGTGAAGCCATGGTACTCTACCCAGGGTGATAGCTTGAGGCTCTGTCTCAAAAAAAAAAAAGTCTGTAAAAATATACATATACATTTTTGAGAAAAGAAGCAGCATCTTTATTTCTCTACAAAACACTGAACAATGAGCTAGGGATGGTGGCTCATGCCTATAATACTAGCACTTTGGAAGGCCAAGGCTAGTCTCTAACTCCTTGAGGCCAGGAGTTAGAGACCAGACTAAGCAACATAGTGATATTCTGTCTCTACAAGAAATAGAAAAATTAGCTGGACATGCGGATGTCCACCTATAGTCCCAGCTACTTGGAAGGCTGAGATAGGAAGATAGTTTGAGGTCAGGAGTTGGAGGCTGCAGTGAGCTGTGACAATGCCACTGCATTCTAGCCCCAGCAACAGAGCTAAACCCTATCTCCAAAGAAAAAAGGAAAGAAAAACCCACACAACAAAATCCCCTAAAAGCAAAAACCAAAAAAGAAATTGTGAACAATAGAGTTTAACTGTTTGATTTATCAGCTATTTACAATTTATTACTTTTGCAGCTGAAATTGTATCTTTTAGTATACTCTAGACAATCAGGAGTCTAGAATGGTTTTCTTAGTCTTTCTTAGACTAATAGTGTTTAATAGTCTTGTCAAACATGACGTGTTTGTGCTAAAATGAAAGAAAAAGAAGATGTGATAATTTTTTTCTGTTTTCTTTTTTGTTTGTTTGTTTGTTTTTTAGAGGCAGAGTCTCACTTTGTTGCCCTCAGTAGAGTGCCATAGCATCACAGCTCACAGCAACCTCCAGCTCTTGGTCTTAGACGATTCTCTTGCCTCAGCCTCCCAAGTAGTTGGGACAACAGATGCTTGCCACAACGCCCAGCTATTTTTTTTGTTGTTGTAGTTTGGCCGGGGCCGGGTTTGAACCAGCCACCCTCGGTATATGGGGCTGGCGCCCTACTCACTGAGCCACAAGTGCTGCCCAACAATTTTTTCTAAATGAGTAATAGTCCTAAGGGACCTTAACTATCTTCACTTTATCCAACATTCTTAAAATATTATCAGGAAACCCAGACTAGGGCAGTGCCTGTAGCTCAGTGAGTAGGGGGCCGACCCAATATACCAAGGGTGGTGGGTTCGAACCTGTCCCCAGCCAAACTGCAACAATAACAAAAAAAGAAAACCCGGACTAAATTCCTAAAAGAGGGAAAACAGAAAAGGGTAGTCATCTCCAGGTGATAGAATTATAGCAACATTCGAGTTTTATTCTTCATACTTTCTAAATGCTCTACAAGAAGCAATGTATGACTTTCATAATCAGAAAAAAAAGAATCAGTTATTGAAAATAAGGACAGTAAAAGATTCCTTTATTTTTTCCATAGCACCTGGTTTTCCTGAATTCCTTTTATTTTTATTTTTTTGAGACAGAGAGCCTCAAGCTGTCACGTTGGGTAGAGTGCCGGCATCATAACTCACAGCAACCTCCAACTCCTGGACTCAAGTGATTCTTCTGCCTCAGCCTCCCAAGTAGTTGGGACTACAGGTGCCTGCCACAAAGGCCTGCTATTTTTTGGTTGCAGCCATCACTGATGTTTGGCAGGCCCAGGCTGGATTAGAACCTGCCAGCTTAGGTGTATGTGGCTGGAGCCTTAACTGCTTGAGCCACAGGCACCGAGCCCTGAATTCTTTTTTTATCCTTAGTGTAGGCAAAGGCTTTCTAACTATTAATTGGAATCTAAAAGCATGGGTAGAATATAAATGTTGTAACTATAATCTGGATGCTTCTTTTTTTTTTTTTTT
>NW_003852614.1:1559279-1584734 GCF_000181295.1 Otolemur garnettii
CCGGCTATTTTTTGGTTGCAGCCATCATTGTTTGGCGGGTCCGGGCTGGGGATTCGAACCTGCCACCTTAGGTGTACGTGGCTGGCGCCTTAGCCGGTTGAGCTATAGGCGCCGAGCCTGGATGCTTCTTAAACAGTTAAACATACAACCCAGCAGTTCCACTCTCAAGAACCTACCCAAGGAAAAAATAATCCATATAAAAACTTGCAAGTGAATGTTTACAATTATTAATAATTGCTAAAAAGTGAAACACCCAAAAGTTCATCAATTGATAAATGGATAGACAAATGTGGTATATCCAGACAATGAAATACTAGTGAGCAATGAAAGGGAATGAAGTACCTAAAAATGATATGTAACATGGATGAATCTCAAAAACATGATATAAATGAAAGAAATCAGACAAAGAAAGACCACATACTTACAATTCCATGTATATGAAGTAGTAAAAGCAAATCTATTATAGAGACAGATTAGTGGTTTCCTTAGGCTGGGAATGGTAATGACTGCAAATGGGCATGAGGGAACTTTTTGGGGTGATGGATGTATTCTAAAATTGGACTGTGGTAATAGTTGCACAACTGTGAAGTTTACTAAAAATCATTGAATTATATACATAAAATGAGTGAACTGAATTTTATATACATAAAATGAGTGAATTTTATATTTAAATTATAACTCAATAATGCTGCTAAAAAATCCAGAAGCAATAAAAAAGATTAATGAACTACTATATAACATTACAAATGTTTTATATGACTGAAAAATGACCATAAACAAAGTACATGTAAAAGACAACTGACAAACTGAGAGAAATATTTGTAACACATACCACAAAGTGCTAATATCACTAATACATAAAGAACTATTAAAAGTCAGGATTTCAATTATTTAAAAAAAAAAACAGAAAATAAGTGTTGGTGAGAATATGGAGAAATTGGAAACTATACACTGCTGGTGGGAATGTAAAATGGTACTGCCACTATGGAAAACAGTATGGCAGTTTAATTTAAAAGTTAAAAACAGAATTACCATATGATCCAACTATTCCACTTCTAGGTATATACCAACAGGATTTGGAAGCAGAGAGATGAATGGCTATTTGTATACCCATGTTTTTTTCTTTTTTTCCTTTCACTACTGCCCAGGCTGGAGTGCAGTGGCTATTTATAGGTGCAATCATAGTGCACTACAGGCTCAAACTCCTGAAGTACCTCTGACTATAGGACTACAAGGCCTTAACCACCATGCCCAACCCTAACCCATGTTTTTTTTTTTTTTGAGACAGAGTCTCACTTTGTCACCCTCAGTACAGTGCTGTGGCATCACAGCTCACAGAAACCTCCAGCTCTTGGGCTTAGCCGATTCTCTTACCTCAGCCTCCAGAGTAGCTGGGACTACAGGCACCCAACACAATGCCTGGCTATTTTTTTGTTGCAGTTTGGCTGGGGCCAGGTTTGAACCCACCACCCTTGGTATATGGGGCCAGTGCCCTACTCACTGAGCCACAGGTGCCACCAGAACTCTAAACCATATTAATAGCAGCATTAGTCACTATAGCTAAAAGATAGAAGCAGCCCAAGTATACATGGATGGATGATGTGTATGTATATACACACAAAATGTGGTATATACATACAATGTAATATTATTCAGTCTTAAAATGGAAGGAAATTCTGACACATGTTGTAGTATGTATGAACCTTGAAGACGTTATGCTAAGTGAAACAAGTCAGTCACAGAAGGACAAATACTATGATCACTTACATGAGGCACCAAGAGTAATTGAATTTATAGAGACAGAAAGTAGAATGGTGGTTGCCAAGGTCTGAAGGGAGAGAGAATGGAGAGTTATTGTTATTGTACAGAGTTTCAGTTTTGGAAGGTAGAAAACATTTTAGAGATGGATGGTGGTGAGTACTGCACAATACTGTGAATATACTTACCACTGAATTGTATACTTAAAAACTGTTAAGATAGTAAGTTTAACATATATGCAGATATTTCCAAGTTCTACCTGCTCAGAGGGTCCAGAAGCAGTGAAACCCTAGTAACAATGAGAATAGCTAGTGCCAGTGCACAGATCTTGGTTTCTAAACACTATTATCTAAAAAAATAAACCAAGGCTCCTTGGAGACATGGTTAAGTCCAGAACTGGAGCATGGAAAATGCAAGATGGGTTTGAATCACAAAAGCCAACCCAAAGGAGCTCCTCATGGACAAATGAAGAACAATTTGAGCAATAAAACAAATGACAGTACTAGATATTAACCAACGGAATAAATATCCATGCATCTATACAGATAAAACTTGTCATATAAATAAAGGGGGATAAGAGACAGCTCTTCTCATAGAATTCCAATTAATAAATCTCCAAGGCCATAATCCATGCTGTTTCTATTACATCAGACTGCTTCAAATATAACTGGCTAAGTCCTAAATATTTAGAAAGGTTGGTAAGATCCATACCTTGACACCAAGTGCTATCAGAAACCTTAGTAAATCAGGGAAAAACAATTATTATTAGGAGAAATAGCCTCTACTACAATACACGTTTAAAATTAATACATTGACTCTTACTTCATAGATCCAGGCAGGGTACCTCCATGGGCTTGTAGCAATAAGACCTGTAGCTGTTGTACCTGGAAGAAGCAAAGAAAAATAATCAGCCAGCCACCAAGCAAACGCTACTTATCCCTTGGCAGTGAAATTACCACAATTAGCAGTAGGGTAATTTTACTCAATGCCTGTGAAATCTAAAGCAGATTTTAGATACTACAGAAGGCATGAAAGTTGTAGAGTCCATGATAAAAGAACAATTGACACTGCATGAATAGCTATTACTTATGAGTTGTCTCTTTTATCTTAACATCTTTAGTTTTAATTGAGCACTTTTTAAAAAAAAGATAGGGGTCTAGCTATGGTGCCCAGGCTGAGGTACAGTGGCTACTCACAGGTGCTACAGTACTGCAATCTTGAACTCCTGGCCTCGAGGGATCTTCCTGCCTTAGCCTCCTGAGTATCTGGGGAATACCTATCTTTTAAATCAAACTCAGCACTGGGATGTACATGTAGGGGCATATAAAAATAAAATATGGTCCCTATTCTCAAGTTTATATATAATCTAGTTGAGGAAGGCAAGCCTAAAGCCTAAAATAGTAGGAAATAATATAAAGCCGAAGATGGTAAATTGTCAGGAATAGTTAAGTACTTTAGGGTTCTAAGAAGCAGCAAATTAACAAAACGCTAAAAGTGTCAAAGGGAGGCTTCACAGAAATGAATCTTAAACCAGAGCCCATATGCAAGCATCCTCTCCCATTCCCTTCTATGGCACAAGAGGAGCTGTTCTACTTCCTAAGACTAGACTCTTTGCTTGTACTTTGGATCCCCACTTCTCTTGCTTCCTTATGAATCTTACTGTTATTCCTTCCTTCTGTATTTTCTATATAAATTTCTATAACTTCTCCCTGTCTACAAGATCCTTCTTGTTAAGATTAAAACATGGGCCAAGTACAGTGGATCATGCCTGTAAATCCTAGCACTCTTGGAGGCTGAGGTGGGAAAACTGCTTTAGCTCAGGAGTTTGAGACCAGCCTAAGCAAGAGCAAGACCCCATCTCTACTAAAAATAGAAAAAATAGACAGGCATTGTGGTGAACACCTGTAGTTCCAGCTACTTGGGAGGCTGAGGCAGAAGGATCATTTAAACCCAGGAATTTGAGGTTGCTGTGAGCTTGGCTGATGCCATGGCACTCTAGCCTGGGAAAACACAGTGAGACTTTATTCATAGGATGTCTTCCTCTCCGTGCCAAAATGCATGGCATGGCTATGCAGATATGCTGCATAGCCACACCCATCACTAGGTCTTATTATCAGGGTAGGGCTTATATTTAACAAATGTATAGAAATCCTGCTAGGGCTTATTTTCTGGGTAGGTCTTCTTTTTGGGGAAACATGGTACAGAGGGATGACTATATCATAGAAAACCCTGACCTGTTCCACATTTTCATCAGACACTATAGCACACTATTCCAGTTCATAATTATATAATATTGTATGATTATGAATTTAGTATTTGCCTCTCATGCTAGGCAATAAGTTTCACAAAGGTAGAAACTATGTTTGCTTTGCTCAGTAAGGTATCCCAGCACAGTACTTGGCACATAATAGTATTCAATAAATATTTAATGTTGGAATGAATGAGCAAATAAATGAATAGGAAAAAGGGGATTTTTGGAAATAGGAATAAACATGAAAGAAAATAGAGGGATAGAACTGAGTTTGGTTATTTTATAATTAAAATGATACTGTGGACAGGTAAATTACTTATATTCTCTATGTGAATCCTAAGAGCAAAGGAGATAAAGAACAAAACAGACTGTAGTACCAGCTACTCAGAAGGCTGAGGCAGGTGGATCACCTGAGCCCATGAGTTTGAGGTTGCAGTGAACTACGATGACACCACTGCACTCTAGCCAGATGAGAGAGCAAGACCCGGTGTCAAAAAAAAAAAAAAAGAAGGAAGAGGAGGGAACAGAGAGGAAAGAAAAAGATTAAGTAAATAGTAGTTATCACTGAGGAAGAAGGCCAGGGAGGGAGTGGAGTGAGCACAAAATAGTTGAAAAACACTAGATTTCTGGTAGGAAAAATGATATACCCTAGAAGTCAATAAAATTTGACCTCCTCAAACCTGCATCAATCCAATTGCCTGCCTTCTCAGCTACTCTGCCAGGGCTACAGGGCTGTTACACAACCAGTCATATTGATTGCACCACAAATTCATGCTCCTAGTCAGCTACCTCTCTTGTTTCTGGTAACAGTGATTTCAAGCCTTTCTGTGATCTCTTCAAGCCTTGTACCCTATTATCTGACTGTTCTTAGAAGATGACCTTGCCATCTACTTTTGAAACAGTCATCAAGCTAAAAATCTCTCAGTTTCCTTCTCCTCCCTCTAAAGTAGTGTCACTGTATTCCTTCTATCCTAACCTCCTTTCTTGTAGTCTTGGTAGCACGTATCTCCTCTAAAGTCTAAAGCAAATCATTCTTTATTTGTAATTAGAATCTCAACTACTTAGAGAAGGCCTTTTACCAACTAGTCCCTATTCTCCATTTCAGTCTCTCTCAACTGGTTCTTCCACTTGTTCAAGTCTCTTCCATATTTAAAAAACATACACCTATATCCTTTGACCCTTGACTACCTGGCTATTGCCCTTTTTCATTTTGCCTTCTTAAAAGAAGCTTCCTCCACTTCCTTATCTACCACTCCATCTATTGTATTCTGTAGCAGCCTGCTCTTATTGTTACCTTCGCTTTCGTCTCACTGAAGTCACCAATAGCCTTCTTGTTAATAAAAATCAATGAATATTCTCAATGTTTACCCTCATATTTCTTTATAAATTTATATTTTTGAAACCCACCTTGAAATGTTCTTCCCTTGGCTTCTGTGACAGCACTGGTTTTTTTTTTTTTTGGAGACAGAGCCTCAAGCTATCACCCTGGGTAGAGTGCCGTGGCATCACAGCTCACAGCAACCTCCAACTCCTGTGCTTAAGCGAGTCTCCTGCCTCTGCCTCCCAAGTAGCTGGGACCACAGGCGCCCGCCACAACACCTGGTTATTTGCAGCCATCATTGTTGTTTGGCGGGCTGGGCTGGATTCGAACCCGCCACCTTAGGTGTATGTGGCTGGTGCCTTGGCCACTTGAGCCACAGGCGCCAAGTCGACAGCACTGGTTTTTGTTTCACATATCTACTTATTAATCTCATTGCTTTCTCTTTTTTTCTCCATTCCTTAAATGCTGGTGTTTCCCAGAATTCTGTTTTTGGCCTTTTTCTCTTCTTTATTTGCTAATTCAACAATTATTTAGTGAATACCTTTAATGTGCCAGGTACTCTTTGATCTCCTCTACTCCATAACTTTAGATACTATCTAAATACTAATAACTCTCAAATCTCTATCTTCAGCTTAAGTCTCTCTACATTAAACCCATACTGCCAGCTATGCTTAAATATTTCTACCTATATGTCCCCTAAGACCTTCAAATTCAAAATGACTGAAACTGAATTCATCATTTCCATTTTTCTATCAGAACCTGTTTTTCCTCCTGTATACGCTGACTCAGTGATTATCACTATCATTCACTCAGTTGCCTAAGCAAGAAACTTGGGAACTACTTTGACTCTTGCACCACACTTCTTTCCCCATATCAAATTTGTTACCAAGTAAGCCTGATACATTCTATTTCCCTTGTTTTTTGCTCTAATTTGTCCCCTTCTCTTCATCTCTATTGCTACTAGCTTTATTTCAAGCCATAGTTCTCACCTAGGTTATCATAACAGGCTAATGTATTTTCCTTACTTCTGGTCATGCCTACGTCTAATCTACTTTCTTCACACTTGCTAGGGTGATCTCCTTAAAATACACACTTCATCATGTCACTATTTTACATAAAGCTCTTCAGTGGCTCTTCAGTTTTCAAGACAAATAAGGAACTTCAGAATTTGGCTCCTGTTCCGTCTCTCACTGTTTACTTTTTTATCAGTGAAATCTCTAATGCCTTCCCTAATCTTAAGTAGACAGAAAACATGTTAATAGGAGTTACTTTTAGAGGTCCCCAAACTAACATAATGCTTAACCATCTCTAAACTCCTGATAAAGGAGAAACTGAAAAATAGAAACTCTGTCATTCCATTCACATACTTGTAATTTTTCCCATCAAATTTTAAGTCCCTTATACCTGTTGCTTTAGATGATTAAGTTCAGCTGTCTGGGGATCAATATTAACAATAGGTTTGTTCTTGATTTTTCTTGCTCTGTCAGCATAGCGAAGGGTATTTAATGTTTCCTCTAGATTGGAGTCAGCGGGACTCACACAGGCTATCATAAGAGTATGGCTATTCCCTCCTAGAGAATCTGAAAAACAAATCAATAAAGAACAACAGAAAGAAATAAAAAAAGTTGTCCATTTGAGTTGACAACTTAAAACTCAGCTATAAAAAAGTTCTTCGATATCTGCAATTTCCTATTTATGCCAATGCAAAAAAACACTAAGATTTCTGCTATGTAAAATGATACAGTTTAGAATCCTAATGCATGTGTCCCCATTTTTAAGATTGACTGTGACTTAAATTAGGTTAAAACATCTAAGGCCTTGCCCAAAAAGTTAAGAGCCACTACTGGGATTAAACATTCTTAGGATGCCCCCTCCAGGTGGATTTTAATTCTCCAGGAAATTCTGCTTAGCAGAATTAAAGAACAGTAACTAAGTTCATTTTCTGGTCCAAAGTACTAAGTACAGTTGGCACTCTATAGATTTCTTGGCTTTCAAAGTCATATGAAGACATCTTTCCATTATTTCAGAAGCCTGCCTGCCAATAGCCCTCTTTCCTACTTATCAGTTAGACAACTCTGTATGTAATAGTCCAAATAACTGGCTTTTTATCTGCTTCATCTTTTCTTTTTCAGCACTATCATTTTGAGGTACTCTTTCTGAATTTTGGAGGTACTTTGGGCTTACCTTGAAGCAGTCGAGTCAACTTGGAATCTCTATACGGCACAAAGCCACCCTTTTTGTCATCTCCAAGAGCACTGATTACATTACCCAAGCACAGTAGGCCTCGATTAATATTAATACCTAAGAGCAGAAAATAAAATTTAAATTGCTTGGTAAACATCAAACATATACATACATTTCTTCTGAGAAAGAAAAGAAATAAAGACCCCATAGAAAGGCGCTGAGGGCATTCCCAGCCCACGGTTCCCTTTTGAGGACCCTCCAGGTCCAGAGGCGCCTGGGGTCTGGGATCCGCAGACCTAGGGCCGGGGATGCTTGTGCTTTTCGTTCCGCCCCCTGCCTGATGGATGATCCTCTCGAGAAGCCCCTCAGCTGAAAAAAAAAAAGACCCCATAGAAATATTAAGTCTTAAGAAATATTAGAAATGGAGAACCAAGAATCTAATGTACTCAATTCTAATATGAAGGCAGTAGATGATTTAATACAAGGTGGGGGTAGGGGTTTGAGGGAGTAGGGAAAGGGGAGGAGTTAGGGGGATGAGGGTCATGGTGTATGGCACATCTCTTGGAGGCGGGACACAATTATAAGAGGGACTTTATAACAAATGCAATCAGCATAACCTAATTCTTTGTACCCTCAATGAATCCTAAACAATAAAAAAAGTACAACATCAAAAAAAAGAAATATTAGAATATTAAGAAAACTTCTCAATCCTATTCACTTTTCTAAGTAACTCTTTAAGTTCAAAGGACAAAGGTCCAAATGTTGGATATGTACAGTTGAGCTCATTGGTACTTTTTGCCCTTTCTCATGGGAACAAAGACAGACAGATAACTATCATCATGACAATAATCAACTATATATTTACTTTTTATATAAATTACTACAAACTTTAAATTAATGCTGTAAAACTAGATAGACAGCTATTTCTTACCATCTTATAATCATTATTTTTACTATCATTCTCATTTCATAGATAAGGAAATAAGCTCAGAGGTTCAATGGTCCACGTAAGGTCAAACATCTAGTAGGTGGTAAGCCTGAGACTCCATCTTAGAATTTTAGTTAAGTCTTATGCTCTTTCCATTATACCATGCTGCAATACTTTGCCTATTTTTGCTTTTATAAGGGTAAAGATTCTTTTTCATTTCATTTCATTCTAATGTTTTCTTTTTAAATATACTAATTTGTGAAGTTCCTCTAAAACATCAGAGTTCCTACATTTACTGTGAAATGGGTATATACAACAGTATAATGGTGAATTACTTTGGCTAGGTTACAATCCTGGCTTATCACTGACTAGGTATATGATTTTTGCTAAGTTCTCCCATAAAATAAGGCAAATCTACCTACCTTATTGGGTTGTGGTAGAGAATTAAATAAGACACTATATATAAAACAAAAGTTAGATGATAAATAAATGTTGTTTGAATGTTTGTGTGCCCTCCAAAATTCTGGTTGAAATTGAATCCCCAATACAACAGTATTAGGAAATGGGCCTTTAGGAGGCGAGTAGACCACAAAGTCTCTGCCCTCATGGGTAGTATTAGTGCCTTATAAAAGAGCTGGGTGGAACCAGGGGCATCTAACTGTGGCCTGCAGCTGGGTATGAATGCTTACCTATGGTGGTACATATCACAAAAATTACAAACACCTTTTTTTTTTTTTTTGCTCATCAATGTTCGTTAGTATTTGTATACTTAATGAGTGGGCCAAGACAACTATTAGATAAGCATTTATAGCCAGCTGTGGGCTATGGTAGAACACCCATGATTGCTAGCCCTTTTGTACTTTTGTCCCGTCTCCCATGTGAGAACACAGCATTCATCCCTTTTTTCCCATTTGTATATAAGGATGTCACAAGAAGATGTCCTCAGCAGACACTGATTCTGCTGGTGTCATAATCTTGGACTTCTCGGCCTCCAGGAAGCACTATGAGAAATAAATTTCTATTGTTTATAAATTACCCTATCTAAGATATTTTGATACAGCAGCACAAATGGACCAGGACAAACAGTACCATTATTGTTAGCTCTATACTTTTTACAGCCATACTTTGGACTCCAAAATAACATGAAACATTTATAAGATTTTGAATTCCAAACTCTTCTCTAACTGCATCCTACTATTCCTCCATTTATTTTTTTTCTTATGTTTCAGATTAATATGTGGGTACATATGATTAACTTACATAGTTTGCTTTTGTTTTTTTTTTCTTCTTCTTTTTTTTTTATTCAATGGTAACTGTGTACATTAATGCACTTCTGGGGTACAGTGTGGGGTTTTCATACACAATCCAAAATACTTCCATCAAACTGGTTAACATAGCCTTCATGTCATTTTCTTAGTTATTGTGTTAAAACGTTCATATTCTACTCATAGATTCACTTGTACCCTTGTAAGATAAACCACAGAAGTGAACCCTCGAATCCTCTTCCCTCCATCCATTCCCCCCTCTCCTCTCCCTCCCCCCACCCTGTATCCTTAGGTTGTTATTAGGTTATAGCTTTCATATAAAAGGTTTAAATTAATTTCATAATAGGGGTGTGTACATTGGATACTTTTTCTTCCATCATAGTTTGCTTTTGTAAGGTTAAAGTTTGGGTTGTAGTTGTGCCTTCACCCAACAAGTATACAATATACCCAGGCAATGTATCCTATCCTTTCTTTCATGAATACTGTCCTTTTCCCTTTTTGTGACTATCAATTTACTGATACTTTCTAACATTGTCAGTAAATCAGCCTTTTCTGGGCCTTAAACTCCTATTCTGAACTCTATGGTCAATCATTTCAGTTATGCTTTCCTGAGAACTCACTGGACCTACAACCGTCTGCCATTACCACCGTATCAATTCCCAACCATAGGTTAAACCAACTGTGTGTGTGTGTGTGTGTATCTACAGATTGTAATGCTGAAGAAATAAATAACATAGCCAGATGGACAGCATCCACTATAAACACAATGTCCAACCTAAAGTTTCTACTTAACTAATCTAATCTAATTCACCATGGCAGCTATTCTAAATACTCATTTTTAAGATTATAAACCTACTTTCACTTTCTATTGGTAGATGATTTTACCAAATACTTTACGGAGATCAAAGTTACTCCCAAAGGCTCAACTTGCCCTCTATCTCACATTCTTTCCTTTGCTGTTAACCCATTCTTTCATCCTTCCACTTGCTCCAGAGGAAATAGCTGCTTTTATTTTCAAGGGTCTCCCTTCTGCTTCCACCCATGTTTCTATTCCCTCCATTTCCTCTGCGATCCTGGATCCTTTGATCTTCTCTTTATCTTTTGGATCTTCAATTTATTTTCCCTTCACTAATTCTTTCTTTTCAGTTCATATGCATGTTCAAACCTCCCCAATCTAAAAACAGAAAAACAATTTCCTCAAACAATCATTCCTTTATTCTTTTTATTGCCAGTTGGAAGACATACCATTACGCAGAGCCATTTATCCTACTCAGGACTTGCCAATACCCATTCTAATCCATTTTCCCACCCGCCTTTCTAGCTAAACAGAACATCGTGCTATCTTATTGGCCCATATCCCACCTAGATGTAAAGGAGAGACTGCTGAAGTTCTTCAAAACTGCTGAGCAAAATTTCTTTCTTTTTGAGAACAGAGTCTCACTCCATCATCCCGGGTAGAGTGCCCTGGCATCATAGTTCACAGAAACCTCAAACTCTTGGGCTCAAGAGATTCTTGTGCCTCAGCCTCCCGAGTAGGTAGGATGACAGGCATCCACCACAACACCCAGCTGATTTTTCTATTTTTAGTAGAGATGGGGTCTGGCTCTTGCTCAGGTTGGTCTTGAACTCCTGACTTGCACATTCACCCTTGAACTCCTGACTCAAGCAATTCACCTACCTCCCAAAGTTCTAGGATTACAGGCCTGAGCCATTGTGCCTGGCCTTCAAAATTTCTATCTATAGTTTCATATAGGAACAAAATATTAATAAAATTCCAGATGAACCCTAAGAAGAATGTATGGTTATGATCTAAGTAAGAACCATAGTATTAAGGATACAGTAGGCAAGTTTTTTCTTCTTCAAATGAGAGTTGGGGCTCTAGAATAGAAAAAAGCTGAGGGATATAAATGTTTCTCTAGAAAGAAATCATCACAAAACAAGATTTTATTTCCTGTTGCTAAGATATGAAAATGTTAAGTTATTTACAACAATGGAATATACATCACAAAGACTGGGAAGACATGTTTGTAGAGACTGAAAAGTTCTGATCAAGCTCCGCTATGAAGAAAAATGCCCAGATAAAATTATACAATCAGAAGTTCTTTCCTCTCAGGCTTGGTGCCTGTAGAACGGTGGTTACAGTACCAGCCACATACACGGAGGCTGGGAGGTTCGAACCCAGCCCAGGCTAGCTAAACAACAATGACAACTGCAACAAAAAATAGCTGGGCATTGTGGCGGGCACCTGTAATCCCAACTACTTGGGAGGCTGAAGCAAGAGAATTGCTTAAGCCCAAGAGTTTGAGGTTGCTGTGAGCTGTGATGCCATGGCACTTTCCTGAGGGCCATATAGTGAGATTGTCTCAAAAAAAAAAAAAAAAAAAAAAAGAAGAAGAAGAAGTTCTTCTCTTTGTAAAATTGAGAAGAGATCAAGTAAGGGAAAGAGTAAAGAATACTACTCAACATTTTGGGGTGTTTGTTTACTATGACAACAAATAAACAATAAATAAAGAATAAAAGAAAGATTTAACTTCAAAAGGGAAATACAACTTCACACCTATCATGGAGGTACATTATAATGGGTTTTACAACTGAAATAAAGGAGTATATTTGTAACAAGAGAGAAAACCCAGGTAGGAGAGAAATGAAAGAAATATCTCTACATGCAGTGGTTCTGGTTCTCAACCGTAGGCAGTTCTGCATCCTAGAGTACATTTCAGTTGTCATAATGTGGGGGTAGCGTTTGTGCTACTAGTATCTTGTAGGTACAGGCCAAGGATGCTAAATGTCTTACAACGCATAGAGAAATCCCCCTAAACAATTATTTGACCCAAAATGTTAATAGAGCCACAGCTGAGAAACCCTGCTATATATGTGAAGAAAATGTACAAGGCAGGTGGCATAGCCAAGTAAATTAAGGTATGAAACAGTAGTAATATTACAATATAGACATGATCTGCCTGGTCAGAAAGGGAATGATCTGTTACTCAAATGTATCAATAAACTTACGGAGGCAGGCTCGGCGCCTATAGCTCAACCGGCTAAGGCGCCAGCCACGTACACCTAAGGTGGCGGGTTTGAATCCCCAGCCCGGACCCGCCAAACAACAATGACGGCTGCAACCAAA
The DNA here is from genome assembly GCF_000181295.1 of Otolemur garnettii. Classification (NCBI taxonomy): domain Eukaryota; kingdom Metazoa; phylum Chordata; class Mammalia; order Primates; family Galagidae; genus Otolemur; species Otolemur garnettii. The sequence continues at coordinate 1,572,114 of NW_003852614.1, forward strand.
AAAATAGCCGGGCGTTGTGGCAGGCGCCTGTGGTCCCAGCTACTTGGGAGGCGGAGGCAGGAGACTCGCTTGAGCCCAGGAGTTGGAGGTTGCTGTGAGCTGTAATGTCACAGCACTCTACCCAGGGGGACAGCTTGAGGCTCTGTCTCAAAAAAAAAAAAAAAAAAAAAACTTACGGAGGCAACCAGTGTGAGAGGATAGAGTGGGAAGGGCATTTGATTAGAAGAAAGAGAATATTAGTTCAAACTCTGCCTCTGCCACTTACCAATGTATATGATGTTGAACAAGTCACTGAAATTTTCCTTTACCCATAAAATAGGAGCAATACCTACTTTACCTTACGGGACTGTGATAAAAATCAAATGCGATCTATAAAGGGTTATCGATGTATAAGGTATCATTAACAGAGTAGAGAAACTGGGATAACCTGGATATTTGCTAGGTCATATGAGGCTAAAAGCAGAATATCTGATAAATCCCTTATTTATTCTGATAACACTTTCTTCACCCCAAAATCACTATGGATGAAAAAGGAAATGGCTGCTTTGGCCTTCAAGTTGACACACAGGAAGAATTGATTATAGAAGTAAAATGATGGAAATCTAGTTGTAGGGGACTAAGGTGCAGGTCAGATATCAGTACCCTAGAATTTAAAAAGCCACTCTACGAAATTCAAGCAAAAAGATAGTTAAGATCCCAGAGACAGAAAGTCTAAAAGGGAAAATAAAAAAGGAGAGAAATCTTTAAAAAAAGAAAATTGTAATCGTCTAGTCACAAATTATTCCAATAGAAAAATCAATGTAGCTGCATAGGAATGGGTTTCAAATAAACTCATATATAAAAAGGACACATAGAGCACTATAGGAAATTCTGCTCTAATACAGTAGACTAACCACCAACATTTCTCTCCTCTACCTTGTAAGACACCATTTAAAAGGAATAAAAAAACTGCTAACCCACTAGATCACAGAGAATAGGAGAGGAAATATCAGTAGGCAGGTTTCAACATATTCTTGGAATAAGGGTGAGAAGTGATATAGCTACCTTAGCAATATGCAGGAAGCGTCAATCTAAAGTGTCTTCCGAGGGACAATAATGATGACAATAGTGATAAAACAGTTAAGTTTACATAATGTTTATAGCACTATAAGTACTAGGTACTTCATTTAATCCTCCCAATATCCCTATAAGAAGATATTGTAATTATTGCTATTTTGACAGATATGAAAGTTGAGGCACAAAGTTAGGGCAAAGTTAGGGAACTTGCCCAAGGTCACACAGACTCAGAATTTGAATGTACACAGTATGCCTCCAAAGTCTATCAAGTCTTAATCTCTATGCTCTACGAAGAAAGCTAATTTGCTCACATAGACGGTATCGGGTTCTGTGGAAGGAAAGCCTTGGGGTTGAAAAGAGGGAGTTGGTAGTAAATCTATACAGTATATAGAACTCTTGAATTCTCAAGTCTCCTCTTCGGGGCCAGGAGACTACTGTAATACCCACTCTCAAGCATTCCTAGTCTACTTTATGGGATATACTTTTTATACTTGCCCATTAAATGTTGGTATTCTCTTGAGACTGTCTTAAAGTCTTTTATAATATAGATTCTCCCTGTGTGATCTTATCCATGCCTAGAATTCCGACAAACATCTATGTACTAATAACTCCCTAAATCTTTATTTCCAAAACAGACATCTTTCTTGATGTGTAAACATGTATTATGACTGTCTACTGAATACCTCTAGTGAGTTATGCCACATGACATTGCATGAAAACAGAATTCATCTTTCAGTGCAAACCTATTCCACTTCTAGCACTGTACCTTTTCACTGTTTCACCATCTAATCTATCACCAAACCAATAGCAAATCTGAGTCACCCTGGACTTTTATTTTCTCATCCCATACATACAAATCCTTTATTCACTGAACATTTAGTGAATATGTACAATGCTTAAGGCATTGTGCTAGGTATTAAAGATACACAGAATAAATAGGTCATGATATCTTCTCCCAAGGAGTTAATAGTCAAAAGGGATAGACAATATACAAATAGACAATAGACAAACATACACACAAACAAATAATTGCAAATACAATATTAGAGGAAGAGATATGTAGTTAAAATGGGTTCTCATAGTGGTAAACTTCACCCGGGAAGGTAAAGAAAGGTTTTAGAGAAGAATTGAAGTTTGAGATGAATTGTGAAGGATAACTAGGACAATGCCGATAGAGAAGGGAAGAGCAGGAAAGAAGAGCAGAAGGACATTCCAGGCAAAGGAAGTTAAATATGCCAAGGTCCATGTTTGTGAGAAAACATCATACATTTTAGGAACTACAGGTAGTTCAATATGAGTACAATGCAAATTATGAGATGGAGAGCGACAAACAATGAGGCCAGAGGATAACTAGGAACCTACTGCAAAAGTCTTGTATGTCATGACCAAATATTTATATTTATCCTATAGGACAGTGATTTCCAATTGTATTCCTCAGATACTTCAGGGAGCCACAGAGATACTTCAGAGCTTCTGCAAAGGTAATTTGAATTTTGTTCTAAATAATTCAGTACATTCACATTGCGGTGCAACTATTACCACCAATTAAAATTATTTTAACAATTTTAAAACTACATTTAGATAGTTCAATCCAATGTGCTAGATACAAAATATTAACACACAAACGGTCTACCAATGAATTTACCTTGTGCGCCAAGGCTAATTTTTCTGTAGTCTTTGAGAAAATGCTACCATTTGAGCATTTGTTTGAATATTTTGCAAATGTATAGTTTACCTTTGTGACTTTGCACTAGACTTTTTTTCATTTCACATGTTCACCCAGAGAAAACTGTGCAAATAATTATACAGTAGTCTCCTGTTACCATTGGTTTTAATTACCTACAGTCAAGCTAGGTCTGAAAATATTAAATGGAAAATTCCAGAAATACACAATTCGTAAGTTTTAAATTGCACACCATACTGTTTTGAGAAGCATGATATAATTTCATGCTGTTTCACTCCCTCCCACTTTGTATGGGAATAATCCCTTTGTGCCATCCCCACTACTCACACATTTGTCACTTAGTAGCCATCTAAGTCATCATCAGATCAACTGTCAAGGTATTGCAGTGCTTGTGTTCAAGTAACCCTTATTTTGCTTAACCCCAAGGCACAGGGCAGTGATACTGGCCGTAGAAAAGCTATAAAATTCTTCAAGTTAAAAAGTGAAAGTTCTTCACTTAGTAAAGATAGATAAAACTTATATATTATGGTTGCTAAGATCTACAAGAAGAATGAATCCACTATCTGCAAAATTATCAAGAAGGAAAAAGAAATTCATGATATTTTTGCTATTGTACCTCAAACTGCAAAAGTTATAGTCACAGTGCATGATAAATACTCAGTTAAGATAAACAAGGTATTAAATTTGTAGGTGAAGACACAAACACAAAACATGCTCTGATTGACAGTAACATGATTCACCACAAAGCATTGAGCCTATATGAAGACTTCATCAAGGCTCTCCCTGAAATGAGCGACACTATGTCATTTACTGCAAGTAAGAAATATTTATACAGATTTAAAAATACATTTGAACTGAAAACCATAAAGATTACTGGAGAAGTTGCATCTGTTGATGAATAATCACAGGGTTTGAAGCATAGGGTTCACTACTTTCTGTGGTCTCAAGCATCCACTAGTGGTCTTGGAGTGCATCCCTTGTGGATAAGGTGGGGGGGACTGCTGCACTACTAGAGCACATAAGCTTATACTTAACACACCAGACAGAGGCATTTCCTCAATTCATGTGATCATCATTGCATCAGGGTCAATTGTATAATAACAAATGTGCAACTTAATATGTTAAGATGGTACTAATGATGGTTTCAGTATTTCTTGTAAGCTTTGAGTGTGTTTTATTAGACATTTATAGTTATTATATAATGTAAATTATGAAAAATACTGTTAATGATCCAACTCTGGACTTTCCCCCTCTCCCTCATTCAAGTTCCTGGATCAATTTAATAATTGAAAATAATCCCCAGATTGGAAAGTGGGCTATAAAGAATATTTATAATTTGCAACTATGTATCAGTATGAGTCAAGATTTTCTCATTAATGTACCATCAGAACAAATTATAGGAATTAACTGCAAAATCTTAAATAAGATTGTAACTGTCACCCATAATCACCATCATGGCATGTACTAAGAATTAATAATAAGACTATAGTCTTACTTGAAATAGTAAAGTCTGGAGTCAACCTAAATATTCATCAATAGAGGAATGGCATAATAAATACAATAGGTCAAGTGCAGTGGCTCACGCCTATAATCCTAGCACTCTGGGAGGCCAAGGCAGGTGGATTGCTTAAGCTCAGGAGTTCAAGACAAGCCTCAGCAAGAGCAAGATCCTGTCTCTACTAAAATAGAAAAGTTAGCTGGGCATTGTGGTGGGTATATGTAGTCTCAGCTACTAGAGAAGTTGAGGCATGAGAATCACTTGAGCCTAAGAATTTGAGGTTGCTGTGAGCTTTGAAAATGCCATAGCACTCAACCCCAGAGGAACAGAGTGAGAGTTTGCCTGAGATAAATAAATAGAATGGTATATCTACATACCATGTCATATACAGACATGAAAAAGAACATGGTAGATCTATATATGCTGATATGGAACTATCTCCAACACATACAGTTAAGAGGAAAAATAAGGAGTAGACAAGTGTACACAGTATGCTTCCATTTGTATAGAAAGACAATATCTAGAAGTATAGACTAGGAATATTAAGAGAAAAAAATTACTTTTTTATATATTAAAAAAATGTTTCTTTTTGAAATAGTGATAGATTATTTGGAAGTTGCAAAAATATGTCCAGAGAGGGCCTGTGCATCCTTTACCCAGCCTCCACCAATGGTAAAATCTTACACAAATATAGTACAATGCCAAAACAAAATTGCTATCGGTACAATCTGCACACCTTATTTGGCTTTCACTAGTTATTATGCATATTGTGTGTATATGTGTATGGTTCTGTACAAATTTTACCACACACGTACAACTTCATCTAACCATCACCACCATCCGCAAAGGTCTCTCACGCTATCCTTTATAGGCACACCTTCCCCCTCACCACTCAATCCCTAACTCCTGGTAACCACAAATCTTTTTAAATATCAAGAATGTTATAAATAGTTACAGAGAACCAGAGATTAGGGATGGGGAAAGAATGTGACTTCAAAGAGCTAGAATAAGGGAGTTGTTTAGAATGATGGAACTGATAGGTACCCTTGCTATACTGCTGATTACATGACTCTACATATTAAAACTTTAGAACTGGGCTTGGCACCTGTAGCACAGTGGTTATGGCACCAGCCACATACACTGAGGGTGGCGGGTTCGAACCTGGCCTGAGCCAGTTAAACAACAATGACAACTGTAACAAAAAAATAGCCGAGTATTGTGGCAGGTGCCTGTAGTCCCAGCTACTTGGGAGGCTGAGGCAAGAGAATTGCTTAAGCCCAAGAGTTTGAGGATGCTGTGACCTGTGATGCCACAGCACTCTACCAAGGGCAACATAGTAAGACTCTGTCTTAAAACAAAACAAAACTTAGAACCATACACCAAAATCAAAGTAAATTTTATTATATGTTAAATTAAAAAATCTAAAAAGTTAAAAAAAAGAATGTTATAATGGTATCATATATTATGTTACTTTTTGAGATGGTTTTTTTTTTCACTCAGAATAATTATCATCCATCCAAGTTGTTTTATCTATCAGTAATGAATACCTAATAGTGCAACTGCTGTGTCACAGGTATACAAGCACAGTTTTAGTTTTATTTTTCCCTGGGGAAGGTATTTTTTAAAATTTATTTTTATTAATTTTATTAACAGTTTCATTGAGACATAATAAATATACTATACAATTTATCTACTTAAATGTTGTGTAACCATCACTATAATATTAAACATTTTCATTATTCCAAAAAGGAAGTCCACACCTCTCAGTCATCCACCCTCAGTTCTTCCATTCCTTTCCTCCAGCCCTAGGCTTTTTTTGTTTCTATTCTTTTTGAGATAGGGTCTTTCTCTGTTGCCTAGTCTGGAGTGTAGTGACATCATCATCGTTCATGACAACTTCAAATTCCTAGGCTCAAGTGATCTTGCTTCAGTTCCTTGAGTAGCCAGGACTATAGGCGTGTGCTACCACAGCCAACTAATTTTTCCATTTTTTTGTAGAGACAGGGTCTTGCTATGTTGCCCAAGCTACTTTGGAACTCCTGGTCTCAAGTCCTGTCTTAGCCTCCCACAGTGCTAGGAACACTAGTGTGAACCACTGCACCTGGTAGGTTTAGTTTTATAGGTAATTGCTGAATAATTTTCTGGAGTGGGTTTACCATTTTACATTCACCATGTGGAGAGATCCAGTTTCTCCACATTGTCACTAGCATGTATTATTGTCACTACTTTTCCTTTTAGCTACTCTAAGAGGTATGCAGGTTTTAATTTATATTTCCTTAGTGACTAAGAATGGTGAACTCCTTTTCACGTGCTTATTGCAATCTGAATTTCCCATTTGCTGAAATATCTGTTCTTGTGTATTGGCCATTTTCTAGTTGCACTGTTTTTTTACTTTTGAGTCCTAAGAATTCTTCATACATTTAAGATATAAATCCTTTGTTGGATGTATTGTATTATGCATCATGGAAAATTTTATGATATATAAGTTAATATAAAGAAATAAATCATGATCATAAAATAGCTATAATATTTTTATTGCTTGAAGACTGACTCACTCAATATTACACATTTAAACTCATAAATCTACATGACTTTAAAATTTACTATTTAAATCTAATTCAAATGTTAGGATTTGTTATAACCTTTTGTTTAAAGACTAGTTCCTCTGCTTTAAAAAAAAGGTGGATAAAATTTGTTTTCGGCGATGGAAATCATGAAACGTTTTAAAGAGGGGGAAAATGTGATCAAGTTTGGATTTTAGAAACATTACTTTGGTGGTCATTTGGAAAGCGGATTTGGGAGTGAAAACCTGGTATTTAAGAAATCGTTTAGATGGTTATTTTAACAGTTTGGTTGAGAGATTTCTGAGGATTGGAGCAGTGGAAAAGGAACGAAAGAGATAGAAGTCAGAGGTATTTAAGACATAAAAATGATATGATCAAGCACCCTCTGGATGTAAAAGGTAAGAAAAAAGAAGAATGAATAAAACATGTGCTAATATTCCAGAAATAAAGCAGATATTCATTCTTCTAGACAGCTAACAGTTATAGAACACCTATTGTGTGTCAGGCATAGTTCTGGGAACAGGTGGCAGGAAAATAAAAACTGGTCTTTGTCTTCAAGGAACTCAAAGTCTAACAGGGAAAATAGACAACTAAATAATTAAAATGAAAAGAAAGAATGCTGTGAGGAGGTAATCATCTGTATTTTGATAAGGCTCGAGTTACAGGCTTTTGGGGAAAAGCATTTGTCAAAACCCAGCTAATATATACGAGGGTTGCCCAGAAAGTATCCAGCCATGTAATATGAACAATAGAGACATACATAACTGGCTACTTTACAGACAGCCCTTATGCACTTAAAGTTTGTGCTTTTCACTGTACATCTTACATTAAAATATAAACAACTGCCAGTTAATAATATATGCATACTAAAGTATTTAGGAAGTATACTAATACATGCAAATTACTTTAAAATGTCTTTTAAAATAAGAATATAGATTGATGAATGGATAGATGAATAGATAGATATATGACCAAGCAAATACTATGTATATTAAAATGTTAATGGTGGAATACAGACACTAGGTATTATACAGGGTATTATTCCTGTAAAATCTTTCAATTTTTCAGTACCTTTGAAAATTTACATCATAAAATGTTAGGAAAAAAAAAACACTATGGGAGCACCAATTTACGGAAAGACCTTGAACCACAGGAGATTTTACGCATGGGTGATATTCAAATTGTGAAATGAAATATAAGTAGTAATTGCCAGTTAGATCAAAAGGTACAAAGAACTTAGGCATTCGATAAGGACCTATGGCATGTTGGGCACTATGCCAGGCCCTACAGATTCAAAGATAAATATGACACAGTTCTTGCCTTTGATTGGCTTGCTGTCACGCAGGTAAGTTGGGTAAAGAAATAACTATAACACAGGGTTGGGGTAGTGTTAGTATAGAAGAGAGGAAAGCACTAGATGAGGGGTACCTAATCCACATTGTGGGAATCAGAGGTGTCAAAGAAAGTTTCTTTAAGGGGATGAAATTGGAACTGAGAATGGAAAGGCAAATTTGAATTAGCCACATGAAGACAGAGGGAAGGCATTTCTGAGAGAGGGAGCAGGATGTACAAAGACACATAGACAAGAGATTACTAGACACATTAGTATAGCTAAGCAGATTGCAAAAAAAGAGTGGGAAAAGGGAAGCTAGTCAGGTAGGGAGAGCTAGAGCATAAAGGCCATGCAAAGCAGTGTGATTTCTTCTTCTTAGTAGGAAGACAGAATTTATAGTAGAATACCCTGGCTACTAATTGGTTGACGACTTGAAAGGGTACCTGAATGAAGATAGAGAAACCAGTTGGAAAGCTTGCTATAATTAAAAAAACTCATGAGAGCCTGAATTAAGGTAATGATAGTAGTGTTAGAGAAAAGAGAGTGAATTGAAATATGAGAAAGTATGACTGATAAGTTCAGGGAAGGAGCTAGAGTGAAGGAATAGTATAGAATGATACCCTTGCTTCTGGCTTGGGTGACTGGGTGGATGTTGGTATTATTCACTGCAGGTGATCAAGGGGCAGGTTTATCAGAGGCAAAGAAGATTGAGGGCTTTAGCTTTCTTTTCTTTTCTTTTCTTTTTTTTTTTGAGACAGAGTCTCATTATGTCACCCTCAGTAGAGTATTGTGACATCATAGCTCACAGCAACCTCAAATTCTTGGGCTGAAGCAATTCTCTTGCCTCTGCTTCCCAAGTAGCTGGGACCACAGGTGCCTGCCACAATGCCCAGCTATTTTTTGTTGTAGTTGTCATTGCTGTTTAGCAGGCCTGGGCTGGGTTTGAACCAGCCAGCCCCAGTATATGTGGCTGGCGCCCTAACCACTGAGCAACAGGTGCCGAGCTTGGGGCTTCAGTTTTAGACACATCCCATGAAAGGCACCTATGGGACATCCACAGGATTCCCTACAAGCAACTACATTTATAGGCTAAATGAGATATGGGCTAGAGATAGAGGTTTGGGATTGGTAGCACACAGGTAGGAGATATAAGCATCTAAGTGTATGACACCACTTGGGTGGGGGTGTGGCAGAGTTATGATCACAAATAATGGAAAGAGAAAGAAAAAAATTTCAGGACAGAACCTGGGTTATTGTTTAGATAGGTGGGTGGAAAATGAGAAGCCTAAAAAAAGAGTCTTCAGAAAAGTGAGAGGAAAATCAGGAGAGTGCACTGTCAAAGAGTCCAGGGAGAAATGAGATTGTCCAGAAGATGAGGCAGGGTATCAACAAATAAGGGGATGACTGAAAAAGCCTAATGGATTCAGCTGTTCAGGTCATTGGTTGTCCTTGGCAGGCATAATTTCAATGGGATGAGGACAGAGGGGTGGTGAAAAAAGCAGAGTGAAAGGAAAAGTGAAGACAGCAGTAGTAAGAAGAAGATAAAGATTTTATTTTATTTTAAAATGGGAAAAATACTATGCTTCTATGCTGAGGAGAAAAGTCAGTAGAGGGGGCAAGGTTAAAAAAATACAAGGTAGGGCAGCACCGAGGCTACGACAACCGGGCCTGCGGGCAGCAGTACTGGGAGCTGTCTGGAAACAGAGGGTGTTACTGTAATTTCTATGATTGATATAGGGGAGATTATGATCGATTCTACGGGCGAGATTATGAGTACAACAGATATGGAGATGACTATTACAGACAATACAGCCGGGATTGGCAGAGTTACTACTACCACCACCCCCAGGACAGAGACCGATACTACTACAGGAACTTCTACGGTTACCAAAGGTATCGGTGAAGCCCTGCCATTGTCGCCTGTCAGCCATGAAGCTGAATTTCTGGGGGTGCCAAGCACCCCCCAAAACACAACCAAGGAAAACAGGGGCTGTCGGGGTGGGGCTGAGCTGCCGGGGCAGTGGGGGGGCGGTGCGCAAGCAGGGGTGGGGGAGGGGGAAACAACAAAACTGTACATTTTTTAAAAATTTTGTTGAAAAGAATATTGTCTTATTCTATAAAACATTTCAAACCTAGTTAGATATTTGTAATCAAAAAAACATTTTTTCAGAAAGCAGCACTTAGGGCTGCCTGTTCTGTACCCTGCAGTTGGACAGTTGAACTGAGAAATGGCGCCGTTCTGACATTCTAAGGCAGCTAGACTGGCAGCCGAGTAAGGAAGAGTGGTGAGGTGGTGCGGAGAGGCTGGGGAAGCAGTGTGAGGATTGTTCTCCAGAGCAGGTAGGCACAGGCAGGAGTGGGACAGAAGGGGAGCTTGTGACTGGGGCAGTGAAAATAAGCGATTGGCTCTTATCAAAAAAAAAAAATACACAAGGTGCAGGGGCGCTTGATGGAACCAGGTTTCTGAGGCAGTACAGAGAAACAAAAGAGTCAGTAGGGAATATGCAGGTAATTGCACAGAGACCCGGAAAAACTGTTAGAAAAAAAAAATGAGGAGTAGGCTACTATAGCTTCAATCCTATAGTTTGTGGGGAAGTGGTGGGAGAGAAAGTAGGAAATAACAGAGGTACCAGAAAATGACAATGTAGTCTCCTGGTACTACAGAATTTCAGAGGAGAAAGACTAAAGATAAAAAATGGTTTAAAAGGCAACATTGGCCAGGTACAGTGGCTCTGGGCACTCTGAGAGGCTGAGGCAAGTGGATTGTTTGAGCTCAGGAGTTCAAGACCAGCTTGAGCAAGAGTGAGATCCCATCTCTACTAAATTTAGCTGAGTATGGTGACAGGCACCTGTAGTCCCAGCTACTCAGGTGGCCGAGGCAAGAGGATCTTCTGAGCCTAAGAGTTTGAGGTTGCTGTGAGCTATGATGCCAGGGCACTCTACCCAAGGCACAGAGTGAGACTGTCTCAAAACAATGGGCAATATTGAAAACCCCAAGACTTAAGTTGGGCCTTGAAAGATGCCTACGTTGTAGTTTGCTTGTATGAGTGAGGGATGGGGGGAGGCATGTACTATATTCTAGGTGAGAAGAGTAGAGTGATACAATGAAAGTGTTCAGAGACTAGAATTATTAGCTGGGCATGTTCCAAGGGTTAGGTAACTGGAGTAGACTATGGGTACAGAAGCTGAAAAAGAAGGTAGGCTGAGACCAGGTTACAAAGGCTCTGGAAGATTTGGCTATGTATTTTAGACTTCATCCTATAGTCACTGATGTACCACTTCAACATTTCTACTCAGGGGCAGTACCATGTACAAAGTGGTAAGTTTTTAAAGCTACTTATGTAATTTATTTATTTTAATGATAAATAATATTTGACATATTTATGGGGAACATGTGTACTTTGTTACATGCATAGATTGTGTAGTGATCAAGTCAGTGTATTTAGGATATCCATTACTTTGAGGCTTTATTACTTCTATGTGGTGGGAACTTTTCAAGTCTCTCCTCTGGTCATTTTAAAATATGTAGTTGGACAATAAAGTTTGTGAACTCATCCTAGAAAAATGTGTTACCTACCTCATTGCTGTATTTCACTACAATCACCTTCAAAGTACTCCCTTTGGCTATGTGGTGACCATAGTGATATTCAGCAATGAGATGGGTAGCACTTTTCTAGGAGTTTGTGAACTTAATTGTTAAACCTCATACAACAACAGCTATGATGGCCATTCTAGAAAAAGAGTTCCAAAACTGCTTTAAAGGATAGATCAGGTGCTGGTGTTGGTGCATAGCTTCTCAAGGGGAGTACTTCGAAAGTGATCATAGTGATATTCAGCAATGAGGTAGGCAGCACTTCTAGTTTGACTTCGAGAACTTACTTGTCTGACCTCATACATTGGAACAAACTTTGAAAGACAGTTTGGTGTATATATACCCTATGACCCAGTGATTCTACTTCTAGGTATACAACCTAGAAAATCTTTACATACAGCCATCAGGATACATAAATAAGATGGTTCACATGGGCACTATTGAAGATAGCCCCAAACTGGAAACTGGAATATCCATCAATAGTAAAAATAAATAGTGGTATAGTCGCACGATGGAATATTTTACAGAAATGTAATGAACAATGCGACATAGATAAATCTCTCAAATACTGTGTTGAATGGAAGATGAAAGAAACAACAGATAATATACAATATAATTCCACTTATATAAAGCTTAAAAATAGACAAAACCAAATCATACTGTCGAGAGATATATACACAAGTGGCTATTAAGAAAAGCAAGGGAGGCTAGGCGCCTGTAGCATAGTGGTTACAGTGCCAGCCACATACACTGAGGGTAGCGGGTTCGAACCTGGCCCAGGCCAGCTAAACAACTACAACAAAAAATAGCCGGGTATTGTGGCTGGTACCTATAGTCCCAGCTACTTGGGAGGCTGAGGCAAGAGAATTGCTTAAGCCCAAGAGTTTGAGGTTG
>NW_003852614.1:1584843-1588708 GCF_000181295.1 Otolemur garnettii
AAGGGAATCAACATCACAAGTTAGGAGAGTAGTTAACTGGAGAGAGAAGGGAGTCATGATCTGAGAAGAGTATCCATGGGTGCTGAAAGTATTTTATTTTCAATTTAAGTGGTAGCTCCCTGGGTGTTTACTTTATAATTATTTATTAAACTATATACAACTTATGTAATTTTCTCTCTATATATGTTTTATTTCACCAGAGAAATGAAAATAACAGTGAATCATACATGTTGTTAAATAGTGTAAACTTCTCTGAGGAGCTTGGGAAAAGAGATTATGATAGCAGTTACAAAGGACTGAGGATTTGAAGGAACATGGATACTTATGTTCCCCAAAAATATGTGTGCAAGAATATTCATAGCAGTACTATTCATAATAGCCCCAAACTGGAAATTATCCAAATCCCCATCCAATGATAGAAAGTATAAACAAACTGTGGTGTATCAGTGGAATACTATACGTATATACTGTATTTTGCTGCGTATAATGCACACCCACATTTTTTGCCTAAACTTTCAGGAAAAAAAAACTCTTTCATTTTAATTTTTTAATTCAAATTTTGTTTGTATATAGGTATTTGTTTTTATATTATAAAGGAAATCTAGCATTTATTTTTAACATATTATGGTACAAAGAATTTAATGTAACAATTACAAAACACAAGAAAAGATACTGGTACAAGAAATCTTACATACCAGTAACAAATTTATGATAGTTACACATCACAGAATGACAAGAGCTGTCACTGTCAATATCAGAAGTAGCCTCTTCATTAATTTCTACATTACCAGCATCTTCTGAAGAGCACTTTCTTCAGTTGGTTAAATTTCACTGTCCTCACTTCCATCCATTCCATCCATAGCATCACTGAGACTGTGTTTTTAAAACAATTTCACAACCACCTCCTTTTTGACAATGTTCCACAATCTTACAGTCCACACAAACCTGGGCAATGGATGCTTTCCTGATTCTGCCTGTAGGTGTTATCATTACCAGCTGACTCATCCACGATGTCCACTCTTTCTTCATAAGGGCCTTAAAGGGCTTATTTACTGACACATTAAGAGGCTAAGGTTGGGATTTATTTGGGGGTAGAGGCAAGATGGCTGACTAGAGCCAGCTTTCCACAAAGGCTCCCATCCAGGAAAAGAGTTGAAGGACAGAAGTTTAGCAAGTAAACTGATGGTTTGGAGCTGAGCCAAAAGAGAAGGTTGAAGAACGCCCATCAACCCTGCTGAGGCAAGGCTGAGACCCCAAGGATACAAACAAAAGGTACAAAATCCACCACCAAGCAGATGGGAGTCCCCTCCCCCTTGAGAACAGCTCGCAGTGTACATTCCACAAACAAGAGAGCAGAGTTTCAAGTCCTCCCATTTTATCCCATGGGAGAAACCGTCTAAAAACCGGACCTCCTTCCCCTAGTAGGGTGCCATGGCACTCTCCTGCCAGGCATAAAACTGTATAAAACTGTATATATTCTCTACCTGCAATTCTGAACTTCCAGAAGTCCCCTCCACTCTCACCCTGATGTCTGGAAGCCTGTCCCCCCTGGAGTTGAGATTCTTGGGCATTTTCTCAATTGCTGTGGATAGGGTGTAGACTGTTGCAGATCTGTGCTTATTCAGTGGCAGGGAGGTAAGAAGAAAACAGTGGACTGAAGGAACCACATGGAAAGGGAGAGGTGGTATCCAACCCCTGGCACAGAGCAGCAGCGCAAACAAAATATCCCTGGGGATATTTTGGATACTCCCCGTCTCTCTGGGCAACCAGAGAAATCCAAGCATCTTCTTTGGTAGCAGACTCTGGTGGAATATATCTGGGATGGTAAGACAGACCCCATGAGCAAAGGGTATGCCTGAGGTGGTACAAGTCTGGGCAGAGTGAGACGGGATGGAGAATTGAAGATGCCTATGCAGAGATAGCATGCTCCCAGGGCAGGGCTGCACCAGGACTGCTTAGTGAGCCTAAGAAACACCTAGCCCTCAGGGGATCATAGCTGAGACAAAGGCAAGTGGGAAACCGAAAGCTGAGTGTAAGCTCTAATGGGACCCACCCCAACACAGACTGCAGTGGAAACAGAAACACTAGCACAGGGCAGCGGTACAGACAGGGGCTGAGTTCAAGTTTCTGTGAACTCAAACAGCAACTGGTCTGCCGGGGAATATAGCCAGGATAGATTCACAAATTCTGCACAAATATAAGTGTCAGTAACATCAATCAGGGGTGGTACTGCAACTGAGTGAACTGCCCCCACTTCCATTAACTACTTGAGGTGGTCAGGCCTCAGCTTCCCCTGCCAGATAGTGGCAGAGTACAGAGGCCTGGGCTGAGGAGACACAAGATTTCTCTGTGACTCAGGCAGCCTCCAACCCCTGGAGCATCTGCTCAGTGGAGGGAACTGGGTTATAGGCCTGCGGGGTTACCAGTGACTGGGTGTGACAGGTGCAACGTGGGGAAGGAGGCATCAACTTTCCCAGACTAATTCATTTGCTGGGAGGGTCCTTCTAACTCCACGGAGCACCAGAATGAGTCATACTCGAGCTGCCAGCAGACCACTGCTATCTAGTCGCTAGAGACCATTTGAACTCCCTCACTTGAGACTGGGTGCTGACTGGGACAACTGATTTGGATCTCTTGGACTGGACCAATCACCTGAGGACTATCCACAATTGCACCCTGGGTGTGTGGTTGTGGGAAGGTTTGATTTTCCTTTTCCAGTTGTTGCCCATGGGGGAAGGGGTGACTTAATTGCTAGTACTTCTCCACAGCTGAGACTTCAATCCAGAGTAACTAATTCACTAGGGTAGGACAGAGACCAGCTGAAAACAAGACAAAGCCACTTAGCCCCACCACACCAAGTAAGTCCCCAGTGTCTCAGGCTGTAGCACTGTACGAGTCCTTTGCAAAGCTCTAGGGAAAAAGGTACAGACACCGGTCACAGCTCTTGGGCAAAGAACTGGTTAATCACTACTCCAGGAGCCCCCCACCAACCCAACTACACCTTATCTGCTCATCTAGACAAATGGTGTAAAATAATCATGGGGTGGAATCAGCAGAAAAACTCCAGTAACATGAATAACCAGAGTACATCAACTCCCCCAAGAACAACACAGCAGACACACCAGAAGATCCCATTCATAAACAAATGGCTGAGATGTCACAAATTGAATTCAGACTTTGGATTGCAAATAAGATTAACAGAATGAAGGAAAAGTTGAAATTAGAAATTCAAGGAGCAATTCAAAAGTTGTCTCAAGAATTCAATGAATTCAAAGACAAAAATCACCAAAGATTTTAACACACTGAGACAAGAACTTGCAGCCCTCAAAGATCTAAGAAACACAGTAGAATCCCTCAGTAACAGAATGGAGCAAGCAAAAGAAAGGATTTCTAATATTGAAGACAAAGCTTTTGAACATTCCCAAGTGCTCAAAGAGGAAGAGAAATGGAGAACAAAAACGGATCATTCTCTCAGAGAGCTCTAAGATAATTCAAAAAAACTAATATTCGCCTTATAGGAATCCCTGAAGGTGACGAAGTGGCTTCGCAAGGCACAGAAGCCCTTTTTCATGAGATTATGAGGGAGAACTTTCCAGACATGCCAAGAGATTCTGAAATGCAGATAGCAGACAGCTTCAGAACCCCAGCATGGCTCAACCCAAATAAGACACCCACCAGACACATCATAATTAACTTCGCTAAACTTAATATGAAGGAGAAAATTCTGAAAGCAGCCAGACGTAAGAAAACCATAAACTACAAAGGGAAGAATATTAGAATGACTGCAGATCTCTCTGATGAAGCCTGTCAGGCTAAAAGAGGGTGGTCATCGACTTTTAATCTCCTAAAACAAAATAACTTTCAA
>NW_003852614.1:1589011-1591808 GCF_000181295.1 Otolemur garnettii
GTGGCTGGCGCCTTAGCCACTTGAGCCACAGGCACCAAGTTGATATTAAATACTTTAATGACGTTCACATGTTGAAGAAATTTGCCATAACTAAACCAGCTCTCCAGGATATTCTCAGACCTATCCTCCATAATGACCAGCACAATCCTCCACAACTAAAGTAAACTTACTCAGAAACTTTTGATCAAAGTATAATTTCCACAGTGGCAAAAGGATTAAAAATGTCCATTGGACTTTTGAAAAACTCAATACCCAAAATTCTATCAGGCTTATCAATATTCTCAACTAATGTGAATGGCTTAAATTATCCTCTGAAAAGGCATGGGTTGGCTGACCGGATACAAAAACTCAGGTCAGATATCTGCTGCATACAAGAATCTCATCTTACCTTAAAAGATAAATATAGACTCAAGGTGAAGGGAGTGGTCATCTATATTTCAGGCAAATGGAAATCCGAAAAAAAGCAGGTTTTGCAATTTTTATTTACAAATACAATAGGCTTTAAACCAACAAAACAAAGATAAGGATGGTCACTTATATTTGTTAAGGGTAATACTCAATATAGTAAGATTTCAATTTTTAATATTTATGCACCCAACCAGAATGCATTTCAATTAATAAGAGAGACTCTAACAGACAGGAGCAACTTGATTTGCTCCAGCACCATATTTTTTTGAGATTTTAACACTCCTTTGGCAGTGTTAGGTAGATCCTACAATAAGAAGCTAAGCAAATAAAGTTTAGATTTAAACTTAACCATTCAACATTTGGATTTAACAGACATCTACAGAACATTTCATCCTAAGAAAACTGAATATACATTCTTCTCATCAGCCCACAGAACATACTCCAAAATGAATCACACCTTAGGTCACAAGTCTAACCTTAGCAAATTTAAAAGAATAGAAATTATTCCTTGCATCTTCTCCGACCATCATGGAATAAAAGTTAAACTCAATAACAACAGAAATCTGCATACGCATACAAAAACATGGAATCTAAATAACCTTTTGCTGAATGATATCTGGGTCAGAGACGAGATTAAGAAGGAAATTACCAAATTTCTGGAACAAAATGATAACTAAGACACGAATTATCAGAACCTCTGGCATACCTCAAAGGCAGTTGTAAGAGGGAAATTTATAGCACTGCAAGCCTTCCCCAAGAGAACGGAAAGAGAGGACGTTAAGAACTTAATGAGACATCTCATGCAACTGGAAAAGGTAGAATATTCCAATCCCAAACCCAGCAGAAGAAAAGAAATAACCAAAATTGGAACAGAATTAAATGAAATTGAAAACAAAAGGATTATACAACAGATCAATAAATCAAAAAGTTGGTTCTCTGAAAAGGTCAATAAAATAGATAAACCTTTGGCTAACCTAACCAGAAAAAAAAGAGTAAAATCTCTAATTCCATCAAGCAGAAATGGCAAAGACAAAATAACAACAAACTCCTCAGAAATTGAAAAAATCCTTAATGAATATCATAGGAAACTTTATTCTTAGAAATATGAAAATCTGAAGGAAATTTCTGAAGGAAATTGACCAATACTTGGAAGCACATCACCTCCCAAGATTTAGCCAGAATGAAGTGAAAATGTTGAACAGGCCTATATCAAGTTCTGAAATAGCATCAACTATAGAAAACCTTCCTAAAAAGAAAAGTCTGGGACCAGATGGCTTGACATCAGAATTCTACCAAACCTTTAAAGAGGAACTAGTACCTATACTACTCAAAATACAGAAAAAGAAGTAATACTACCCAACACATTCTATGAAGCAAACACCACCTTGATCCCCAAACCAAGAAAAGACTCAAAAAGAAAAGAAAATTATAGACCAATATCACTAATGAATATCGATGCAAAAATATTCAACAAAATCCTAACAAACAGAATCTAGCAACATATCAGACAAATTATACACCACGACTAAGTGGGTTTTATCCCAGGGTCTCAAGGATGGATCAATATACATAAATCTATAAATATAATTTATAGATATAAATATAATTCATCACATAAACAAATTAAAAAACAAAGACTATATGATTCTCTCAATTGATGCAGAAAAAGCTTTTGATAATTTCCAGCATCCTTTCATGGTCAGAACACGTAAGAAAATTGGTATAGAAGGCACATTTCTCAAATTGATTGGTAGAGGCCATGTATAGCAAACTCACAGCCAGTATCATACTGAATGGAGTTAAATTGAAATCATTTCCACTCAGATCAGGAACCAGGCAAGGTTGCCCTTTGTCCCCACTGCTTTTTAACAATGTAATGGAAGTCTTAGCCATCCCAATTAGGCAAGAAAGGGTGATCAATGGTATCCATATAGGGTCAGAAGAGATTAAACTTTCACTCTTCACAGATGATATGACTGTATATCTGGAAAACACCAGGGATTCGACTACAAAACTCTTAGAAGTGATCAAGGAATACAGCAGCATTTCAGGTTACAAAATCAACACTCATAAATCAGTAGCCTTTATATATACCAACAATAGTCAAGCTGAAAAACAGTCAAGGACTCTATTCCGTTCACAGTAGTGCCAAAGAAGATGAAATATTTTGGAGTTTACCTAACAAAAAATGTGAAAGATCTCTATAAAGAGAACTATGAAACTCTATAAAAATAAATAGCTGAAGTTGTTAACAAATGGAAAAACATACCATGCTCATGGCTGGGAAGAATCAACATTGTTAAAATGTGCATATTACCCAAAGCAATATACAATTTTAATGCAATCTCTACTAAAGCTCCACTGTCATTCTTTTTTTTTTTTTTTTTTT
>NW_003852614.1:1592432-1601271 GCF_000181295.1 Otolemur garnettii
AAGACATGAAACTATAAAAATACTAGAAGAAAGTACAGGGAAAACTCTCGAAGCAATTGGCCTGGGCGAATATTTTATGAGGAGGACCCCCCAGGCAATTGAAGCAACATTAAAAATACACTACTAGGACCTGATAAAACTAAAAAGCCTGTGCACAGCTAAGAATACAGTAAGTAAAGTAAGCAGATAGTCCTCAGAATGGGAGAAGATATTTGCAGCTTTTGTCTCCAACAAAGGTTTAATAATCAGAATCCACAGAGAACTCAAACATATTAGCAAGAAAAGAACAAGTCATCCCATCTCAGGGTGGGCAAGGAACTTGAAGAGAAACCTCTCTGAAGAAGACAGGCTCATGGCCTACAGACACATGAAAAAATGCTCATCATCCTTTATCATCAGAGAAATGCAAATCAAAACTACTTTGAGATATCATCTAACTCCAGGAAGATTAGCCCACATCACAAAATCCCAAAACCTGAGATGCTGGCATGGATGTGGAGAAAAGGGAACACTTCTACATTGCTGGTGGAAATGCAAACTAATACGTTTCTTTTGGAAAGATGTTTGGAGAACACTTAGAGATCTAAAAATAGACCTGCCATTTGATCCTACAATTCCTCTACTAGGTATATATCCATAAGACCAAAAATCACATTATAACAAAGATATTTGCCTCAGAATGTTTATTGTAGCCCAATTCAGAATTTCTAAGTCATGAAAGAAGCCTAAGTGCCCATCGACTCATGAATGGATCAATAAATTGTGGTATATGTACACCATGTAATATTATGCAGCCTTAAAGAAAGATAGAGACTTTACCTCTTCCATTTTTACATGGATGGAGCTGGAACATGTTCTTCTTAGCAAAGTATCTCAAGAATGGAAGAAAAAGTATCCAATGTACTCCGTCTTACTATGAAACCAATTTATAGCTTTCTTACAAAAGCTATAACCCAATTATAGCCCAAGAAGAAGGGGAAAGGGTAGACTGGGGGAGGGAAGGTGAGAGGATGGGTGGAGGGATAGTAATTGGTGGGACCACACCTACAGTGCATCTTACAAGAGTACATGTGAAATTTACTAGTTACAGAATATAAATGTCTTAACACAATAAGTAGGAAAATTCTGTGAAGTCTATGGTGACCAGTTTGAGGAAAGCATTTCAAATTGTATATAAAACAAGCACATTGTACCCCATGATTGCATTAATGTACACATGTATGATTTAATAAAAAAAAAAGGTTGCAGTTGGCTGATTAGCCCACCAGGTATCACAGCAAATGGGGTTTCAAGTCTGCTGCGATTGGTTTTGCACTTTGTGTAACGTGGGCTTTGAAGTGAGTGAAAAAAACAAGCAAAGCTTTTTTTTAAGTAATCCTTTAGGCCATTGGTTCTCAAACTTCCTAATGTTGTGACCCTTTAATACAGTTTCTCATGCTGTGATGACCCCCAACCATAAAATTATTTTCGGATAGAGAAGCGGTGTCTCAGTTCCTAAGACCATTGGAAATATGTGTTTTCCAATGGTCTTAAGTGACCTGTGTGAAAGGGTTGTTCCATCCCCAAAGGAGTCACGACCCACAGGTTAAGAACTCTAGGCTACTCTAGGCCTTCATGACCAGACTTTGTTAAACCAGATCTTCATGCCTTCTTCATTCATCCATCCTTTTTCACGTACATGGACAACAACTATACTTGGGAACTTTTCTTTTAGAAATGTTTTTCTTTTAAAAATGATCACAGGTGATAGCTTTGTCTGATCTGCACAATAGGCTAGAAAAACAGTGAAATGTGTTTTCTTTTGTCCATTAGTTTTAACAGCCACAGTCTTTGCTCTTCAAACATCTATAGTTCTGCTGATTGATGCATCAAGCATGTTGGCAATTTAGAACAGCTAAAAGTTATAAGTCTTTTGAAGATGGATAACATAATGAAACTTCAAACCTAATTCTTACAGGCTACTGGAAGTTTTGGGACAAGGTTTTATCATGTCCTCATGCTCAAACTTTCTCTTCATAAAGTTAAAGCATCATTTAGGTGTCCCTGAAAAATCTTGTATTTTTTTCTTGTGTAATCCTTTTACCCTCTTCTTGTATCATCTTGCTGGAAACAGACATCCCAGTTTGAAGCTGCTCCAGAATCCAAGTCTACGCCTCCTGTTCCACCTCCAGCAACTTTGGAGGTTTCCTTCACACTGCCTTCTTTTATTTTGGCACCTGAAGCAGCTTTTCTTCCGTTGTCTCTATAATCTGATGACGCTGTCTATGGAAGGAGGTCCAAAATCCCTCTCAGCAGTTCTGTTGTTATGCTCTTTAACATATTTAATAACCGCTATCTTAAAGGTTATAGTGTACAAAAAACATTTAGACATTTTCCAAGGGATTTTCTAATAATTTTTGTAAAAATATCAGTTAGATTGAAGCTCCTGCCTAAAGTGTATGAAGAGAAATAATGCCTCTCTTCATTGGCTAAAACTGCTTTCATTGCAAGTTTATCATAAGTTCAACAAAGCTGATTCCCATATTCCAGGGTATTATTTTGCATATGGATATTATTTTTGCTTTCTAGAATTACACTTTTAATGCATAAGAATAAATAAGAGGATCAAAAACATTTATATAGATATGGAATTAGTATGACCCATTTATAATGTTCATTCTTATTTTCTCCTCAAAATTTGGGCAAAAAAGTATACATTATAGAGTGGCGCCAGTGGCTCAAAGGAATAGGGCGCCAGCCCCATATGCCAGAGGTGGTGGGTTCAAACCCTGTCCTGGCCAAAAACTGCAAAAAAAAAAAAAATTTATACATGATACACAGAAAAATACGGTAATAACAAAAAACGAACAAACTACAACTACAGGTAATGCTAGGGATGACACAAGCAAAATGTTGAACTGGGGTTACCAGACTTAGCAAAAGAAAAAAAAATACAGAACATCCAGTTAAATTTGCATTTCGGATAAATGAAGAATCATTTCTAATATAAATATGTTCCATACAAAATGATGTCATTTACCTGAAATTGAAATATAGCTAGACCTGCATTTTCTTTCTTTTTTTTTTTGCTATGGAGGACCTGCATTTTCTATGAAGACCTTACATTGAGTGAAAAATGTCGCATGCGAAAGAGTCCATACTGTAAGACTAACCTAGGATTACAAATCTGGATAGTGGTTATCCTTTGGGGAAGATAGTGACCAGAAGAGACACAAGTGGCACTTCTGGGATACTGTAAACTTGTTTCTTCATATGGGTGGTATCTACACGTATGTATTTCACACTGTAAACATTCATCAAACTGAATAATTATTATTTGGGCCCTTTTCTGTATGTATATTATACTTCAATTAAACAATCTACTTATTATCCATCTTTAATCTATTTATAATCTATCTGGCAGTGGGCTAAATATATTTTATATTGAAAATCACAACAAAAACAAGGATAAGCTTAACAAGAAACATATAGCACACACACTGAATGAAGGGAGAGAATACTTTCAATAGCCAGTTTGATCAGGAATATAAATATGAATATAAAAGTATGTTCAAATTCACTAATAACTATAGAAGTAAAAATGAGATACTATTTTTCACTTATCAAATGGTAATAATATTTAGTAGAATAGTTATAAAAATGAATAATCTCATGGTATTCCATCATGGGAGTTTGGTAGCATCTAGTTTTAAAATGTACATGGAGGCTCAGCGCCCATAGCACAGTGGTTACAGCGCCAGCCACATACACCAAGGCTGGCGAGTTTGAACCCAGCTGGGGCCAACTGCAACAACAACAAAAATAGCTGGGCATTGTGGCTGGTGCCTGTAGTCCCAGCTACTGGAAGGCTGAGGCAAGAGAATTGTTTAAGCCCAGGAGTTGGAGGTTGCTGTGAGTTGTGACACCACAGCACTCTACCAAGGGCAACATAGTGAGACTCTGTCTTAAATAAATAAAATGTACATGGATATGTTGAAGACATTCCAAATCCCCTCTATTCCCAAACCTGATTCATCAACTGTCTTTGAGCCAAATAGGTGCTGGGGCCAGCAAAGAAAGTGAAGTTGCAGGATGGGTCTGAGACATAAAAGTAAAGGTTAACATAGGATTTTTCATCTCTGGAACAGATGAGAGCCTAGGCCAAGGGCCTAAAGTCTGTTGTAGTAGAACCAAAGTGCCATGGGAACAAAGGTTTGGCCCATAGGATTCTGTGAACTTGTGGGGGAAAGTCAATATTTCTTATGTGAGTATGTCAGTTTTCCCTATCTAAAAATGCTGAAAAGAAACAAATGAGTTGGGTTGGATCCTGTTTACCCTGAGACTAAGACAGTACAAGGAAACAAAGTAGAAAGGCCTCCTCTTGATGCCTCTTCAAGGGTATAACAAGCTAACTGACAACATGCCTCCTACTACAGTGCTGGCTCATGGGCAGAAACCACTGTGCCTTTCCTATCCATGGGGCTGCTATGACTTTAGGCACCCTAGCACTAGACTTGAACGCCAGTGAGCAAAGGAAAATAATTAAACACCTAAGGAGACCCAGAAGCCAAAGTGAAGCACAAGCAGAACACTTAGAACAGGATTTTAATGAAATAGAGTTGTTGAATGAAACAGACGATTTGTACTTTAAAAACACTTTTGAGGGCTCGGCACTGGTAGCTCAAATGGCTATGGCACCAGCCACATATACTGAAGCCAGCGGGTTTAATCTAGCCCCACACACCAAACAACAATGGCAACTGCAACAAAAAGTAGCTGGGCATTGTGGTGGGCGCCTGTAGTCCCAGCTACTTGGGAGGCTGAGGCAAGAGAATTGCTTAAGCCCGAGAGTTTGAGGTTGCTGTGAGCTGTGATGCCATGGCACTCTACCCAGGGTGAGAGCTTGAGACTGTCTCAAAAACAACAACAAACAAACAAACAAAAAACACATTTGAGAACTTTAAATGGTAAATTAAATGCCATTTACCAAAATCAATAGCAATTATCATTCCAAATAATAAAACACCAAAACCATTCCAATTTAAATCAGAAACTAGATCCCCCTGAGGAAAGCAACTTTATAAGCCAGTGTACTCTTTGACATTCTTCTCCTTGCTAATATAAAATAAGACAATAAACAATAGGACTATATATTGGCAGATAATTTTCCTGTTACTGATACAATTTTATACCAAGAAAATTCAAGGCTCTAGTTAAAAAAAAAATTGTTAGAAGAAAGCTATGTTATCAACATAGGTAAATCTCACAAATACAATGTTGAGCTCAAAAGAGAAATCAGTTACAGAAGACAAATATTCTATAAAACCACTTATGTTTAGAGACAGGCAAAATATTATGTATTGTTAAATGATAAAATAATAAAATTAATGAAAAGAATAAATACCACATTTAGAATAGTAATTAAGTTTATCCCTCAGTCGGATGCAACCTGTCCTAATTCCTTACCACTGAACTGTCACTACTCTGGCAAAGATCACTAAAAATCTCAATGGATAAATCCATTTGCTTCTTCCCAGCCTTCATCCTATACAATCACACTGAAGCATTCGGCACAGGTGATAATTCCTTCTTCATAGAAACTCTTACCTTGATTTTCTCCATATTACAATCCTCTAGTGTTTTTTCAACCTCTTTAACTGATTCCTTTACCCTCGACTCTTAAATACGAGTACACCTCACTATATTTTAGTGTTGGTTCTCTCATTATCTTGGCTTTTTCTATACAATTCTATTCACAGATTCTAAATATTTATTTCCAGTCCAGACGTTGCTTCTAAGTTCTTATCCTGAATTCCTCATTTCCTTCTGGACTTTTCTAATATGCATACCATATGTGATATGTCCAAAATCTTTCCCTCTGCTGTCTGCTTCCTATATACCTCTTTCCTGTTTTCTCACTAGCTTCCATTTAGTTCTTGGCAGCTAAATGGAAGCTTGATATAGGACTCAGCAGTGATTTTATCATAAACTTCTTGGTCTTTTTTTTTTTTTTGAGACAGAGCCTCAAGCTATCCCTCTGGGTAGAGTGCCGCGGCATCACAGCTCACAGCAACCTCCAACTCCTGGGCTCAAGTGAGTCTCCTGCCTCAGCCTCCCGAGTAGCTGGGACCACAGGTGTCCACCACCACACCTGGCTATTTTCTGGTTGCAGCGGTCATTGTTGTTTGTGGTGGGCCCGGGCTGGATTTGAACCTGCCACCTTAGGTGTATGTGGCTGGCCCCTTAGCCACTTGAGCCACAGGCACTGAGCCAAACTTCTTGGTTTTACAGATCAAATCTGACACTTGAGCACACCTTCTCCCTTCCTAGTAAGGCAACATATAACAATGTGCTGATGGGTCTTTTCTATCCTCTAAAACTATTCCAGAGGTTAGCAACTTTCCTAGCTCATGATCGGTAGAAAGTGATTCTCTCTAATAGTGGGTAACTTGCCTTTGGAAATAGCAATTTGGTAGCTAAAGAAAACTTAATTCCACTGGTATAAGACATACACCTAACAGGCTCTTCTATCCTCAGAATCTACCTTGAATGTTGAAAGTACCCTAGCAAGCTGAGATTGTACATAAGATGTATCCACAGGGCCCCATGTTCCTCATTAACCACTACTCAGCACAAGTAAAAACACAGATGGAGGAATTAATAATTATGGAGAAGGTACTGTTTACTAGAAGTTCTGCTACATATTTTACAAATACAAGTTCACTTAACCTTCCCAACTCTATGGGAATATATACTTAAATCCTATTTAACTAATGAGGAAATTGAAGCTCTGAAGCTGAGATGGGCATGAGTATGTAAAACTCTCTATCATGAAGGAGTAAAATTCCTTTAAGGTCCCTAAAAGTGGGGAGTGGAGCAAGATGGCAGCCGAGTAACAGATTCTTTGCAACAGTGAACGGTGAAATTGGGGAGAGAAGACTCCAGGCATCTCTGGCTTGTGGGATCTGCCCAGAAACATCCCTTTAGGGACAGAGGAAGACAGCAAGAGACTTCTAGACCCCAGGAGGACGACAAAAGCAGTAGAGAACCCGCAAGTGGTTACATTTGTTAGGTCTGAGGCCACCCACAGCTATAACTACAGCAGCAGGGAGATTGTAAACAGGGAAGGCCTTCCCTGTGGGCTGTTTTGTTTTCTTGGACTTGGGCACTAGGTTGAACTATCTTGGGAGAACTTGGGTGAGAGTACGGATAACTTTAAGCATTGTCTAGGGCCCCGGACTGAGGCGCTAAGCCAAAAGGAAGCTAGCTACAGAGCTAATATTGTTTGGCTATGGGCCACCTGCAAAGTCATTGTGGGAGAATTGCCCTGCAGGCTCCGCCCTCAGGGTCACAGAGCCACGTTGGGGCTGGGCAACCTTGGGCAAGTAATCTAGTGACTGAGCAGCACCAAAGGCCAGGACTGAGACGGTGGGGAAGAGCAGAGATTTCAGTGTTTGGCAGTAGCAGGGCTGCCTTGCAGACTCGGCCCTCAGGGGCATAGAGTGAGACCGGTTTTGGCACACTGGATAAGCTGGATGCCACTTCAGGAAAGATCCCAGCAACAAGTGCTTTCCTGGGAAACCTTCTGCTTAGTAAAGGTTAATGGTTTAAAGTGTCTTTTAAGCAGATTGAGAAGAGATTTGGGCTCTCAACCCAGCAGGCTTTGAGAAATCAGTAGAGGCCTCCAGTCTCCATCTCATACAGCTGTATCAGCATTGTGATTAACATCTCATACCCAAGAAGATCACCTGTTGCCCAGACAATATTAAGCAAAATATATATACTGCTTTTTTTTAAAAAAAAATTTCAACATTTTCCCTTTAGATTCTTTTTCTTTATGTCTTCATTTTTCTAGTTTAAATATAATTTTCCATTGCTGCCTTCTTTAACAATTGAAATTTCATTTTTGTTACTCCCTATTACTTGGTTTTCTCCCAATTTTATTCTGCAAGGTTTTCTGTTTATTTTGGTTTGATTTATAATATTTTTTGTCTTTCCTCTCTACTTGGTGGAGGTGGGGTACTGTGTCTAAACAGGCCGTCAAAGAGCTGCTGACCTCAAGGGAACCACCAAACCTAGCACCCCCAGACATTGGGGGTTTTTAAGGTTGGGTCAAAGTACCTTACTATACACTTATGTTACTCCTGTCTCCCTCTTTCTGTGCATTTTTGTCAATATTCCCTTTTACTCACCCCCTCTCCTTTCTCTCTCTTTTTTTTAATATCTTTTTTTTTCCCTTCTTGCTCTTCAATCTTCTCAACCTTCTGGTCCTGTACCAAAAGCACTCATCAAAACCTAAGCCAGAGGCACGGTAACTTAAAGATCAAGAGGAAGTGAAAGGAAAATTAGGGCAAGGAAACAGATAAAAGAAAACATTCATGATAAAGAATCAGCAGAAAAATCCTGCCAACATGAAAAACCATTCCAGAGCAACCCTCTACCCTCAAGGGACTGTGATGTAGCTACTACAGAGGATTCCACCTATAAAGAAATTTTAGAAATTACAGAAGGGGAATTTAAAATACAAATTATGACTACAAGGAAGGAAATTGCTCAGAAACTAGAAAATAACCAAAAGGAAATCCAAAAACAGAATCAAATAAGAGATGAACAATATGAAGAATATAGAAAGGATATAGCAGAGCTGAAGGAACTGAACCAATTAGGGAACTTAAAGATGCAATAGAAAGTATCAACAACAGATTAGACCATGCAGAAGAAAGAATCTCAGAAGTAGAGGACAAAGATCTTGAGATAACTCAGATAGTTAAAAAGGCAGAGGCTCGGTGCCTGTGGCTCAAGTGGCTAAGGCGCCAGCCACATACACCTAAGGTGGCAGGTTCGAATCCAGCCCCGGCCC
>NW_003852614.1:1601738-1620627 GCF_000181295.1 Otolemur garnettii
AAAAAAAAAAAAGGCAGAAAAGAAGAGAAAGCAAAACGTTCACTGAAAGACTTATGGGACTTTATGAAATGTTCAAACATACAAGTTATAGGTATCCCAGAAGGGGAAGGAGAATGCCCCAGAGGAATGTAAGCCATTCTAGAGAATATACATGAAAATTTCCCAAATATCACCAAAGATCCTGACACATTCATTTCAGAGGGATATTGGATCCCAGGTTGGCTCAACTCAAACAGAGCTTCTCCAACACACATTGTGATGAACCTGTCCAAAGTCAAGACAAAAGAAAAGATTTTGCAAGCTGCCAAGAGTAAGCACCAATTGACCTACAATGGCAAATCCATCAGCGGGACTGCAGACATCTCTAATGAAACTTTTCAAGCCAGAAGACAATGGTCATCTACCTTTAATCTACTTAACCAAAACAATTTCCAGCCGAGAATTCGGTATCTTGCTAAGCTAAGATTTAAAATTGATGGAGAAATCAAATCTTTTACTGATATGCATACACTGAGGAAATTTGCTACAACAAGACCAGCACTACAGGAAATACTTCAACCTGTTCTACACACTGTCCATCACGCAAAGTAAGCATCTATAAATTAAAGAATAGAACCTAGCTTCCACAATGATGCAAAAGACAAAACTAAGCAATGGACTTTCACAAAGTAAGATGAGGGTGGCGCCTGTAGCTCAAGCGGCTAAGGCAACAGCTGTAGAGGGCGCCAAGAGCCAGATGGCCTCTGAGCAAGGTCATTTGCATCTGGGGCGGGGGAATCCTCAGGCAATTCATCTGCAGGTGTTCGATGTGGAGAAAGAGCCTGAGACCATGGCAATCCTCAGGCACACAGTCATTGTCTAATACTCCCCTCACCTGTCTTGTACTATCTCAATAAAAGGCTACTGCAGAGGTTGCTCGGGGTACCCGGCAATCAAGGTTAGCTGGCCTCCTGCAAGCTTGTATTTCTAATCCATGTCAGGCCTGGTTCTTTCCTGCGGCATGGAGACCAGGGTCATAGGGGCTGCGACAGCCAGCCACTTACACCAGAGCTGGCGGGTTTGAATCTGGCCTGGGCCTGGCAAACAAGGACAACTACAACCAAAAATTAGCTGGGCGGGGTGGGGCCTGTGGCTCAGTGAGTAGGGCACGGGGTTCAAACCCAGCCTGGCCAAACTGCAACAACAACAACAAAAACAAAATAGCCAGGCATGTGGTGAGCACCTTAGTCCCAGCTACTCAGGAGGCCGAGGCAAGAAAATCGCCTAAGGCCAAGAGCTAGAGGTTACTGTGAGCTGTGACATTATAACACTCTACTGAGGGTGACAAAGTGAGACTCTGTCTCTAAAAATATAAAAAAAAATAGCTGGGCATTGTGGCAGGTGCCGGTAGTCCCAGCTACTTGGGAGGCTGAGGCAAGAAAATCACTTAAGCCCAGGAGTTTGAAGTTGCCGTGAGCTGTGACACCACAGCATTCTACCCAGGGTGATAGCTTGAGGCTCTGTCTCAGAAAAACAAAATACCAATTACCTCAATAAATGTTAATGGCTTGAATTCCCCACTGAAGAGGCAAAGATTGACTAACTGGATTAAAAAACACAAGCCATCCATTTTCTGTCTGCAGGAAACACATCTAGCCTTAAAAGACAAATTAAAACTCAGAGATAATGGTTGGAAGACAATTTTTCAGGCAAACGGAATTCAGAAGAAAAAAGAGGTTGCAATCTTATTTTCAGATTTTCAGATACATGTGCATTTAAAGCAACTAAAGTCAAAAAAGACAAAGATAGACACTTCATATTGGTCAAGGGAAAAATACAACAAGAAGACATTTCAATTCTAAATATTTATGCACCCAACTTAAATGCTCCCAGATTCTTCAAACAGACCTTAATTAGTCTGAGCAATAGGATATCCTATAACACCATAATAACAGGGGACTTTAACACTCCTCTTATAGAGCTTGAGAGATCCTCTTGACAGAAATTAAACAAAGATATAAGAGACTTAAATGAGACCCTAGAACAGCTGTGCTTGATAGATGCCTACAGAACACTCCATTCCAAAGCTAAAGAATATACATTCTTCTCATCGCCCCATGGAACATTCTCCAAAATTGATCATATCCTAGGACAAAAAACAAACCTCAACAGAATCAAAAGAATTGAAATTTTACCTTGTACCCTCTCAGACCACAAGGCACTAAAGGTAGAACTCAACTCCAACAAAAGCGTTCAAAATCACACAAAGGCATGGAAATTAAACAACTTTATGCTGAATGAGAGTTGGGTGCAGGAAGAAATAAAAGAAAGAAATAATTAACTTTCTTGAACATAACAACAGTGGAGACACAAGCTACCAAAACCTGTGGGATACAGCAAAAGCAGTCCTAAGAGGAAAATTTATTGCTTTAGATGCCTAATTAAAAAAATACAAAGACAGCACATCCACAAACTCAAAAGCCATCTTATAGAATTCGAAAAAGATGAACAATCTAAGCCTAAACCCAGCAGAAGAAAAATATCCAAAATTAAATCAGAGATTAATGACATTGAAAACAAAAGAATCATTCAGAAAATTAATGAAACAAGGAGTTGGTTTTTTTAAAAGATAAATAAAATAGATAAACCTTTGGCTAGACTAACCAGAAACAGAAAAGCAAAATATCTAGTAACCTAAATCAGAAATCATAAAGGGGAAATAACAACTGATGCCACAAAGATACAAGAGATTATCTCTGAATACTAGCAGAAACTCTATGACAAGAAATTTGACAATGTGAAGGAAATGAATCAATATTTGGAATCACACTCCCTCCCTGGACTTAGGAAGAAATAGATCTCCTGAACAGACCAATTTCAAGCACTGAGATCAAAGAAACAATAAAAAATATCTCAAAAAAAAAAATGCCCTGGTCCGGATGGCTTCACACCAGAATTCTATTAAACCTTCAAAGAAGCGTTTATTTCCATACTGCAGAAATTATTCCAAAAAAATGAGAACAAATAAATCTTCCCCAATACATTTTATGAAGCAAACATCACCCTGAAACCCAAACCAGGAAAAGACCCAACTGGAAAAGGAGAACTTCAGACTAATTTCACTAATGAATGTAGATGCAAAAATTCTCAATAAAATCCTAGGCAATAGATTATAGCTTATCATCAAAAAAATCATACATCATGATCAAGTAGGTTTCATCCCAGGGATGCAAGGCTCATTTAACATATGCAAATCCATAAATGTTATTCATAGTATCAACAGAAGCAAAAACAAAGACCACATGATCCTCTCAATAGATGCAGAAAAAGCATTCGATAAAATCTAACATCCTTTTCTCATTAGAACACTAAAGAGGACAGGCATAGGTGGCACATTTCTTAAACTAATAGAAGCTATCTATAACAAACCCACAGCTAATATTTTACTGAATAGAGTAAAACTGAAAGCTTTTCCTCTCCGAACTGGAACCAGACAAGGTTGTCCTCTGTCACCATTCAACATAGTGGTGGAAGTTCTAGCCAATACAATTAGGCAAGACAAGGAAATAAAGGGCATCCAAATGGGAGCAGAGGAGGTCAAACTCTCCCTCTTTGCTGACGATATGATCTTATTCTTAGAAAACCCCAAAGACTCAACCACAAGACTCCTGGAAGTCATTAAAAAATACAGTAATGTCGCAGAATATAAAATCAATGTCCATAAGTCATTACCCTTGGTATATGCCAATAATAGCCAAGACGAGAGGCTAATTAAGGACACAACTCCCTTCACCATAGCTTCCAAGAAAATGAAATACTTAGGAATATACCTCACAAAAGAGGTGAAGTACCTCTATAAAGAAAATTATGAAACCCTAAGAAAGGTAATGGCAAAGGATATTAACAAATGAAAGAACATACGCTCATGGCTGGGAAGAATCAACATTGTTAAAATGTCTATACTTCCCAAAGCAATCTACCGATTTAATGCCATCCCTATTAAAATACCAACATCATACTTTCAAGACTTGGAAAAAATGATTCTTCATTTTGTATGGAAGCAGAAAAAACCTGTATAGTTAAGGCAGATTTTAGTAATAAAAACAAAGCCAGGGGCATCAGCATACCAGATTTAAGGCTGTACTACAAGGCCATAATGGTCAAGACAGAATGATACTGGCACAAAAATAGAGACATAGACATTTGGAATCAAATAGAAAACCAGGAAATGAAACTAACATCTTACAACCACCTAATCTTCAATAAACCAAACAAGAATATACACTGGGGGAAAGACTCCCTATTCAATAAATGGTGCTGGGAGAACTGAATATCCACATGTAAAAGACTGAAACTGGACCCGCACCTTTCTCCACTCACAAAAACTGATTCAAGATGGATAAAGGACTTAAATTTATTAAAGCATGAAATGATAAAAATCCTCAAAGAGACCATAGGAAAAACACTAGAAGATATAGGCCTGGGGTAAGACTTTATGAAGAAGACTACAGTGGCAAATGCAACCACAACAAAAATAAACAGATGAGACTTAATTTTTTTTTTTGAGACAGAGCTTCAAGCTGTTCCCCTGGGTAGAGTGCCATGGCATCACAACTCACAGCAACCTCCAACTCCTGGGCTCAAGGAAGTCTCCTGCCTCTGCCTCCCAAGTAGCTAGGACCACAGGCGCCCGCCACAATGCCTGGCTATTTTTTTGGTTGCAGCCATCATTGTTGTTTGGCGGGCCCAGGCTGGATTCGAACCCGCCACCTTAGGTGTATGTGGCTGGCACCTTAGCCACTTGAGCCATAGGTGCTGAGCTGATGAGACTTAATTAAACTGAAAACTTTCTGTAGAGCTAAAGAGACAACAACCAAAGCAAACAGACAACCTACACAATGGGAAAGGATATTTGCATATTTTGAATCAGACAAAAGTGTAATAATTAGGATCTATAGAGAACTTAAATTAATCCACATGAAAAAACTCAAGAATCCATACATCAATGGGGAAGAGAGATGAATAGAACCTTCTCTAAAGAAGACAGATGAATGGCTAGCAAACATATGAAAAAATGTTCATTGTCCCTAATTATTAGAGAAATGCAAACCAAAACCACTATGAGAAACCCCAGCGAGAATGGCTCACATCATAAAATCACATCATAAAATCTCAAAACTGCAGATGCTGGCATGCATGTGGAGAGAAAAGAACACTTCTACACTGCTGGTGGGACTGCAAACTAATACAATCTTTTTTGGAAGGAAGTATGGAGAACTCCCAAAGAACTCAAGATAGATCTCCCATTTGATCCTGCAATCCCATTACTGGGTATCTACCCAGAAGGAAAAAAACCCTTTTATAATAAAGACACTTGCACTGGACTGTTTGTCGCAGCTCAATTTACAATCGCCAAAATGTTGGAACAGCCTAAATGCCTACTAACCCAAGAATGGATTAACAAGCTGTGGTACATGTATACCATGGAATGCTATTCGGCCATTAAAAAAAAATAGAGACTTTACAGCCTTTATATTAACCTGGATGGAAGTGGAACACATTATTCTTAGTAAAGCATCACAAGAATAAAGAAGCATGAACCCTATGTATTCAATTTTGATATAAGGACAATTAATGACCTAGTACATGGAGGAGGGGCAGGGAAGGGGAGAGCAGAGAGAGAGAGAGAGAGAGAGAGTGAGAGGGAGGGAATGGGGGAAAGGAAGAGCACAGAGAGTGAAGGGATGAGGTCTCAGTGTGTGACACACCTTTTCGGGGCAAGACACAATTGTAAGAGGGACTTCAAATGCAATCAGTGTAACTTGGTTTCTTGTACCCTCAATGAATCCCCAGCAATTAAAAAAAAAAGTCCCTAAAAGTCTTTTAAGATGCTATGAAAAACCAACAACCACTTGTGAATCCATCAGTAGTAGATCAGAAACTGCACGAAATCCCTGAGAGATTGAAAATGGGTGTCAGACTAACATTAAACATATATATATATATGAAAACTGCTGTAAAAAGCTGACACCAACTCTAGAAGTACTGAGGACTTGAATGTAGTAGATTCAGAAAACAGGAGGAAGCCTGGGACAATGATCAAGGTAACTGCTTGTGGTACCAGAGCAGGAGTATGCCAGTGGACTAGGAGTCAGTGATGTGGCAGGAATAAATAAGTCCAAACATACAAATAAAAATAGGATAAAATTCCCTATTAAAAGAGACCATCAGATTGGGTATAAATGAATGAATACATAAATTAATCAATGAAATCAAGGTGTATAGTTTCTATTAAGATAAAGTGTACAAAACGAAATACCAGGCAAGGGCTAAAAAAGAAAAAGTAGGTGAAAAATACTAATCAGACAAAATAAATTCCTCTAAGAAGATATATGTCATGATACTTTATGCAGCTAGCAACAAAGCTTTAAAATATATAAAGTACAAACAAAGAAATACAAAAAGAAATGGACAAATCCTTGGTCATTTTGTGAGAAAATAATATATTAAGTAAATACCAAAAAAGAACATGAGGATCTGAATAATACAATTAACAAACTTGTTTCCAACAGAAACAGAAAACACATACATTAATTAATCATAATACAATACATTAGAAATTAACAATAAAGGAAACACAGAGGTATGTTCCATATAACTCTTAAATTAGAAAGAAAATGAAAGAAAAGAAATATCCTATTTAGAAATGAACAGTGAGAGTACCATTTCTCAAATTTATAAGATTACATCTAAGTGGTACTCAGAGGAAATGTATAGGTTTAAATGTCTTTTTAGACAAGGACAATTGAAAATAAATAAGAGGCAATCAAATGGTATGCACAAATAAAAGAAAAATATGATCCTGGATGTGAGTAATCCAGATCTAAGTAGCAATTTATAGAAAATAAAGAAGAGAGAAAAATGAAATTCAGGGTGGCACCTGTGGCTCAAAGGAGTAGGGTGCCAACCCCATATGCTGGAGGTGGTGGGTTTGAACCCAGCCCTGGCCAAAAACTGCAAAAAAAACAAAATAAAAAATAAAATAAAATGAAATTCAGACTATGGGAAATTCTACAAGACAATTTGATTTCTTCAATAAATAAATTCTAGGGACGTCACAGGTAAAGAGAGATGGAGAAGATAGGTATAGATTAAAAGAGATTTATTAGCCAGGTTTGGTGGTGCATACCTGTTGTCCTAGTTATTCTGGAGGCTGAAATAGGAGGACCGCTTAAGTGTAGGAGTTTGAGAACAGTCTGGATACTAAAGCAAGACCCTGTCTCAATCAAGCAGTAAAAAAGACTTTTGTTTTCTCAGACTGAATCTCATTTTGTCGCCCTCGTAGAGTGCCATGGCATCATATCTCACAACAACCTCAAACTCTTGGGCTTACCTAATTCTCTTGCCTCAGCCTCCCAAGTAGGTGAGAGTATAGGCACCCACCACAATGCCCGGTTATTTTTAGAGACAGGGTCTCGCTCTGGGTCAGGCTGGTCTCAAACTCATGAGCTCAGGCAATCCACCCACCTTGGCTTCCCCAACTGCTGGGATTACAGGTATGAGCCACGGCACCCGGCCCAATCAATAATAAGATTTTATTTTATTTTTTTTTTCTAGAGACAGACTCTCACTTTATTGCTGTTGGTAGAGTGCCGTGGTGTCACACAGCTCACAGCAACCTCCAACTCCTGGGCCCAGGCAACTCTCTTGCCTCAGCCTCCTGAGTAGCTGGGACTACTGGCGCCCACCACAGCACCTGGCTATTTTTTTGTTGCAGTTTGGCTGGGGCTGGGTTTGAACCTGCCACCCGTGGTGTATGGGGTCAGGGCCCTATTCACTGAGCCATAGGAACCGCCCAATAATAAAGATTTTAAAAACTTACCAAGCAGAAACAATGTATGGACCTTGTTTAGATCCCAATCAAAATAAATAAAGTCTATGAGACAATTAGAAATTTGAACACTGACTAGATATTTGATTTTATTAAGGCATTACTATTATTTTTCAGGTTATTATATTTTAAGAGTTCTTATTTTTTTACAAATGCAAATTAAAAAAAAAATCTAGGATTCATCTCAAAATAATATAGATAAAACAAGATTGGTAATAAATTAGTCCTTGTTCAAACTGCATGACAGGTATATGGAGGGGGTTCATTATACCATCCTGATCTCTTTTGTGTGTATTTGAAATGCTTTAGAAAAAAAAAAGGCTCAGTACCCGTAGTACACTGGTTGCAGTGCCAGCCACATACACCAAAGTTGGTGGGTTCAAACCCAGCCCAGGCCAGCTAACCAACAATGATAACTGCAACAAAAAATAGCTGGGCGTTGTGGTAGGCACCTATACTCCTAGCTGCTTGGGAGGCTGAGTCAGGTGAATCGCTTGAACCCAAGAGTTTGAGGTCACTGTGAGCTGTGACGCCACAGCGCTCTACCAAGGGTGACAAAGTGAGACTCTGTCTCCAAAAAAAGAAAGAAAGAGGGGCAGTGCCTTTGGCTCAGTGAGTGGGCACTGGCCCCATATACCAAGGGTGGCAGGTTCAAACCCGGCCCCGACAACAAAAGAATAGCTGGGAGTTGTAGCAGGTGCCCATAGTCCCAGCTACTTGGGAGGCTGAGGCAAGAGAATCACCTAAGCCCAAGAGCTGGAGGTTGCTGTGAGCTGTGTGATACCATGGCACTCTACCAAGGGTGATAAAATAAGATTCTGTCTCTACAAAGAAAAAAATAAAGAAAGAAAAAGAAAAAGAAAGAAAGAGAAGTAAACTTAGATTTCAACCTCAGAAGTAATAAAAACAATACACAATAAAATAACCTAGAAAGAAGTCATTAATGTAAAGTAAAAGTAAAAAATAAAAAGTAGAGTTAATCAACAAATCTGCCAAAGATGATAGAAAAAATAGAAAACATACATAAACGATAGAAAGGAGAGAAATAACTATAGGTATAGACTGGATTAAAAATAGAAACCAAATCTATTTGCAGTATTATATCAATAAATTTGATAATCTAGACAAAATAATATTCTAAGAAAAAACAAACAACCCAAATTGGCTCAAGATATATAGAAAATATAATCTTTAGGAAACTTTTAAATATAATTCCCATGTTACATAAACTACACAAAAGCATAGAAAAAATCAAAAGCTTCTCAACACATTTTATATAGTTAGCAAAATTTTCAAACCAAAACTCAAAAAGGAGAGCACACATATAAGTAAAAGTTATAGGCCACTCTCTCATATAACAAATTTGTAAAAGTCCTAAATTGAAAACTAACACATTAAATCCAGAAGTATGCAGAAAGAATAATTTATCATGGTAAATTCAAAAAATGATAGAACATTAACTTTTATAATTCACTCTATTAAAAGACTAAAAGTGGAAAAACTACATGATCATTAATTACCAATCAATGCTAAAATTCAACATTCACTTATTTTACAGATAAATAATTCTTAGCTGGATGTGGCAGTACACACTGATAGTCCCAGCTATTCAGGAAGCTGAGAGGGGAAGATTGCTGGAGCCTGGGAGTTTGTATCCAGCCTGGGCAACATATCAAGATCCTATCTCTATTTTTCTTTTAAGTAATTCTTTGCAAACTAGGAATAAACAATATACAAAAAAAATAACCTAGTTAATATCCTTAACTTAATAAAGGATATCTGTCAGAAATGGCACAATGGTTAAATGTGAAATACTAGTAACTTTCTAGTTAGTCTAAAAAAGGAAAAAAAAAAGATAAAAGAAAAAAAAGAATGAGGTATAAATGTTGATAAGGAAGAAGTCAAAGTGTCTACTTAAAAATAATGTTAAAACTCACCTAGAAAATCTATGAAACTCAACTGACAAACAATGAGAAACTAAGAAAGTACTTCAGCAAGGTGGTGAGATAATAAGATCAAAATTTAAAAACTAATACTTTTTCTACACAGGAATAGAAAACAGAAAAGGAGAAATTCAAAATATTAATAAAAAATTTTTTTAAAAAATTCTGAAACAACGCTCACAAGATATATGGTATAAGAATTATATTTAAGGGACAGCGCCTGTGGCTCAGGGTTTAGGGTGCAGGCCTGATATACCAAGGATGACGGGTTTGAAGCCAGCCACAGCAAACTGCAACAAAAAATAGCCGGGCATTGTGGCGGGCACCTGTAGTCCCAGTTACTCAGGAGGCTGAGGCAAGAGAAATGCCTAAGCCCGAGAACTGGAGATCGCTGTCAGCTGTGACACCACAGCACTCTACTGAGGGTGACAAAATGAGACTCTGTCTCTAAAAAAAAAAAAAAAAAAAATTTAGGGCCAGGCATGGTGGCTTAAACCTGAAATCCTAGCATTCTGGTAGACTTAGGCAGGTGGACTGCTTGAGCCTCAGGAGTTTGAGACCAGTCTGAGCAAAAGTGAGATCTTGTCTCTACTAAAAATAGGAAAAATTATCCAGGCTTTGGAGCAGGTGCTGGTATTCCCAGTTACTCAGGAGACTGAGGCAGGAGGATTGTTTGAATTTGCTATGAGTTAGGCTGATGCCATGGCACTTTAGCCTGGGGCAACAGAGTGAGACTTTGTCTCAAGTAAAAAAAAAAAAAAGAATTATATTAAGAAAACTACAAACCTTACTTAAAGACACAAGATGTTTTATGGGAGGCCAAGGGAGGAAGACCCCTTGAGCTCAGGAATTCAAGACCAGCCTAAGCAAGAGGGAGACCCCTTCTCTCCTACAAACAGAAAAATTAGTTAGGCATTGTGGCGAGCACTTGTAGTCTCAGCTACTTGGGAAAGTGAAACAAGAGAACTGCTTTAGGACAGAAGTTTGAGGTTGCTGTAAGCTAAGCTGACAACATGGCACTCTAGCCTGAGTAACAGAGTGAGACTCTGACTCAAAAAAAAAACAAAAAACAAAAAAACAAAGTTCTGATGTATTTCTGGAAATCTAGAAAGTCTTGTACATGTGCAGGGTAGTGCGCATGCTCAGGAAAGACCTAAAAAGCCTAAAATCTAGCATACCTGGCTGACTTCAGACTTTGCTCAAGGCATGCCCACATACCTACACAAAGCCCAAGGTGAATGTCGGAAGAGGTTCAAGGCATACACAGAAATCTAGGACCAATCATTAGCTAACCATTAAATTAACTGAGCAAACACTTCTGTGATTACAAACTACAGGGAATATAGAGTTTATAGAATGAGTCTAGGAAAGTTACTAAAAAAATGAGTGAGGTTTATTCTAGGAATACAAGGTTGATTTAATATTCAAAAATCAATTAATACAATATATGGTATCAATTAAGAACAAAAATAATATGATCATGTCAATAGATGATGAAAAAGCATTTTGACAAATACTTGTTTGTGATAAAAAAAAAAAAAAAAACAGTTGGCTGGGCACAGTGGCTCAGGCCTAGAATCCTAGCACTCTGGGAAGCTGAGGAAAGTGGATTATCTGAGCTCAGGAACTTGAGACCAGCCTGAGCAAGAGTGAGATCCCACCTCCAATAAAAATAGAAAGACTAGTGGGGCACTGTTGCAGGTGCCTGTAGTCCCAGCTACTCAGAAGGCTGAGGCAAGAAGAAGATTGCTCAAGCCCTAGAGCAGTGGTTCTCAACCTTCCTAATGCCATGGCTCTTTAATAACAGTTTCTGTGGGTTGCGACCCACAGGTTGAGAACTGCTGCCCTACAGTTTGAGGTTGCTGTGTGCTATGATGATGCCACAACACTCTACCCAGGGCAACAGAGTGAGACTCTGTCTCAAAAAAATAACACTCGACAAACTAGGTATAAAAGGGAACTGCTTCAATCTGGTAGGAGCATCTATGAAAAAGCCATGCTTAACATCATACTTAACAGTAAAAGACTGAATGTTTTTCTCCCATGATCAGGAATAAGATAACAATATTCATTCTCACTTCTATTCAACATTGTACTGTAGGTTCTAGCCAGGATAATTAGGCAAGAAAAAGAATAAGGGAATAAGGCCATCCAGACTGGAAAGAAAGAAGTAAATGTATGTCTATTCACAGATGACATGATCTTGTATACAGAAACCCTAAAGAATCTATTAAAAATCTATTAAAACTAATAAGTTCTGTAAGGTGCAGATACAAGAACAATATACAAAACTCAATAAACAATTTGGAAAGGAAATTAAGAAATCAATTTCACTTATAATAGCACTGAAAAGAGTAAAATACTTAGAAATACATTTATCAAAAGAAGTATA
The DNA here is from genome assembly GCF_000181295.1 of Otolemur garnettii. NCBI lineage: Eukaryota > Metazoa > Chordata > Mammalia > Primates > Galagidae > Otolemur > Otolemur garnettii. Next base: position 1,613,944 of record NW_003852614.1, read on the forward strand.
AATTTTACTTATATTCTGAAAATTAAAAAAATTTTGAAAGATTTTAAAGAAAACTTAAATTTAAAAACAGACATCTGATGTTCATACACTGAAAGACTTAATATTGTTAAGATGGAGGGCACAGGAGTTGAAGGTTACAGTGAGCTATGATGGCATCATGGCACTTTAGCCTAAAGAAAAAAGAAAAGATGCCAATACTTCCCAAATGGATTTACAGAATCCCTATGAAAATCCCAGCTGCCTTTTTTTTTTTGCTGAAATTAATAAGCTGAACCAAACATTCATATGAAAATGAAAGGGACCCAGAATAGCCAATACAATCTCGAAAAAAAACTAAGTAGGAAGCCTTACACTTCCCAATTTCAAAAATTACCACAAAGCTATAGTAATCAAAACAGTATGGTTCTGGCATAAGGATAGAATAAAGATATAGTCAAAGGAAGAGAGTCCAATTGTTTTTTTGTTTGTTTGTTTGTTTTTTGAGACAGAGTCTTGCTCTGTCACCCTGGTTAGAATACAGTGGTGTCATCATAGCTCACTGAAACCTCAAGCCCTGGGCTCAAGTGATCCTCTTGCCTCAGATTCCCAAGTAGCTGGGACTACAGGTGCCTACCATGATACCTGGATAATTTTTCTATTTTGAAACGAAGTCTTGCTCTTGTTTAGGCTGGTCTCGAACTCCTGAGCTCAAGTAATCCTCCTGCCTCAGCCTCCCAGACCGCTAAAATTATAGGCATAAGCCACCACACCTGGCCCAATTGCTTCTTTATATGGATACCAAAAATAATTCAATGGACAAAGAATAGTCTTTTCAATAAATGACATTGGGCTACTGGATATCCACATGCAAATGAATGAAAAAGGACCAGTATTTCATAACATATACAAAAATTAACTCAAAATGGGTCAAAGACCTAAATGTAATAATGGACATTTTCCCAAAGAAGATGATGCAAATTGCCAATGAGCATATGAGATGATGTTTAACATCATTAACCATCAGCAAAATATAAATGAAAATCATAATGAGATACCACTTCATATTAACCAGGATGGCTATAATTAAAAAAGACACAATAGGGCTAGGTGCAGTGGCACTTCATATTAACCAGGATGGCTATAATTAAAAAAGACACAATAGGGCTAGGTGCAGTGGCTAATAATATATCACTTCATACTAACCAGGATGGCTATAAGTTAAAAGACACAATAGGGCTGGGCGCAGTGGCTAGTAATCTAGCACTCTGGAAGGCCGAGGTGGGTGGATTGCCTGAGCTCATGTGTTTGAGACCAGCCTGAGCAAGAGTGAGACCTTGTTTTTAAAAAAAGAAAATAGCCAGGCGCAGGTACCTGTAGTCCCAGCTACTTGGGACTTAGAGGGTCGTTACTTACTCAAGGTGGGGAATGGAGAACATATGCTAGGGGGAAATACGGAATGACTGCTAACAGGTACAAGTTTCTTTTTGAGGTGATGAAAATATTCTAAAATTTTTTGGGTGATGGCTTTATAACTCCTTATGAATATGTTAAAAATTACTGAATTTTACATGAAGGCTATGTTAACCAGTTTGATGGAAGTGTCTTGGATTGTGTATGAAAACACCACACTGTACCCCCAAAGTGCATCAATGTACACAGTTACCATTCAATAAAAAAAAAATAAAAATAAAAAAATAAAAAAAAATTACTGAATTTACACTTTAAAAGGGTGAATGTTATGATATTTTAATTATTTCTTAATTTAAAAAAAGGTTAAACAGAGTTACCATATGATCCAGCAATTCCACTCCTAGGTATATATCTGGAAGAAATTAAAAAAAAATCTGTATATGCAAAAACTTACACAGGCCAGGTGCAGTGACTCATACCACCTTGGGAGGCTGAGGCAGGAAGAATTGCTCAAGGCCAGGAGTTCAGGACCAACCTGGGCAACAATGATATCTCATCTCTATAAAAATTTTAAAAATTAGGCTCGGTGCCCATAGCTCAGTGGTTATGGCACTGGCCACATACACCAGGGCTGGCAGGTTTGAACTCGGCCCGGGCCTGCTAAACAACAATGACAACTACAACAAAAAAGAGCCAGGCATTTTGGCGGGCACCTGTAGTCCCAGCTACTTGGGAGGCTGAGGCAGCAGAATCGCTTAATCCCAAGAGTTTGAGGTTGCTGTGAGCTGAGACGCCATAGCACTCTACTGAGGATGACATGGTGATTCTCTATCTCAAAAAAAAAATTATTTTTAATTAGCCAACTGTCATCCTGCAGTTTCAGCTACTCAGGAGGCTGAGGCAAGAGGATCACCTGAGCCCAAGAGTTTGAGACTGCAGTGAGCTAAGATGATGCTAAGGCACTCTAGCCAAGACACCAGAGTGAGACCCTGTCTCAAAAAAAAAAATAATAAAAATAAATAAATAAATAAACTTTATACATGGAAGTTCATAGAGCAGTATTCATCATAGCCAAAATTGGAGACAACTGATGAATAGACAAATAAAATGTGATATATCCATACAATGGAATATTATTCAGTAATAAAAAGAAACAAAGTACTGATATATGCTACAACATATATATACCTTGAAAATATTATGCTAAGCTGGTCACATATAATCACATATTGTAGAACTACATTTTTATGAAATATAGGTTGGTAGTTTGTCTAGGGCTAGGGAAGGGGGAAGAAATGAGGAGTGACTGCTAATATATATGGAAGCTTTATTCTGGGGTGATGAAATGTTCTAAAATTAAAATGTGGTGATGGTTATACAGCTCTGTGAAGATACTAAAATCCACAGGAATGTACAGTCTAAATGGGCAAATTTTATAGTATGTGAATTATATCTCAATATAGCTATTAAATAAAACAACTTGGAACTGAACACCCAAAAGAAGATAAAGAAAGGCAGCGCTTGTCGCTCAGTGGGTAGGACCCAGCCCCATATACCAAGGGTGGGTGGTGGGTTCAAACCTGGCCCTGGCCAAACTACAACAAAAAAATTGCTGAGTGTTCTGGCAGCCGCCTATAGTCCCAACTACTAAGGAGGCTGAGGCAAGAGAATCACCTATGCCCAGGAGTTGGAGATTGCTGTGAACTGTGATGCCATGGCACTCTACTGAGGGCAATAAAATAAGACTCTGTCTCAAAAAAAATCTTTAAAAATAGTATCAAAAAAGCTAAATATCAAGTGTAATATAGAACAAAAAAGGACACTTTTAAATGTAGAAAAAATAAGGAAGCAATAGGTCTCTTTCCTATACCAACAGTATAATGACAATAAATGACAGAAGTAAAATCCTCAATTACTATTTTTCCTTCTGCCTCTCTACTCCTAAGAGGGAACCGAAGCCCAATATGAATAAAGAGGTAGTAAGTATACAGTCAACTATTTTAATAATAGTTCAAATATCTTGGAACAGATGAATTATAGCCAAAGGAACTGAGAATAATTTCAAACAAGACTGCTGAAGCCATGTCAATGGTATTTGAGAATCATGGAGAAAGATGTTTTCAGAAGACTGGACAGGAAGGTAAAAGCTAATCCATAAATTACAGACAAGTGTGTTTGATATAAGTCTAGATTATTACAGGTAGAGCTTGTTAGAATCAATAAATGGAAGAATAAGCAATAGAAGTCAGCTTAAATTCACTAAGAAAAAGTCAGTTTAGGCTAATCCTCATTTCTTTTTGCTCTGATACTAAGCTAGTAACTATGAGAAATACAGTAGATATAATATATCTAGACTTAACTGTTTGATGAAATCTTTAATGAGGTCCTTAAGAAAAAATTGAGAAACAGGAGCTAGATATTAATTTTTGTTAGATAGATTAATAATCACTTGAAGGACCATTCCCAAAGCATGCAGATTACCAGGTCACTATCATGTTAGAGGATGGTTTCTTTTTTTGTTAAAAAAAAAAAACAAAACCCAGGGTGGCGCCTGTTGCTCAGTGGGAAGGGCATTGGCCCCATATACCGAGGGTGGCGGGTTCAAACCCAGCCCCGGTCAAACTGCAACAAAAAAATAGCTGGGTGTTGTGGCGGGTGCCTGTAGTCCCAGCTACTCCAGAGGCTGAGGTAAGAGAATTGCTTAAGCCCAGGAGGTGGAGATTGCTGTGAGCTGTGTGACACCAGGGCACTCTATCCCTACCAAAAAAACAAAACAAAACAAAAAAACCCCAGCTACTTTTTGTCGTAATTGTGATTGTTGTTTAACTGGCCTGGGCAGGGTTTGAACCTGCCACCCTAGGTATATGTGGCTGGTGTAACCACTGTGCTATGGGTACAGGGCCAGAGAGGAAAGTTTCTAATAGTACACAGCATACAGTTCTTCTAGCCTTAGGAGCTTCATCACTTAAATCCAGCAACTTGAATGAAGATGAGGTTTTATGTGACAACATCTGAAGGGATAGTGAATACTTAAAATGACAGAACCAGGACATTGATCTTATTTTTTATTTATTTTTTGAGACAGAGTCTCATTTTGTCACCCTCAGTAGAGTGCTGTGGTGTCACAGCTCATAGCAACCTCCAAGTTTTGGGCTTAAGCAATTCTCTTGCCTCAGCCTCCCAAGTATCTAAGATTACAGACACTCGCCACAATGCCTGGCTATTTTTTCTTGCAGTTATCATTGTTGTTTAACAGGCCAAGGCTGGGTTGGAGCCTGCCTGCCTTGGTATATGTGGCTGGCGCCCTAACCAGTGAGCTATTGGTGCCAAGCCAAGGACACTGATTTTAATTATAAGTAGATGGGGATAAAACAAAACTAAAACTTGCCTGGACCAGATAAAATCAAACCAAGAACCAGATCCAAATCTCATACCTGAATTAGAGAATGAATGCAAGGGAAAGAAAAAGATCTTCACTATTTCTGAAATTGGCCTCAAACTTGAATTGTAGTTACTGTTATAAAGTGATTGGGGGTGGCACCTGTGGCTCAGTGAGTAGGGCGCCAGCCCCAAATACCGAGGGTGGCAGGTTCAAACCCAGCCCCAGCCAAAGTGCAACAAAAAATAGCTGGGCATTGTGGGTGGGCACCTGTAGTCCCAGCTACTCAGAAGGTTGAGGCAAGAGAATCGGCTAAGCCCAAGAGCTGGAGGTTGCTGTGAGCTGTAACGCCACAGCACTCTACCAAGGGCGACAAAGTCAGACTGTCTCTTAAAAAAAAAAAAAGTGATTGGAAATATCCCAGTCAGTACACCAATAATACCAACAAGTGTACTAAAAGTTTTTATCTACAATTGTGACCTTAATTACGCTCTCACCCTCTCTTAGACGATCCCCTTCAGCCTTGGTTTTCTTCTGCCTTTCTGATCCAGCAAGGTCTACAAGATGTAGCTTGGAGCGAAAACTACTATTTCTGTAATAATGATAGGAAGACACAAATGAGAATGGTCCATAGTTTGAGAGTAGCTGAATATCAAAGCTGATCAGCTATCAGTTCCCATTTTCTTTCAAGTCCATCAAAATGGCTCCATTGGTCACTAGTGCTCATCTGATGTCTGATGATTTGTCAAGTCAATTGAAGAAGCAGCTTAATATTCAACCTTAATAGAACTAATATTAAAAATATTTACTCTTTAAATTTTAACTTACTTGTCATTTTTCTTTCTTTGTTCTATAGAGATTGTAAAGATGGCATGAGATCTGGATGACTGAGAATTCATAGCTGTGGAGGCCACGGTCCTACAGTTGTTGCCCTGCTCCAAACAGGAAACAGTATCCAGGGCAACTAATACCGTCTTCTCAGTGAGTCCTACAATCTAATTCCAAGAAAGAAGAAAATTCCTTTATGATTCATTCTTCAAATGCTTGATGAAAAATATAGGGATTGGAGATTTGAAATAATGCTTTGATGTTCCAGTAGAACCTCAATAAACAGAATCATTGTGGTAAAGAAGAACTTTTTCACTAGCAAGCCTGTGAAGATCACAGGAAACCACTGTCTCTAATCTTCCTTAGGAACATCACAAATAAGGGTACCAGCCTATATTAGAGCTAGAAAAGATGTCTAGAGTTTAGGATAGCAATGCCTATGTGCCTTCTAGGGAGATCCAAGTGAAGAGGATCCTCTTTTTAAGATCTTTATATGTTCCATGCTGGTCTATAAAAGTTCTCCCAAGTTTTTCAATAAGAGTTGTCACTAGCCACATGTAGCTACTGAGCACTTGATATGTGGCTAGTATGCTGGAGGAACTAAATTTTAATTTTATTCAATTTTAATTAATTTAAATTTATTTATTTATTTATCTTGAGACAGAGCCTCAAGCTGTCGCCCTGGGTAGAGTGCTGTAGCATCACAGCTCACAGCAACTTCCAACTCCTGGGTTTAAACTATTCTCTTGCCTCAGTCTTCCAAGTAGCTGGGACTACAGGTGACTGCCACGTCGGCTATTTTTTGGTTGTAGTTGTCATTGTTGTTTGGTGGGCCTGGCTGCATTCAAACCCGCCAGCTCTGGTATATGTGGCTGGCACCTTAGCTGCTTGAGCTACAGGTGCTAAGCCAATTAATTTAAATTTAAATAGTCACTTGTGACTAATGGCTACTATACTGGACTTATTAGCCTCAGAACTCCGTAAGTAATTTTAAAATATTTAACTGATAATAGCATTCCTTTAAGAAGTAACAAGGTGGCTCGGCGCCTATAGCTCAACCGGCTAAGGCGCCAGCCACGTACACCTAA
>NW_003852614.1:1620867-1624576 GCF_000181295.1 Otolemur garnettii
GACGAAATTAAATATGCAGCCTTCCTTTCCCACTAGATCTCCCCTCTAGATTAACAGAGGCATCACATAAAACCTGAAAGACATCTAAGATATTAGCAGCCATTTATAACTACAGTGGCAAATAAAAGGGATGCTGCCAACAATTTTTAATAACATGAAATAAGAGACAAACATACCTTTATGCCTTCCTTAGGATCCTCCCGTATATTTATTTGAGGGGTTTTCTCACGAGACGGGCATAGAAGATCCAAAATTTCTTCATTATAAATCTGGCATTATTAAAAATAAAGTGGCAAATCAAGATGTTAACAGTGGCAATCTCTGGGTAGTGGAGTCATAGGTAATTTAAAACTTTTTTTTTTTTTTTTGTAGAGACAGAGTCTCACTTTATCACCCTCGGTAGAGTGCCCTGGCCATCATACAGCTCACAGCAACCTCCAACTCCTGGGCTTAGGCGATTCTCTTGCCTCAACCTCCTGAGTAATTGGGACCACAGGCACCCGCCACAACACCTGGCTATTTTTTTGTTGCAGTTTGGCTGGGGCTGGGTTTGAACCTACCACCCTCGGGATATGGGGCAGGCATCCTATCCACTGAGCCATAAGCACAATACAGATAATTTAAACTTTCTTGTGACTTTTTGTATTTAAAAATTTGTTTACAATGAATATGTATTATTTTTAGAATGAAGAAAAGGCCTTTAACCCTGTAAGTAATCATTTTTTTTTTTTTGAGACAGAGCCTCAAGCTATCCCCCTGGGTAGAGTGCTGTGACATCACAGGTCACAGCAACCTCCAACTCCTGGGATCAAGCGAGTCTCCTGCCTCAGCCTCCCAAGTAGCTGGAACCACAGGCGCCACCAGAATGCCCAGCTATTTTTTGGTTGCAGCCGTCACTGTTGTTTTGGCGGGCCAGCGCTGGATTCAAACCTGCCACCTTAAGTGTATGTGGCTGGTGCCTTAGCCACTTGAGCCACAGGCGCCGAGCCTAAATAATCATTTGATATGCTACAAGAATGAATTCACATATCACTTGTAACACAATTGAAACGGCTCTCTTAGAGTTTCTTAAAAATAGAACACATGTAAAATAACACAAGTACCCAAATTCAGTTCTTTGATGGTGTCCTAATACCATCACATTCACCAATCTTATTAAAATGTGAATAATGGGTCCTTAGGTGGGGGGGATGAAGGTGCAAAAAGGAGAAGTAGCAACTAATATTTAAACAGTAAGCATAACTTTAGATACTTAGAACAGTGCTTAAGCACATATTTAAGTAGTATATTTGCCATTGCTATTGGCGTCATTATTTAACATACCAATTTCCCAAGTTATTTATTTATTTTTTGAGACAGAGCCTCAAGCTGTCGCCCTGGGTAGAATGCCGTGGCATCATGGCTCACAGCAACCTCCAACTCCTGGGCTCAAGCAAGTCTCCTGCCTCCACCTCCCAAGTAGCTGGGACTACAGGCGCCCACCACAACGCCTGGCTATTTTTTGGTTCCAGCCATCATTGTTGTTTGGCAGGCCTGGGCTGGATTCGAACCCGGCACCTTAGGTATATGTGGCTGGTGCCTTAGCCACTTGAGCCACAGGCGCCAAGCCCAAGTTATTTTTGTATTTGTTTACCTTGGCTGCGACTAGGTTAATGAAGAGACTCAAGAAAGCTAATCTAATGCTGTTAACTTTCACTCTTCTAATTCTACACCTCTAATACCTACTAACACATTGAGATTCAACTTCAGGATGAAGTATTCACACATAATTTATAATTGCATGCTTAAATTGTACCAGTTTTATTATTCTTCCTTAAAGATATAAATGCTATAGAACTAACCAGCTAGTTTTCCAGAAGCCATTAGTTCTCTAAAGATGTTTTTGGTGTCATGAGATTAGATATAACTGGCCAGTCTACTTGCCTACTAATATACATACTAACACATAAACTCCCACAAAGTTAAATTTCCTAATTTAATCTGTTTTATTTACTGATAAATCGCAAGTACCTGATATATCCAAGTGCCTAGCATAGGGCCTGGCACACAGTAGGTGCTCAATAAATATCTGCTGAATTAACACACTCTATCACCACTTACACAGCCTAACATTTCACTTGGTTTTTATAACATTCTTCATGAGGCAGCAGCATTATCATTTAAGCATCAAAACAGTAAAGGGAAATCAAACACTTTTCTGTGGACTCTATAGGGAATCAGTAATAGAGAAAAACTAGAATTAAAGAATTTATATCATCTTTTTAAATGGCAGTGCCATTTAACAAGATTCCTTTAATAATCAGATTAAAGAAACTATTCTAACAGCAAGGAAAGAATTCCATGGGAGCCAGATCTAACTGAGCCAATAAGTTTTCTCTATCAATTTATTAAAAATGCAATTTACAATTTGAGTCATGCCAGGAAAAAATCTGAGTTGAATTTTTCTGTAAAGATAATTTTGAATTCATAATAATTAAAAATAAATCACTTACCTCCAAGTAAGACACTTTCAGAGTAAATTCAAAGTCACTCCTTTTATCAACTTCTTTGAAGAGTAGTTGTATTACCCTAGGAATGACCCCAACTGTTGGCTCATTTTCTTGTTCTGCAGTGTATGCACCTCCCATCGAATAGGTTTTTCCAGACCCAGTCTGCCCATAGGCCAGGACAGTTGCATTATATCCTGGCAAAACAGCAGTTGCATGCATAGTGGTGTTCTAACATTTTCATACATTCAATATACTCCATTTCCTTCAGCAATTAATTATAATAAAATTGAGATTGTTCTCTTAAGACAGTCTCCTAGGAATAGCAGACTAAAAGTTCTGTGGGTGACATGACTTTGCACTACTCAAAATAAATAAAAAGCACCAAACAAACAAAAAACCTTAGACTGTATCCCCTCTTGATAGCCCCTTAAAAGATAAGAAGTCAAACAATTAAAGATACAACTGAGTGACATGAAGGTAGCCAAATCACTGAAAAAGCCATTCAAAGCTTTATAATTCTACTGGCTCCCTATTTCAAGCAATTCTAACTTACGGTAATTAAATAAAAATCCTACAAGTTAAATAAAAAGAAGAGATTATGGCATATAATTCTTTGATTAAAAGAGTCTTCATTTTAAAAGGCAACAACATTGTTTTTTATAGTCAATGAAAGCATCTAATTCCTATCTGAACTCTCAGAATGCATCTGGACCACATTATCATGTTCCTCACAAAAGTATCATTGAAGTATGATCCAATGCGATATATGTCTTTCGATTTTGAAAAGGATTGATAAAGAATCACTCATTAAAAAGTGTTCACAATAAAGTTAACTGTAAAAAAGCAGGTTAAAATAACTGTTAAGTAAAAATAAAATCAAATAAATTTAAAAAACTGTTAAGTGTATGTATAGGAAAATATCAAAGAATACCAATTATTAACATTTTGATTTTTATTTCCGAATAATAGGACGATAAATGATTTTTGTTTAGGTTATCTTTTTTCTTCATTTGTATTTTCTAAATTATTAAACAGAATGCACTATTAAACACTGGCTGTTTTGTTGTTACCTGTTATCATTTGCGGAAAGACCCACAAATATATTTCTTTCTTTTTTTTGAGACGGAGCCTCAAGCTATCCCCCTGGGTAGAGTGCCATGGCATCATGCTCACAGCAACCTCCAACTCTTGGGCTCAAGCGAGTCTCCTGCCTCAGCCTC
>NW_003852614.1:1625812-1652211 GCF_000181295.1 Otolemur garnettii
TCCCAGCTACTTGGGAGGCGGAGGCAGGAGACTCGCTTGAGCCCAGGAGTTGGAGGCTGCTGTGAGCTGTGATGCCATGGCACTCTACCCAGGGGAATAGCTTGAGGCTCTGTCCCAAAAAACAGCCTTAGGTAGATCATTCAGGAGGTATTTCAGAGGAAGGCATTATTCCCTTAAGAGATGACCACTCCATGCATTTTATTAATGCCCCTGAAGACCAGATACTAATGATCCTGACCCTGTGTAGGCCTAGCCTAATGTGTTTGTGTCTTAGTTTTTTAAAAAATGTTTACAAAGTTAAAAAAAATGTTAATTTTAAAAAGTAGAAAAAAAACATAAAATTAGGATCAAAAAATGAAAATACTTTTATATAGGTATATGTGTGTTTTAAGCTAAGTGTTAGTACAAAAGAGTGAAAAAGTTTAAAAAATTAAGAAGTTAGGGCTCGGCGCTTGTAGCTCAGTGACTAGGGCACTAGTCACACACACTAGAGCTGGCAGGTCCAAACCCAGCCCAGCCCTATCAAACAATAATGACAACTAAAACCAAGAAATAGCCAGGCATTGTGGTGGGCACCTGTAGCCCCAGCTACTTGGGAGGCTGAGGCAAGAGAATCGCTTAAGCCCAGGAGTTTGAGGTTGCTGTGCATTGTGACGCCATGGCACTCTACGAGGGTGACAAAATGAGACTCTGTCTTGAAAAAAAAAAAGAAATTAAGAAGTTAGGCTGGGTACACTGTCTCATGCCTATAATCCTAGCACTCTGGGACACTGAGGCAGGTGTACCAATTACCTGAGCTGAGGAGTTTGAGACCAGCCTGACCAACCAGCTTGTCTCTACTAAAAATAGGAAAAAAATAAAAAAATCAGGAAGTTTATAAAGTAAAAAAGTTACACTAAGCTAAGATTTAATTATTATTGGAGAAAATTTTTTTATAAATTGAGTGTAGCTTATGTGTACAACGTTTATTATAAAGTCTACAGTAGTGTATAGTAATCTCTTGAGTATCCACATTTGCTTACCAATCACTGACTAACCCAGAGCAACTTCTAGTCCTGTAAACTGACTTCTTGGTAAGTGCCCTAATACAGGTATACCATTTTTTATCTTTTATACTTTTTATCTTTCATAATGTATTTTCACTGTACCCTTTCTATGTTTAAATATACTAATGCTTACCATTGTGTTACAATTGCCTACAGTATTCAGTAAAGTAGTATGTTATACAGCTTTGAAGTCTGGGAGCCTAGGTGTGTAGAGGGATACTGTACATAATATTGGTTTGTGTAAATATATTCTATGATGTTTGCACAATGATGAAATCACCTAATGATGCATTTGTCAGAATGTATCCCTGATGTTAATCGATGTATGACTGTAACTCACTAATTAACTGTAGGGTAGAAGCTACTAAAACCGTAAGCACAGCACCTAGAAGGAACTACAAATCAAAATTTACAACAAGGTTAAAAAAAAAAATGAACTTAGGGAAAAAATATAACTCATATTAGGGTGATAGATATGATCTAAAGGAACACAGGCAAGCTTTCTCTATTAAATGATCAGAATACTTTTTTCAAAGCTGTTAACTACTATTTACCAAGATAATTTAGGAGTCTGAAGGAAAAGCTTTTAAGTTGTTTTTTTGAGACAGAGCCTCAACCTATCCCCTTGGGTAGAGTGCCATGGCATCACAGCTCACAGCAACCTCCAACTCCTGGGCTCAAGCGAGTTTCTTGCCTCAGCTTCCCAAGTAGCTGGGACCATAGGCGCCCACCACAGCACCCAGCTATTTTTTGGTTGCAGCTGTCATTGTTGTTTTGGCAGGCCCAAGCTGGATTCGACCCGCCACCTTAGGTGTACGTGGCTGGCGCCTTAGCCACTTGAGCCACAGGCGCTCAGCCAACTTTTAAGTTTTGAAACAATGTGTCAATCTAAATGAAAGCTTTGAAGTTTTGAAAGAACTTGGTCTACATGAAAGATCATAAGATAATACTAAATTGAGGTTTTTTACTATAATAGATTGCTGGTACTACCCATCACCTGGCATAACCATGGTGTAAGAGAAAAACATTCCATAATTTTCTGCAAATACCACAGATATGTATTGATAGCAATAACTTGGGAAACCAGGCTTCAGTACTTTTTATAAAATACTCAGGGTTCTATAGTACCAGCAGTTCAGAATAAAAGTGGGTGCTGTTGGGCTAACTATAAAAAAATACTGGCCTTGGCTAGGCATGCTGGCTCTTGCCTGTAATCTTAGTACTCTAGGAGGCCAAACTGGGAGGACTGTTTGAGTTCAAAACCAGCCTAAGCCAGAGCAAGACCCCATTTCTACTGAGAATAGAAAAATTAGCTGGATGTTGTTTTGAGCACCTGCAGTCCCAGCTATTCAGGAAGCTGAAGTAGAAGGATCACTTGAGCCCAGGAGTTTGAGGTTGCTGTGAGCTAGGCTGATGCCAGGGTACTATAGCCTGGACAACAGAGTGAGACTTGTTCCTCCTCCTCCCAAAAAAATACTGGGTTTGTTTTTGCAACTGAGGGCAATATTAACCAAACATGGAATCACTTTCTACTTTATCCTGCCTTTTTTTGTTTTATTTTGTTCTGTTTTTTAGAGATGGTCTTGCCCTTGCTCAGGCTGGTCTCAAACTCCTGTGCACAAGCAATCGACCTGCCTCTGCTTCCCAGAGTGCTAGGATTACAGACCTGAGCCACTGCACCTGGCCTATACTGCTTTTGAGTACTATAATTAATTCTAATAGTTTTTCAAATTAAGAATATAAAAGTAGAAGTATAGTGTTCTTACTATGCTATAGAGGTACATTCTGAGGAAGGTGACCAGATTGTAAAGGGTCTGAAGACCACATTGTTTTGGAATGGCTAAAGGAAATGGGAGATGGCTAATTAGAAGAGAATTATATAGAATTAATAGTCTTCTAAATGCTGAATTTAAAAAGAAGAGATTAACTTTACAGTGGAGAAGCCCAGCAGATTAACACCTAAATCTAATCAAATGATCAAAATGTTTATCAGCACTAATAGAACAAATGAAAATCATGTGCTGCCTGGTAGGACTCAATGAGAAAAACGGGACCACTTCTCTGTGATATCTCTACTAAAAGATACACAACTTGATCTAGTCATAAGTAAGCATCAGATAAACCAAAAATGTCAAGATCATCAAAGTAGAAAAAAGATGGTTCGGCACCTGTGGCTCAAGTGGCTAAGGCACCAGCCACATACACCTGAGCTGGTGGTTTGAATCCAGCCCGGGTCTGCCAAACAACAATGACAGCTGCAACCAAAACATAGCTGGGCATTGTGGCAGGTGTCTGTAGTCCCAGCTACTTGGGAGGCGGAGGCAGGAGAGTTGCTTGAGCCCAGGAGTTTGAGGTTGCTGTGAGCTGTGATGCCACAGCACTCTATCCAGGGCAATGACATGAGGCTCTGTCTCAAAAAAGGCAGCACAACTCAATACAACATATAATTTTGAACCACATCCTTCTGCTATAAAGGACTTACTGGAACAACTGGCAAAACTTGAATGGGAGTTTGAGGATTAGATGGTAGCAAGGTAGCAATGTAAATTTCATGATTTTGATGGTTGTATCATGGCAACTTAAGAGAAAGTCCTTCTATGTAGGAAATATACACTAAACTATTTGGGAGGCATCAGGTCAACAACTCATCTTAAATGGTTCAGGGGGAAAAAGTTCTATATATTGTTCTTATAAAACATTTTTATAAGTTTGAGATTACTGCACTAATATTTTAAAATCTGAACCAACATGTTCAGTGTGCCTTGAGCTATGACATTAAAAAGAATCTGTGAATAGCTATTGCCTAGGTTTCTGTGAAGGGATGAACTAACATCACTGAGTTAGTAATTACTAGAAAACAAATTTCATTTCAATATAAAGATCTTTATAATGTAATTAGAGGTGTCCAAAAATCAAATATCAACTCAACTAGCTGTAAGTCAATGAGTTCCCTGTCAAAGAAAAATAAATTTATGAGACAGTTTAAATAAGTCCCATTTGTTAATTTTTTTTTGTTGTTACAATTGCCATGGAAATCTTCGTAAAATCTTTCCTCAAACCAACCCCTTCAAGAGTTTTCCCACCACTTTCTTCTATGATTTTAATTGTTTCCTGTCTTAGATTTAAATGTTTTATCCATCTTGAATCAATTTTTGTAAGGGGTGAAAACTGTGGGTCAAGTTTCAGTCTTTCATATGTGGTTATCTACTTCTCCCAGCGCCATTTATTGAATAGAGATTCTTTTCCCCACTGTATGCTTTTGTTGGCTTTATCAAAGATCAGATGGCTAGAAGAGACTGGTTTCATCTTTTGGTTTTCTATTCAGTTCCAAATGTCTATGTCTCTATTTTTCTGCCAATACCATCTGTTTTGATCACTGTGGACTTATAATTTAGCCTGAAGCCTGGTAAACTGAAAATTTTCTGTACAACTAAGGTCACAACAATCAAAGCAAATAGACTATCTTCAGAATAGAAAGACATATTTGCATATTACGAATCTGACAAAGGCTTGATAGCAAGGATGTATAGAGAACTCAAATTATTCAACAAAAAAAGAGCTAACAATCCCATATATCACTGGACAAAAGACATGAACAGAACTTTCTCTGAGGAAGACAGATCAATGGCTAACAAATATGAAAAATGTTCACTGTTCCTAGTCATCAGAGAAATGCAAATCAAAACAACCCTGAGATACCACCTAACCCCAGTAAGATTAACCCACATCACAAAATCTCAAAGTTGCAGACGCTGGCATGGATGTGGAGAGAGGGGAACACTCTTAAACTGTTGGTGGCACTGCAAACTAATACAAGCTTCTTATGGAAAGAAGTATGGAGTTCTCAAAGAACTCAAATTAGATCTCCCTTTTAACTCCACAATACCTCTACTAGGCATCTACCCAGAAGAAAAAAAAATAATTTTATCATAAGGACATATACAGTAGATTGTTTATTGCAGCTCAATTTACAATCACCAAGACGTGGAAACAACCTAAATTCCCATTAATTTAGGAATGGATTAATAAACTGTTGGTATATGCATATCATGGAACGCTATTCAGCCAGAAAAAGATGTATTAACCTGGATGGAGTTGAAACATACTCTTCCAGAAGAATAGAAAAGCAAATATTCAATGTACTCAATACTAATATGAAGCCAGTAGATGATCTAATTTACATCCACATAGGAAAAATACTCATTTCAATTCAAGTTGGGTGTAGGGGGGATAAGAGAAGGGGCAGGGGGATGAGGGAAGGGGTAAGAGAGATGAGAGAAGGGGGAGGGGGGTTTGGGGGTACTTGCACTGAATGGGCACAACATAGGGGTATATGGCACGTCTTTTGGGTGTAAGACATAGCTACAAGAAGAATTCTACCAACAAATTTAAATATTGTGATTTGGTTGTTTGTAACCTCACATTAACTTAAAATAAAAAAATTTTTTGAGACAGGTTCTTACTTTGTTGCCCAGGTATGAAGACAGAGGCATGATCACAGCTCACTGAAACCTCAAACTCCTGGGTTCAAGTGATCCTTCTGCCTTAGCCTCCTAAGTAACTGGGAATACAGGTACACCACCACACCCAGCTAATTTTTCTTTTCTTTTTTTTTTTCTGTAGAGATCAGGTCTTATTATGTTGCTTAGGTAGGTCTTTAATTTCTGATGTAAAGCAATCTCCCACCTTGCCTCCCAAAATGCTACGGTTATAATTATAGGCATGAGGTTCCACGCCCAACCTCAAAGAAAAAATTTTAAACAGACACTGGAAGTTCACCTAACATAGGTAATGCTAGAAAACACTTTTCATTAGATGGAAAGTTTAAACTAGATGATACACAAATATTCCTTTCAAATTTAAGGCACCAGTAACATGACCGTACTTATTGTGTTGAATCTTGAATAACCACTATTCTAGAGTAACAATTAGACATCTCTCAGGAACAGCTCCTTTCTTTAGAATGCTGCTATGGTCTTAACAACATTAAAGCCTTGGCTTCTGCTATAAAGGTCAATTGGCCAGAGTATTCAGGGGCGTTAGGAAATCCCCTTCTCCACCTAAAAGAATTTTACTCATTATTCAAAACCTATCTCACAAAGTTTCACTATCCTGTGAGATTCGTCCCAAATCCCTCAAGGAGAGTTAGTGCCAGGCTTTTGTTTGTCATACCACTTTGTATGAGAGTGCTACTTATATAGTGGTACTTATATAGTAGGGCTGACAGTTGTATATTTTTAACTTTTAAAATATTTTTTAAGATAGGCATAAAAATTTAAAAAAATATTATGCATTCAAAATTAATTATGTAGTCACCTACCTCAACTTCTATGCCTTGGACTTAGAACTCCTTCAGGGTCTAGAATCTATACTATTTATCTCTGAATCCCTCAACAAGCTTTTCAGTGTCTAGGCCTCAAGTAGGTTAGGACACTAATCACCATAGGTATCCACCAAAGAGCTTATAATCAAATGAGGTTTCAGGAAAAACAAATATATATGCAAGTCAAACATGAACAGAACCACAGAAAGCAAATGAAGTATAAAACTAGCTTCAAGGGTACAGAAACTTTCACAAATGTTTATTAGGCTAGGGGCTTTTTGAAGGCATCATCCATTCCTGTATTTGCAGCATAGTGTTCAAGGAAAGTGCCTGGCACATAGTAGTATACTCTCAAGAAACGTTTGACGAATTAGATAACCTCACCTTTAAATATGCCTTTTATGAGTGGTGCTACTGCTGTATTGAAGACTTCTTCCTGTTCAGTAGAGGGGTCAAACACAAAATCGTAGGTAAAGGATTTGTCAGTACCAACCACCACCTAGAGAAGGCAAGTGACAAGGCGTAAGAAAAAAAAAAAAAAAAGACTAGGCCACACTCCTCACTGCGGTTTGGCTCCAGTTCTTCAGGCTTAGGCCTGGACTCTGCTACGCACCTGAGGCTCCCCGGGCACGAAGGAAAGGCACATCTGGCAGCCCTCGCTAATCTCTTTGGGGACCAGAGGGCGACAACGCAGAGCCACTCTTACAGGAATTCCCTTCACCTCTTCCATCTTTATCTTACCCAAGCACCGTCTCTGCAGGGAGAAAAAAAGGCTTGCTGATGAATCTTGGTAGATCAGCAGGGGTGTGACGGCTCCTCCCCAGAGGGTGGGTGGGTTAGGGAACTCAGGCTTAGCGGCTGCAGGCTCCCCTCCCAGGTGAATCGCGGCCTCAGGACTTGGCCACGACGGGACTACCTGTCAGTCGACACACTAAAAAGTGGGAAGTTGCATCTGCAACAAAATGATAAAACTCCAACGGGGACGGCGACAAAGAACCAAAGCCCCTGGGTATCAGGAAAACAGGTTCTAAGGCATTCCCCCCTTAACTCACCAAACTAAATGTCCCTTCCTCGGTCTTCCCTGTTCTCCCGCCGCCCAGTCGCAACCGGAGCTTTAACCGCCCAGTTTCAAATCAATCCCAAAGACACGAACCAATTGCAACGCAGCCAGCCCACGGGCGGAACAAGCACGTCAGCTAGCGAGGGAGGACGTGTTGGGAGGGGGGCCGTGCTGCGCGCTTCCGGCCCCGCCTCTTTCCGACCCAAGCAAGCATCTGCTTCCGGTTCCCAGGCTGAATTGGTGGTGAGCGGATCCCGAGGTGACGGAGGCCGGTCTGCTGAAGAGGTGGTTTAAACGTTCGTGAGCGCGACACTCAAGCAGGATGCGGGGCGGGGATCTGGAGAGTGGCTGGTGATGAAGAAAGGGTCGATCTGGGGACCCCACCATTACTGGTCACATCTAGGGAATGTGGGGCGTGCCTTGCCCCGAGTCTTTGAGGATAGATGGAGTCAGTACTCCCCGGGGCTTTGAAAGTAGGTCTTCTTAGACGCGACCTTATTTCTTCTTCTCCAGGAACAAGGGGGTAACATATTTTGCAGGATTGTTGTGAGAAATGAGATCATCTTTCCAAAGTACCTACCAGGTTGCTTGGCATCCAGAAGCTCTTTGGCAAAGTTAACAGTTTTGTTGTTTTTTTTTTTTTTTAATTCCTTCCTTCCTCCAGTCTTAATACCTAGATGGGCCTCTAGAATGACAGCCTTTTAATGGGTTGGAGCTGTTTTCTGTAACTTGCTGGGCTGCTGTCCCTTTTGAATCACTTTTGTCCACTTTGATCCACCCTTCCAATCCAGGGCCTTACGTGAAATGGACAGCCGGATTCCTTATGATGACTACCCGGTGGTTTTCCTGCCTGCCTATGAGAATCCACCAGCATGGATTCCTCCTCATGAGGTGGGAACCGTCTGTTTTCTTGGGTGGGAGATTTTTTTCCCCCTGGACATGAGATGGTGTGTGAAAGGTAGGATGGCAGAGTTGGAAAACTAAATAGAGAGTGAATCTTAGCCCTTGTTGTAGCCTGAGGACTCAGAAGCTGGATTCTGAGAAGCAGAACTTACTATGGAACCTCTGGCCCGGGTCCATTCACACTAGTGAATTCTGGAAATTCAGAGCCCTAGTTTCCATTCTGTCAAGAGGTGAAGAAGTGGAAAGGTACTAGGCTGCTAACCTGTCCCAATGCTACCCATTTACTCATTTGGACAGTGTTATCTCTTCTACTTAAGCTAAGTCTGTGACTTGACCTTTTATTGACATTGGTGTTCTTATGAAGGTAGATGTGAAGTCTAAGACTGGTATTAAAATTCTGGGGGTTGCTGTGTTTTGCAGAGGGTATACCACCCAGACTACAACAATGAGTTGACCCAGTTTCTTCCCCGACTTGTCACACTGAAGAAGCCTCCTGGAGCTCAGGTGAATTTATGGAGCCAGCTTTGTCCATACCAGAAGTTGCCAGTGGTTGGGGGAATGGATTAGGAAGCAGATGGGGATGGAAGGAAACTTTTCTTCTTGTGGACAGAAAAGCTGAGATATCATTTACACAACTTCTGATGTCACTGAGGAACATACCATGCTGCTGCTATGTATTCTTGTGGTTTTGGTCTCATTTGAGCCTCCATTCTGTGCTCTTGTATTACAGTTGGGATTTAACATCCGAGGAGGAAAGGCCTCCCAGCTAGGCATCTTCATCTCCAAGGTGTGTGTGCCTGGTAGGCAATATAAATAGCTACTTCTATCCAATCTACTTTAGTAGATTCACTGAAGGGACATAATGGGGACACTCCCTTTTCCACGTAAAACTTTGCATTTGGCAAGCCATCTGTCTCCGTACATTGTCAATAGAAAAACAATAGCACCTTACATTTGAATAGCACTGAATTTCACACGTAGTATTCTGAAATTATCCCATCCCAATCACATGTATTCACTCTTTACCAACAGGTGATTCCTGACTCTGATGCACATCGAGCAGGACTTCAGGAAGGGGACCAAGTTCTAGCTGTGAATGATGTAGATTTCCAGGATATTGAACATAGCAAGGTGAGCAGTGCACTTGGGCTATGGTGATACAAGAAGCCATCCCAAATAGAGATTGGATAGGAGTAGCCATCATGGAACTTGATAAGAAAGCATCTTGCCAGACATAGTAACATGTCCCTGTAATCCCAGCTACTTGGAGGCTGATGCAAGAGCAATTTGAGACCAGCCTGAGAAATATAGCAAGACCTCATATCAAAAACCAGAAAAAGTATGGGCACAGTGGCTCATGCCTGTAATCCCAGAATTTTCGGAGGTTGAGGCAGGAGGATTGCTTGAGGCCAGGAGTTTGAGATCAACCTGGGCAACATAGTGAGACCCAATCTCTACAAAAATAGAAACAAATTAGCTGGCTGTGGTGGCACATGCCAGTAGTTCTAGCTACTTAGGAGGTTAAGGTGGAAGGATCGCTTGAGCCCAGGAATTTGAGTCTGCAGTGAGCTATGATTATGCCACTGCACTCCAGCCTGGGCACCAGATTGAGATGCCATCTCTTAAATTTATTTTTTATTTTATTTTATTTTTTTTGAGACAGAGCCTCAAGCTGTCCCCTTGGGTAGAGTGCCCTGGCATCACAACTCACAGCAACCTCCAACTCCTGGGCCCAAGCAAGTCTCCTGCCTTAGCCTCCCAAGTAGCTGGGACCACAGGCGCCCGCTACAACGCCCGGCTTTTTTTTGGTTGCAGCCATCGTTGTTTGGCGGGCCTGGGCTGGATTCGAACCCGCCACCTTAGGTATATGTGGCTGGTGCCTTAGCCACTTGAGCCACACGTGCCGAGCCCATCTCTTAAAGAAAAAGAAAGATAGGGCAGTGCCTGTGGCTCAAAGGAGTAGGGCAGCAGCCCCATATACCGGAGGTGGTGGGTTCAAACCTGGCCCCGGCCCAAAAAAACTGCAAAAAAAGAAAAAGATAATATAACCTAATTCTCTGAAAAACAAGCAAGCAAGGGTCTCTCCTGGGGCAGTGTACCAAAGGGAGCCAGCTATTAGTCACCCAGGAGATTGGAATGGCAAATCCATTTCTCCCTGTAATGTTTCCATCCTGGGTCATATCTCTTCATTTGTACAAGCTGCTTTGTTCTTTCCAGGCTGTTGAGATCCTGAAGACAGCCCGTGAAATCAGCATGCGTGTCCGCTTCTTTCCCTACAGTAAGTGACACTCTCCTTTTCACTTACATGGCAGACCCTAGGTAAGAACTCTTTAAATACTGATGACTAGGGGCCCTATAAGTTGGGGAAGGATAATTGGGAGTTCAAGCTTTAAAATAACCTACTCTTTTCTTCCTTCCTTCCCTCAGATTATCACCGCCAAAAAGAGAGGACTGTGCACTAGAGAGTTGCAGCCCACAACCCTTCATGTGGACTCTGCCAGGACAAGCTGGCTAGACTACAGGGAAGCCACTTTTACACTCAGTCCCTCCCTGGCATAGTAAAATGGGGAAGATAGGGAGACAGTTAACCAACTTTATTACCCAAACTGTACTGTACTTTCAGGTCCCAAGTTTTTTAAGTGAGCTTTATTCCCTGAAAGGATAAGGATGATGATGTCAAGGTATAACCTAGGGAAGCCAGTTAGAAAAAGCAACTGACATTTATTGAATACCATGTGCTAGTCTCTTACATATCATTTATATTATAGAAATCAGTAGAAAAGAATCTTAGGGCTCTTCCATCTGATTTGCCTGGCCATCTCATCCCATCTTTGTACTACCAAAGTTTTTATATGCTTTGGAGACTCCAATAAAACCCTGGTTTTGCTCCTTCCTCCTCCTCCTTTCCCCACAAAAGTAAAACACAGTGCTGAAGAAATGTTGGTGTGACTTTTGAATGATATTGATTGGATGCTATTGAGGCAAGGAAAAGCTCTTTCAAAGAGAAGAGTGACTGAAAAGGACAGAGCAGCACTATACTTATTTCACAACTATCTGTGGCCAAAACATTAGGGAGAACCAGGAAACTCAGCTACAGGAATGGAATAGGGTGAAGAGTGCTGGAAGAAACAGTTCCCTTTTCCCTAGGAGATTTGAACATTTCTCTGCAGGAGACAGTATTAATATAATTCTCTCTTCTTTCCCAGATTCTTTGATCTGGAACACAAACCAAGGAAGGGGCTTGGATGTGTGTCTTTTCAGAGGCAACAGTAAGAAATTGGTTCCCAATTTCTAGTTTGTAGGTTGAAATAGTACTAACTGCTGATTTCTCCCGTTTGTTCACTCCAGTCCCAAATAACTTCCTGCCATGTTCTCAGATCTTCAGTTACCAATCCACCATTAGAGATTCCAGATCACATTTATGCCATTTCCATTGGCATATTCACAATACCCATTCAGTATGAAAAGTTTTCTAGTGAGGTATGGGGTGAAGTGCCACTATGATGAAAGCCAAAAATTTGCCTTGAAAGAATCCTGGGAAGCTTAAACATATATTTCCAGGCCATTCTCTGGAGAGTGATTCTGTTAGTCTGAGGTGGAGCCTGGAAATCTAGATATTTAAGTAAGCAAAGTAAATAAGCCTTCAAAAATGGGAAATACTGTTCTAGATAGTAGAAATATATTTTTATGAGAAAGTTATGGCTCTTCCTATATATCCCACCCAGCTCTACTGAGCTGTAGAGGTTCAGTGCCATTGTTAGGTGGCAACATCCCTTGAGAGCAGAACTGGAGGTAGAATTAATTTGGGAAATTAATTCCTGGGAAATCTTTTTTTTTTCTTTGAGACAGAGTCTCACTATGTCAACCTGGGTAGAGTGCTATGGTGTCACGCTCATAGCAACCTCCAATTCTTCGGCTTAAGCGATTCTCTTGCCTCAGCCTCCCAAGTAGCTGGGACTACAGGCACCCACCACAACTCCTAGCCATTTTTTGGTTGGAGTTGTCATTGCTGTTTGGCGAGCCTGGGCTGGATTTGAACCCGCCAGCTCTGGTGTATGTGGCTAGTGCCCTAGCCACTTGAGCCTCCGGCTCCAAGCCTTGGGAAATCTATTTTATGCTCTTGTTTGCTCTGCTGCCTCCTAAAGCCATCTGAGAAAGAAAATACAGGCATATTGGCTGAATGTTAAAGTCCAAGACTCCCTGTGGTTAACAGATTTTAAAAAATTCATCTAAGAAGTATGGTAAACATGGTAAAAGATCCCAGTCAGGTGCCGTGGGCCTGAGAGGCAATAACCCTCCTGCCCTAAATCTGTTCTCGCATTGAGGTACTTGGAATCGTTCTGTGTTAGGGCACTAGCATGAGGAAATTGCACTGTAGAAGTATAGGTGTAGTATGGAGAAGGTGCAAGCAAAAACAGGCTGAGGCTAAAGGATCAGTCATTTATTGAGGTTTTAAGTAAGAAAATAGTGGAGAATGAATTGTTTTGGCCTTGGAGGTATCCCAGTTGCTGTAGAACTACATTGTCTATAGATGTCTTTTAACCATCAGAGAGGGTAAGATGGAATTCCCGGTTACTGCTAAAAGCTTATACCTAATAGCTGTGAGGTACAGTCAAGAAAAATGATAGGACTTTCAGGGGTTCTGTTTTACTCCTAAGCCCAGGAATTGGAGGAGAATAAGTAGCCAAGTATTTAAACCATAAACCTAGGGGCAGGGAAGGACTGGTATGAAAAGCCCAAACTCAGTAAATCCATCAAGTTAGGCAAAGAGATAGCCTATGGAGTGTCCAACCTTTTTTTTTCTCTGTTGCACATTAGAAGAATAAAAGTTGTCTTGGGCCACACATTAAATACACAAACACTAACAAAAGCTGATTTAGCAAAAAACAAACAGTCCATGCATACTTTTTGTGATGCCTACCACCACAGATAAACAAAGTCCTCCCAAAGTCAGGATATGGCCCACAGGCTGCAGGTTGGACACCCCTATGTAAGCTGTCAGTAGGAACACTTATAATGGATAACTTTGAGGAGAAGAATCCTGGGGGAGACAGCCAAGGAAGGGGGCAAAAATGTACCAAGTGACTTCTCAGTATCTAGTAGGTATAGTCAAGGATGTTGTACATGTAGTGGGTGATTATCAACAGTTTTCCTACTGTGATGGTGATAAGTAGGCCAACCATTGCCATGGGCACTCTTTCTCCCCTCAAAAGTCTCCATGAACACTCCCCACCCCGTGTACACACTGTTCAAACTTTCTCAAGGGGGAGGAACTCCACAGAATTCTCCAACTAATACTGCAGTCCGTTCCATACCATTCACCTTGCTATGCCCAAAGCCCAATCCAGTCCCACACCACACTGCTCTCCCAGGTATAAGAGCTTGGATTTGCACACAGACTGGTATTTAGGTC
Source organism: Otolemur garnettii (assembly GCF_000181295.1). Classification (NCBI taxonomy): domain Eukaryota; kingdom Metazoa; phylum Chordata; class Mammalia; order Primates; family Galagidae; genus Otolemur; species Otolemur garnettii. Next base: position 1,639,558 of record NW_003852614.1, read on the forward strand.
CAGTCTGTGTGCTCAGCCTCCAGGCCTAAGCCTCAAAGCCTCAGACCTTGCTCTGGGCCTCCAAGAGACTGAAGGCACATACATCAGGAAAAGTAGGCAGGGGGCAGCACTGCGCTCTCCCCAAGGGCAACTTGTGACTGTTGGCTTCGCACCCAGGCCTCCTCATACCTTGGGCAATCAAGTACTGGAGTGGAGTGATGGGGTGGAGACAGGGATGGCCTGGGCAGAAAGAAAGCCAAAGGATCCATGAAGGAGTGGTGACTGTATGGAAGAGAAGTCTAGGTCCAAATGGGAAAAGAACATATATCCTAAGGATAATATAATCACAGTGAGGGCATGGGGGCAGGGAAGATCATTCTCAGTAGTTCCATTATTTTCTGGGATGAGGAAGTATCAATGAGATCACCAGGCATATCTGGACAAGCTGATTTATTAGAGCTTTACAACAGAGACCCCCACACAGAGGGGCACCAGAGCAAAGCACTTAGCTCCCCTCATCTCCCTCCACCTCCAAAGCCTTCTGATTTTCCTCCTGGCCAGGCTCCTGCTGTGTGAACTCCTTGATGACTATGTCCTCAGAGCTTACAGAAGCAGCAGAGAGAGGTAGAGGATTAGGAACCCTTTTCTGGGTGTCCTTCATGTTCACTTCCCTCTCCAGATCCCAGAAAAGTGATCCCTTCTTTGCTTCCAAGTTAGGCCCCTTCTTGATAGCTTACTCCCTTGAACCTCACCCCCATCTTCGTAGACCACACTGGTTAGTTTTCTTTCATTACTCCCAAATTTACCAGCACAGAAGTCTCCCAGGAGTGGTGGAAGGGAAATAAGAATGGAAGGAGGGAAGGGGCCTAGGAATAAAGGACAAAAGTAAGTGCGAGGGAGTAGGGGAAAAGGAAAAAAAATGGAAGGGATGAGGGGGGAGGACAATTCTAGAGGAGCAGGAGGTGGAGGGTGGGTATGGAGGTGCAGAAAAGAAAAGGAAGGCACATGAAAAGCCCTCAACCATGAAATGAAGCTAAACCATATGTTTACACTGCACTTGTATTACAATAAAGGGAAGCTTTTTTGCATTTTTATCATAAAATGGTGGGTGGCAATGGAAAGAGGGGGATAGGGCTCCTAGGCTTTGTATTCCATTACCTTGGGGCCTCTGCAGCTAGCATGGAAAGGAAGGGGAAAATGGAGCTGAAGCTGATAAGGGACTCTTCAGTTCCATGAAGAAATGTCTTTACTCTTGCCCCTCCCTTTCCAACCCTTTGCATCATGTACACACAGCATACCTTACTCTGAAAATCTAGATACCCACTCTGCTTGTTAATATTCCATCTCTCACCTCCAAGAGATCAGAACTTTTTGGCCCCTAACCCTCACTCAGGACTACCATTCATGAGAGTCCCACCTGGTCACTCACCATGAGATGGTTTTGGATGGATCAGGATCAGGGGCAGCTCTACACCAACATCACTGTGAGGATCCCAAGATGGAGTTACTGATCTCCTTACAAGCCTGATCCCCAGAACCTCCCTCTTTCCCTCAGTTTTCCAATCTTCTGATGCCTCCAGACTCCTCCCTAGTCACTCTTTCCATCTCCTTATCCCCTTTGCTCCTTGTCCCAATCCTTTGACCCTACAGTCTCTCACCTGGCTGTCAGATCTCCTAGGATTCTGAGGGTAGAATGATACCCAAAATTAGCAGCTTAAATGGAGAAGGGGCAACCTAATTTTATCAGGGGAGGAGAGATCATAAAGCCAACTCTGCCACAGAATGGGTTTCTGGAAGGAAAGGTGATTTGCTCACTGAACTCACAGGTTTTGGGAACCTGGTCTGGGAGAAGTAATAAGAAACAACTATTGGGTCAGTCTAACACAGAGAAAAACAAATGAGAAACCTTGGCTTCCCAACCCCTTCCCAGACAGACTCTGAACCCTCACTCACCCCCCAGAGGACACCATCAGGTTGACTCTGACTTTGTAGGACACTAGGATCCCCAGCAGCTCCTTGTTCATTCCCGGTCGAAGACTGGAGGTTCCATATTCATTTTGTGTGTTTGGGGGAATATGGAGTACTTTGTTGAGTCCTCCCTTTTCTTCCTGTTCATTCTCATCACCACACCTTTCTGCTTCTCCCAGAGGATCTCCCAGGCTTTAATAGCTCCTACCCATTGAGACAATATTTCTCTTCCTAAAATTCAGTTTTACTGTGTCACCCTCTGCTCAAGGGCCTGTTTTTTTTGAATGTTAACTACTCTGCCTGACTTTCAAGGTCCTTAACAATCTGGCTCACATCTAGCCTCCCTAATCCCTTGCCCTAACTCCCTAACAGCTTTGATATAACCTAAGTGGACCCCACTTTCTGTGAGCAGAACGTACCAGGTGGATCCCCACCTTCTGGCCTTTGCCCATGCTGTTTTTCCAATCTATAATGCTCCTTTCTTCCTCCTTTGGTATCCACATCCTTCACATTTTTGAAGATCTAGTTTATTCTATCTCCTCCTGGAAGCCCTCACCAGTTCTGCTACCTTTTTAAAGCTTCTGTTTGATTTATAATCTGAACTGTATGTACTGACATTCAACTGTCAGATTGTCTTTGCATTTCTCTTTATTCCTCATCTAGGCTATAAATTGACTAAAGGTAGAGACTGACTAAATCTTTTTTATCTCCAACATTGCTTAGCATAGGAATAAGCATGTAACTAGTATTCACTAAAAACCTACTAATTGAGAAATAAGGCACAGACCTATATGAGCTTGGGAAAAGCCTCTTCATTGCTCTGGGTTGCTGATCCCCTCTCTATAAAGTAATGCTGTTTGGATGATTTTTAAGGATATTTCTAACAATAACAGCTGATAACTCCTTGATTGATAAGGCATGGGAGAGGTGGGGGATCAACACTCAATAAGATTGTAGCAAGTGGCTTTTGGTGAGAGACATCTAATACTAGGGCCTCTGAAGGCAGAAGGCCAAATGAATGACTTCATAGAATTCTATTAGTTTCATCATATCTCTCTCCTTCTCTGTTCTCCTTGTCCTCCATTTCTCATCTAGTCTTCTCCATTTCTGTATTCTCTAGAGAATAGCTGCTGTATAGACATAGTATTTTTTTTTTTTGAGACGGAGCCTCAAGCTATCCCCCTGGGTAGAGTGCCATGGCATCACAGCTCACAGCAACCTCCAACTCCTGGGCTCAAGCGAGTCTCCTGCCTCAGCCTCCCAAGTAGCTGGGACTACAGGCACCCGCCACAACGCCTGGCCATTTTTTGGTTGCAGCCATCATTGTTGTTTGGAGAGCCCGGGCTGGGGATTCGAACCCGCCACCTTAGGTGTATGTGGCTGGCGCCTTAGCCGCTTGAGCCACAGGCGCCGAGCCTAGATCATGGTATTTAGAGCCAGGTGATGTGTGATTAAATCTTGTCCATCTCTGCCACTTGTTAACTATGCAAGCTTGGATAAAAAGTTCCTTTTGTCTGAGCTTCAGGGAGCTTAAGTGTAATATGGAACAAGAGGGGCAGTGTCTGTGACTCAAGGAGTAGAGCGCTGGCCCCATATGCCGAGGGTGGTGGGTTCAAACCCAGCCCTGGCCAAAAAAAAAACTGCAAAGAAAAAAAAATGGAACAAGAACACGTATGCAGCCTACTTTAATGGGATTCTTACGAAGATAACATAACACATATGTAGTACCTTTGTGAACTGTGTAGTATTATACAACATTAGGATTTTTTCCTCTCCACATTTTCTTTTCTTGCTGCCTTTGACCTAAACTTGCCATTGGTCTCATGGGCATTATTTAGGTTGCTGCTGGTCCTCAATGCTAGAGGAGTCTCTGAACACTAGCCTAGGATATTTTAAACGCAGGCTTCAGTAAAGATGAAACCTCATAGATATATATTTTGCATGTGAAATGGGTTAAGAGTAGGAAATGGAGGCTCTGCGCCTGTAGCTCAGTGGCTAGGGTGCCAGCTACATACACCAGAGCTGGCAGGTTTGAATTCAGCCCAGGCCTGCCAAACAATGAAAACTACAACCAAAAAAAAGCCAGGTGTTGTGGATGCCTGTAGTCCTAGCTACTTGGGAGGCTGAGGCAAGAGAATCGCTTAAGCCCTAGAGTTGAAGGTTGCTGTGAGCTGTGACACCATGACACTCTACTGAGGGTGACATAGTGAGACTCTGTCTCCCCCCCCCCAAAAAAAAAGAGTAGGAAATGGAGGTTACATTTGAGCTTACATGGTGCTAGAGGCCAGGTTGGTATCTTCATGCTTGAGTTTGCCATCCAGTGCTAGGCTCTGTTTCTGGCAGCTAGAAGCCAGGAGTGGGGTTACTGTAAAGCTCTGTAAGAAGCTGGAGTTAGCAGCTACAGTCTCCCTTTGAAAGGACAATAAGAGAAGAACTCAGGTTAAGCTGCTAATTAAGTATAATTCACTCACAAGAATATCTTGCACAACCCTGAGAACCTATTAGAGTATCCAGGAGAGGCGGCATAGCTAACTATGAAGAGAAATGGGAGGAATTAGCTCCGGTGGGAATTCCTTATGCCTCTGGCCATTCTCAGCATTGTGCTTGTCCTCCTGTGGGTAAATTGGGTCCCCTCCTCCAAGTTTTCCTGGTAATCCCTCCCTTTCTCCACTTCAGTCCTCACCTTGACCTTCCTAATTCTTGGGCTCTCCCCCACCTTTTTGTCTTTCCCTTACACCCTCATGTGCCTACTGGTCCTCTTCCCACCACCCTACCTCTTAAATCTCTGACCCCAGCCCCAACACCAGCTCACGTGAACTCCTGAATGAACACAGTCTTGGTGTACTTGTCTAGTGAATACAGGACAACATCTGTGATCTGGTCAACTGAACAAGCCAAGAAAAAGCACATGACTATAATCAGTCGGTCATCCTTGAGACCCCAGCTCACTTCCTTAGATGGGACCTTATACACAGGCATACTATATGTGATGCATTAGTGGACAAACAAAAATATGTATTTTGACACAGCTAAGTGGGGCAGAGTTTTAGAAAAAGACCTGTGGTTTGGGGACCAGGTACAGGGAGGTGGAAATAAAAAAACTCACCTGAAATCTTGATTTTTCTAATGACCTTGCTGGTACAGTTGTTGATGGAAACATTGACAGAGATGGGTTCACCATGGTAGTGAACCTAAAGCAGGAGGAGAGACCCATCATAAGGTTAAAGGAAGAACACCCAGATAAAGACCTAGGAATTCCTATTTCCTTACCACCATTGCTACCCTGGTTACCATCTTTGCCTACCCAAGTAGGTAATCAGTGAAGAAAGGGGATCATCAGAGGTGTTCAAGGATAGGGATCAGGAAGTGGGGGGAGTCACATACCTCCCTGTCCATCCAGGCCTGGAGTTGTAGGGGCTGAGGTGACAGAAGGAAGCGGCGGATGGTCTGGGCCCAGGGGCCAGGCCCTGGCTCCAGGGGTGCAAATTGTACTTTCCGAATAACCAGCCTCACAGAGTCTCTGAACAGAGGCCATGGAGTTAGCCAGAATGTCCCTTTTGGGACCCACAGATCTCCCAAAGAACTGGTCACCATCATACCCCAGTTCTTGCTTGGGTGTGGGGGCAGGGGAACGTTTCCCTCAGAGAACCCCCCTAGACCCTTAATGTAGGTATTTAGACCAGAAGTTAGTAAACTATGGTCCATTGGCCAAATCTGGCCTTTTGTCTGTTCATTTATTTATTTATTTGAGACAGGGTCACTTTTTTTTTGAGACAGAGTCTCACTGTGTCACCCTTGATAGAGTGCCGTGGGGTCACAGCTCACAGCAACCTCAAACTCTTGGGCTTAAGCGATTCTCTTGCCTCAGCCTCCCAAGTAAGTGGGACTATAGGCACTCGCCACAATGCCTGACTATTTTTTTTTCTTGTAGTTGTCATTGTTTGGCAGGCCCGAGCTGGGTTCAAACCCACCAACCCCGGTATATGAGCTAAAGGTGCCGAGCCCTGTTGCCTGTTTTTAAATGGCCTACAAGCTAAGAATGGTTATTACATTTGTAAATGGTGAAATAAATCAAAGAATAATAATATATTATGACATGGATATTATTTCAGCTCCTAGAAATAAAGTTTTATTGGAACACAGCCATGCTCATTCATTTATGTACTATCTGTGGCTGCGTTTGCATTACAATGGTAGAGTAGTTGCAACAGAGACCTTGTGGCTCACAAAACCTAAATATTTCTTCTTTTGGCCCTTTACAGAAAATTTTGCTGACCTCTGCTCTAGACCAAAGAAGAGAACCCACAGGGGATGTAGAACTGTGCATTATTTGTGGTGACAGTGATATGGAGGTCAGAAGTAACACTGTTTCTCTAGTGAGAACAGGATCTGTTTCTTGGCAGAGGCTGGAGGGAAGGATTTGGGGACAAAAGAATACCTTTTGGGGATTTTCTCCTCCATGCTTTCAGCACAGAAACCCTTCACTTCAAAATCAATCCCGCAGGCCTATAAAGAGAACTCATTTCCAGTGCTGTCCCTCCTTCCTCATGGGCCTCTAAGAAAATGCCTGACCTGATGTGTTAGCTGTCCACTTCTCCTTTTTCATTATTGTCCATTTGTCCCACTGTTCTTCTCTGGCACTACCATCTATTGCTCTTTCTTAGAATACAGACTTTACCTTTCCTGCATCGTCAGGACCTGGTTGCAGTGTCACTGAACAGGGCAAGTTGGTGGCCATCTAGAGGACCAAAAGGAGGTCAGCAAACAGAAAAAAATAGGGTCCCCTCACTGTCCTCCTTCTGGAAACCTTGCCCAGGACTTGGAATTGGTACCTGCAGGGTAAAGGGGTAGGCATTGTCCCCCAGCTTGTGTAGAAGTCGCTCCTGTAGGAATGTGAGGGGCCCATTGGGGCTAGTGGGTTCAGCTGGGACCACTTGCTGGGCCTGTACATGCAAATCTTTGCGGAATGTCAGACCAATCACATCCAAGTCAGCATGGCCATAGCGAAAGGCACATGTCAATGTGACAAACACTGCAGGCAAAGAAGGAAGAGAGTGACCTATCAGGCCTGCATGGGAACAGAAGTCTTAAACTGGGTCATAGGAAGACATAAAGAGGTGAGATAATATTATTAAAAGACTGTGACCATGAAGAAAAAGATTAATATATTTGACTATAGTAAAATTTAAAACTTCCTTATGTTGGTCTTTATAAGCAAAGGAGAAGAAGGAAAGCCAAAGAGAAAATAATCTGCAACATATAACAAACAAAATTTTAGCATCCATGCTGGGCACAGTGACTCACACCTGTAACCCTAGCATTTTGGGAAGCCAAGAGAGGAAGATTGCTTGAGGCCAAGAGTTTGAGACCAGCCTGGGTAATAGCAAGACCTCATCTCTACAAAAAACAAATTAGTTGGGAATTATGGGTACCTATAGTCCCAGCTACTCTGGAGGCTGAGGGAGGAGGATTGCTTGAATCCAGGAGTTTGAGGTTGCTGTGAGCTATGATGATGCCACAGCACTCTAGCCCAGGCAACAGAGTGATACCCTGTCTCAAAAAAAAATGTTTTGGTGTTCAGTACATATAGGAACTCCCACAAATCAATAATATCAGTGTAAAAATGTACGAAGAATGTTAATAGGCTATTTATTTATTTATTTTGAGACAGAGTCTCAAGCTGTTGCCCTGGGTAGAGTACTGTGGTGTCATAGCTCACAGCAACTTCTAACTCTTGGGCTCTTGCCTCAGTTTTTCTGTTTTTAGTAGAGACTGTATCTTGCTTTTGCTCAGGCTGGTCTTGAACACGTGAGCTCAAGCAATCCACCCGCCTGGGCCTCCCATAGTGCTAGGATTACAAGCATGAGCCACCATACCCAACCTTAATAGGATCTTTATAGAAGCACAAAAGAGAATGGCCAATAACATATGAAAGCATGTTTAATCTCACTAGTAGTCAGATAAAAACAAATTAAAACTATAAGAAAGAGGCTGGGCATGGTGACTCATGCCTGTAATCCTAGCACTCTGGGAGGCCAAGGTGGGTGAATCACTTGAGCTCAGGAGTTTGAGACCAGCCTGAGCAAAAGTGAGATCCTATCTCTACTAAAAATGAAAGAACTATCTTGGCACCTATAGCTTAGCAGCTAGGGCACCAGCCACGTACACCACAGCTGGCAGGTTCAAATCCAGCCCGGGCCTGCCAAACAACAATGGCAACTATAACCAAAAAATAGCCGGGTGTTGTGGTGGGTGCCTGTAGTTCTAGCTACTAGGGAGGCTAAGGCAAGAGACTTGCTTAAACCTAAGAGTTGGAGATTGCTGTGAGTTGTGACACCATGACACTCTACCTAGGGCAACATAGTGAGACTGTCTCAAAAAATAAAATAAAATAAAAATGAAAAAAATGAGGCAAGAAGATTGCTTGAGCCCAAGAGTTTGAGGTTGCTGTGAGCTAGGACGCTATAGCACTCTACCAAGAGTGACAAAGTAAGACTCTGTCTCAAGAAAAGGAAGAAAACTATAATGAGATATTTCATACCCATCAGACTGTCAGAAATTTAAAACTATGATAGTAATAAGTGCTGATAATGATGTGGAGCAATAGGAATTCTTATATATTGCTAGTGGGAGTATATATCGAACAACCACTTTGGAAAACTGGTGCTGTCCAGTAAAATTGAATCTGCTCATATCTTATTACCTAAGAATTCTACTACTTTATTTATTTATTTATTTTTAGCCCTTGATAGAGTGCTGTGGCATCACAGCACACAGCAACCTCCAGCTCTTGGGCATAGGCAATTCTCCTGCCTCAGCCTCCCATGTAGCTGGGACTACAGGTGTCCGCCAGAACACCTGGCTATTTTTTTGTTGCAGTTTGGCCAGGGCCAGATTCAAACCTGCCACACTCGATATATGGGGCCGGCTCCCTACTCACTGAGCCACAGGCACCACCACTCACTCTACTACTTTAGAGAGGCTCCTCCCCATAAGGAAATACATATGAGAATGTCCATTGTATCAATGTTTGTGAGAACATAAAACTAGAGATAATCTGAATATCTATCAACAAGAGAAAGGGTAAAACACATGTGGTATATTTATATAATAGAATACTAAACCAAGATTAAAAAACATGAAGTAGAACTTCATGTAACGTTTGAATGTGTTCTCTCCACAATTCAGGTGTTGTGATGGTATTAAGATGCCCTTTGAAAAGTGATTAGGTCATGGGAGCTTCTTCCCTCATGAATGGGATTAAGATCCTTATAAAAGTGACCTCTTGCCCTTCCACCTTCTGCTATGTGAGGACACAGTGTCATCCCCTCCAGAGAATGCAGCAACAAGGTACCAGTTTAGAATAAGAGTGCAGCCCTCAGCAGACAGTAGAACCTTAACCTGCCAGCACATTGACCTTGGACTTCCCTGCCTCCAGAACTGTGAGAAAATAAGTTTCTGTTCTTTATACATTACATACACAGTCCCAGGTATTTTGTTATACTACCACAAACACTCAAAAAGTATTGAGTAAAAAAAAAGCTAGCTGCAGAATGATATGCATTATATGTTGCCACTAATAGAAGGTTAAAAACATGTAGAACAATATTAAAGTTGACACAGATATATAAATATGGAATAGAAGTATAGACACATCATGGGAGTAATAAACACTAAATTCAGGATAGTGACTACCTGGGGAGGGGAAAGAAGAGAGGGAGGGAGAGAGGAAGGTAAACCAGATTATGGAAGGACACAATTTATTTCTATAATTTTTTTAAAGCTAGGTAGTGGCTACAGGGTATTCATATAATAATGTGAAATATTTCATAAGACAAAAAGAGACAGATTTGGGGTCATGGCTTGGTGCCTGTGGCTCAAGCAGCTAAGGCACCAGCCACATACACTTGAGCTGGCAGGTTTGAATCCAGCCCAGGGCTGCCAAACAACAATGACGGCTGCAACCAAAAAATAGCCAGGCATTGTGGCGGGCGCCTGTTGTCCCAGCTACTTGGGAGGTGGAGGCAGGATAATCACTTGAGCCCAGGAGTTGGAGGTTGCTGTGAGCTGTGATGCCGTAGCACCCTACCCAGGGTGACAGCATGAGGCTCTATCTCAAAAAAAAAAAAAAGATTTAGGGTCATAATATTTGGGCTTGAATAGAACTTATACAAATCCCTTGAGTTCTCTTGGTCTCAGTTATTTTGCCTGTGAATAATAGGCCTGCACCAAGAGCTCTACATATGTTCTTTTCACCTCACAACAACCCTCTGAAGCATTATCATCCCCACCCTACAGATTAAAAAAATGAAGATGAGAATATTGGCAGAAATGAAACAGTTATAATTGAACTCATTTTTTCAGCTAGTACTTAAGATTAAATGCAGATAGAAAGCCTCCAAAACGCAGAGGCTTTCTTAGAGGGATACCTGTTCAAGGACAAGTTGACAGAGATTGAGGCGGGAAGGATTTAGAACAGGAGTAGGTAACCTTCTTTCTTTCTTTTTTTCTTTCTTTCTGTTTTTTTTTTTTTTTTTGAAACAGAGTTTCACTTAGAATAAGAGTGCAGAGTTTCACTTATTAACCCTTGGTAGAGTGCTGTAGAATCACTGCTCACAGCAACCTCCAACTCCTTGGGCTTAAGGCAATTCTCTTGCCTCAGCCTTCCAAGTAGCTGGGACTACAGGAACCTGCTACAACGCCTGGCTATTTTTTTTGTTGCAGTTTGGCTGGAGCTGGGTTTGAACCCACCACCCTCAGTACATGGGGCCAGCGCCTTACCCACTGAGCCACAGGCCTGCCCATAACCTTATTTCTATCAGGAGCCCTGACACAACCTGACACGAACAAAAAAGAAAACTACCAACAGCCACACATACATAGAAACCAACTTATTTTAGTATTTTTGAGATCAAGACAGTGAACACCAGATTATTTGCATTCAAAATTAATAATGAGGAAAATGAATTTCTATTCAAAAGATACAACAAAGACTGAAAGTAATAATAAATCAGTGTTGATAAGGACTGGGGCAATGAGCAGCCTCATACACTGCAGGAGGGAGAGTTAATTGATGTAAACTTCCTAGAGGTCAATTTGGTAATAGGTATAGAAAGCAGAAATGTTTAAAAATGTGTGAATGCCATTTGGCCATTAATTCCTCTTGTAGGCATTTAGCTTGCAGGAATAATTGGACGAGAATAAAAAGGTGTGTGTGTGTATACACATGCACGCATGCATGCATGCATGCGCACATGCATATACATAAGGATGTGATTTACAGGGTTGTTTTATAACAGCAAAACATTAAAAATAAAGTGAATATTCAACAGTTGAAGATTGAAAAAACACATTCTGGTATACTCACACAATATAAAACTAGACAACTTAAAACGTTATAGATTTTTATATGTTGATAGCATAGCATTTTAGTGAAAGATATGTTTGCACAGAAAATGTGAATACATAAGAGCTAAAATATTATTAGTGGTTAAAGGTGGTAAGATTAAAGTCTCTTTCTCCTTTATCTGGGCTTTCTAATTTTTCTACAGTGAAGACAAACCTCATTTTCAAAAGATATAACATTTAGATTCACCTTGGTTCTCAATTGTGCCGATTAAAGTGAGAGAAGGGAAAAAGAAAAGGAAAGACAAGACAAAGGAAAAGACAGAGAAGGTAAGAAGGAGAGGAAAAGAGATGGCTGGAAGGAGGCAGAGTGAGGGAGGAAATGAAAGAGATGAGGAATGAGAGTGAAAAAGGTCAAGAGGCAGAGCAAAGGGGGATGTAGGTAAGGGTGTTAGTAGTCCCTGAGGTGTTAATCAGATGTTAATCAGATAACTTGTTCTTGGCATCTCTTGCTGTTCCTGTATGGAGAGGGCAGCAGAATAAGTCATCAGCTGCATCACCCCCCCCTTTCTGTCCTTCCTGCACCAAAGCTCTAATTAGCTCTCCAGCAGTTTAGAATCATCTAATTTTTGTGCTAGGAAATAGCTTGTTTTAATTTTATTTCATAAATCAACATCTATTCTAAAGTTATTTATATTTGTGTTAATTATACAAATAATTGTGTGAACATCAGAAAATGCAAACAGGGAAATAAAAGCTCAGCTATAATACATCATATTCCAGAGATAACTGTTGTTAATAACTGTTAGGTAAGCTTCCCAACTTTATTTGTTACTATAATTGAACCTAAGGTATTTACGATATTTCTCTCAATTGTCTTTTTAAAATTAAACTTTGTATTTTGGGATCATTGTAGATTCACATGCAGTTGTAAGAAATAATACGGAGATATCTCAGACTAATTTTTGTTAAACAATTTGTTCACACCACCACATATACTGCCCTATCATTGGCCTTTATCACTTGATGTTTAGAGTAATCATATTATATCAACAAATGCACTTGGATAGAAAAACACATTAAGAAAATATGATGCAGGGCGGTGCCTGTGGTTCAGTGAGTCAGGCACCAGACCCATATGAACCTAGCCCCGAGGGTAGTGGGTTCAAACCCAGCTCTGGCCAAACTGTAACAAAAAATAGCCAGGGGTTGTGGAGGGTGCTTGTGGTCCCAGCTACTCAGGAGGCTGAGGCAAGAGAATTGCCTAAGCCCAAGACCTAGAGTTTGCTGTGAACTGTGATACCAGAGCACTGTACTGAGGGTAAGAAAGTAAGACTTTGTCTCCAAAAAAAAAAAAAAAAA
>NW_003852614.1:1652231-1655341 GCF_000181295.1 Otolemur garnettii
CTGCACAGGTAAACTATGATTCCAGAGTGAGGGAATGATAAAGTAATTTTTAGACTTTCAAAGACTGAGAGCTATTAATTCCTATGAATCTTTGCTGTAACAGATAGATCAGACTGGTTCCTTTGGTATCTAGGCTGGAATGACCAAAAAAAAAAAAAGAAAAAAAGTGGGGTGGTGCCTGTGGCTCAAAGGGGTAGGGTGCCAGCCCCATATGCTGGAAGTGGCGGATTGAAACCCAGCCCTGGCCAGAAACTACAAAAAAAAAAAAAATGATGCAAATAAGATAAGATTCATAAAAGTAATAAAATGTATAAAATAGCTGGGAATAAACTTAAGAAAGAAATATGCACAACTTAAACTACAAATAAAAAGATTAGAATAAAAGTAAAATGCATCTTATTCCTGGGTTAACATGTATTTTTTTAAACCAAAAATTTCATAGTTTTTTCTTAAGATTTTGTAGGAAGGTGAACAAATGATTTAGGTTTTAGAAATATAGAGTACTTGAAAATCTTAAATAAGTTGGTTAATTTGTGGGTATATGCCTAAATTTCTCTGATATTTAAAACTGGTGGGATTGCTTATCCACACTGCTTAATCTGAGAGATTAAGGCTACTTTATTCTCCAATATCTAAAGGTTACATCTGAACTAGTATTCATCAACTCATTCTGAGTCCTTTTCAAAGCAAACCCAATTCTCAGTCTAGTTGGATCACAGTAGGATTATTCCATAGTGAAAATTAAATAGGAAAAAAGCAATAAAAATATTTCAGTGTAATTTTGTACTGCTGCGAGAGTAATGTGACTTGCTGTTACTTCCTGTGGTTGTCATTTTGTTTTTTTGTGTGGAAGTTTTTTAAAAGAAAGGTTAGGCAGTTTCTCTACACAAAAAGGGAGATGGAAAGACATATACCAGAGGTTGCAAAATGGCAGCCCTGAGAGTCACATCCAACCTACATAAACAAATGTTTTTTAATTTACCCAGGCCTTTTAAATGAAAATCAGGAAATTGGCATAAAAATATGGATTTCTGGTGTTTAGATTATTCCATGCGCAATCTAAGCCTGTACTCAAATCAATAGCCAAGCAGGGGTGCCACCAACAATAACAGAGAAAATCAGAAATTTTAGAAAGAACCTATTTTAATTTTAGTAGGCATGTAAGTTTTGGGTAATTTTTTTTTTTTTTTTTTTTTTTAGAGACAGTCTCACTTTATTACTATTGGTAGAGTGCCGTGGTGTCACAGCTTACAGCAACCTTCTGGGACTACAAGCACCCACTACAACGCCCAGATATTTTTTGTTGCACTTGGGCGGGGCCAGGTTCAAACCCACCACCCTTGATATATGGGGCCGGTGCCCTATCCACTGAGCCACAGGTGCCACCCAGTGTTGGATAATTTAAAAAAATAAAGTTTTATTTATGCTTTAGAAATATTTTATCTTAAATACTATGTGTTATTTGGGGAAGGGGCATGTGCCATGTTTCAGTTTGGGACCCGGGGAACATACAAAGACCAACAGGCTTGCCACTTACTCTTTCGACCCTTTATGTAATCAGGATCAACCAGGACTACACCATCTGTGAAAAGAGGAGGAGATAGCACCTTGGTTAGGAAAAACTCTCAGACAATGAAGCAGAAGTTAATTCTTGAAATTGTTCTTCCCATTCTTCCCTTGAATTGGCTTCCTTTTCTGCATGGTCCTTCCTGGACTTTCTTTTATTTCCTGACTCCCATTCCCTTTTCCCCAGGCTCTTCCCTTTTTTGGACTCACCAATGGGTTCCACCATGTCCACATGGTCCATGAAGTCCCGTTTCCCCAGGTAGATGGAGAGCTGTATTGGAACAACCTCCGATGTTATTCTCACCATCATCTTAGAATGGATTCTTCTGAATCCCCCAGTCCAAACCCCTGAGACCCTGAAGGATGTAACCACCTATCCCTTTTGTTCTCTCATTTTCCCAGCTGGGCCAAGTTCTCACCTTCCCATTGGAGCTGGTCTTCTTAAACACCCTATGGGGATTGGGAGAATAGGGGTGAGGAAGGAAGTGAAAGCAAAAAAAGGGAAGTGGGGAGAAAAGGAAATATTCCCAGGATCAAAAGAAGTAGCTACAGAAGCATAGGATAGAACAAAGGTAAAGGTTAGTCGGGTAGAGTCCATGGCCACAAATTAGGGAAAGTTTGGGAACCCCTCTACCACAGAGGCAAATACTTAGGTTTGGGCAGGGACCAATTCACATGTTCAGAGCATTAGAAGGAGTTCTTACTTACTTGGAGATATTGGCCATGGAGCTGATGTTGAGCCTTTTCTTGGAAGAGGGGAGGAAAAGGAAAGGCTTAATCACTGGAGTAGATTAAGTTCTCTATTTACCTCACCCCTCTCCACTATACCATCCATACACACCTAGTGTGATGTAACCTTTTCCCTTAGATGCCTCACCACCATCAAGTGCCTCCTATTCTCCCTCCTGCCAAGGGTACTTCTTCAACTACACTCTCACCCATCGGGGCAAGGGGAAAATACCTCACTATTTTGTACAAATCATTGATTAACTATACTATCTACTCTTTGTAAAAGGCAGGGATTTTGAGACTAGCTGGGACACTCTTGAGAGCCTTTAGGCAGGGGTCCTCAAACTTTTTAAACAGGGGGCCAGTTCACTGTCCCTCAGACCGTTGGAGGGCTAGACTGTGGGCCCCGGGACGAGTCAGCTGCTAAGCAGGACAGGCAGCAGCGGCAAAAACACCTGGCGAGCAGGATAAGTGTCCTAGGTGGGCTGCATGTGGCCCGTGGGCCATAGTTTGAGGACGCCTGCTTTAGAGAGAAGGAATTTGTCTGGAAAGAAAAGTATCAAGGAAAATGTATTGCTTGGCTAGATGAGGCCGGACATCACCTGGCACACAGTAGGTGCTAATACATGTTTGTTAGGTATATGCATGAGTGAATGAATGGACCCTGTCTCCTTCTACTCCTGCAAAAGGACCCCAAGCCTGACTTTACCTCATCATAGCTTTGACCCTAAGCTAAGAATGGGGAAACATGTGAAAGAAGCGTTGGTGGCCTTATGCTCTTGGTTGTTGGTGACAGAGACCGACCTTCCTTCCTT
>NW_003852614.1:1655361-1669496 GCF_000181295.1 Otolemur garnettii
TCTTTCTTTCTTTCTTTCTTTCTTTCTTTCTTTCTTTCTTTCTTTCTTTCTTTCTTTCTTTCTTTCTTTCTTTCTTTTTTTGAGTCAGAGTCTCACTATGGCTCCCTAGGTAGAGTATCATGGTGTCATAGGTCACAGCAACCTCAAACTCTTGGGCTTAACCAATTCTCTTGCCTCAGCCTCCCAAGAAGCTGGGACTACAGGTGCCCACCACAATGCCTGGCTATTTTTTGTTGAAGTTGTCATTGTTAGGCAGGCCTGGGATGAGTTCAAACCCACCAGCTCTGATGTATGTGGCTGGCGGCCTAGCTGCTGAGCCATAGGCACTGAGGCAACTGAAACCTTTCAATGGAGATTGAAAGTCTTACTTGAACCTGTTTTATCTCTGTCCTTTTATCTCTGTCCCCAGATTTTCCCATCCTTATCCTCATCCCTGTCCTCAGGTACTACACCTTGAGGTAGGGATCCTTAGGGAGAGAAATATGTCTTTCTAGTGCTTCCTTTTAATGTATAATAGGCTTGGCCCAAGGAGTGAACTTAGAGGAGCTTCCAGAGGCTCTTGAGGGTCTGTCAACCTGAACATGTGCTGGCTGTATCAGGAAAGGTACTCCTACTGATCCCTGATATATTAAGGGGGAGGCTAAGAGCAAGGGATGTTGGGCTTAGAATGGGCTAGAAGTAGAGGGCTTTGAAATATTACCTGGAGAGAGAGAGATGACATTCACATCAGTCTCCAGCTCTGGTCACTGTGCTTACATCCCCAGCCTCTTATACCCACGGTCCTCTTGAGTATTTACATTGGTGGGGGTCAGAGGAGAAGAATAGGTTTTGGGGGCACATGAAACACTGCTATAAATAACTCAGGCGCCAAGAATTTGGAAAGCAGATTAGTGTCTAAGAGATTACTAGCTAAATGATTAGCAGGCTATTCCTGCTGGGACAGTAAGGTAGAAGGTTCATTCTGGTGATGTTAAAGGCAAGGGAGTTTGAGAAGGGGGACTATAGGGTTTGGGCCTTGTGAGGCCTTAAACCTGAAAAGTGGGATCAAAGTTGAAGCACTGTGGGAAATAGAAATGGGAGGGCTCAAAGTATAGGTCCTTGTGTTTCTGAAAGAAGAAACTTGTTCCAGGCTACATTAAAGCCAAAAGTCTGGGGGTAAATTACCTTTTCCTCAGCTGCCACACTTGGGGACTTTGGACTTTTTTTTTTATATTTGTCCCACTTTTAATAGAGATCAATTGCTATTTACATATAATTTCAAAATTATTCTTCAGTATTAAAATACATAAGTTAAAATAAGCATACTTCAAACTTTACTAGATACTAGGTATCTCAGAAAGGTGATTTTTTGAGAAATTTACATAGTAGTGACATGAAATAATACATAGTGCTCTGCTTTTTAAAAACTCTTCATTTTATATGTAATTGGACTTTGGACTCTTAAAGTCCATGTTTAGAAACCCTGATTATCCTAGCTTATGTGCAAAGTGGGAGTCAATCTCCTGTAAGCAGTGTGGGTACTTACACAATAGGAGGGGGAGGAGCTGAGTATTGAGCTGTGTGTGCACATATCTATGAGCCTTGAATTTCTTTTCTTGTTGAAGAGGAAGATAACAGGATTCCTGGCCCAGGAACAGGTGCTGGCAGGACATTGAATGTGGAGGGAATAGGTAATACCACCCCATCTAAGGTAACCTCCCCCGACTCAGGCCCCATCTCTTCAATCTCTGAAACTAAGTCCGTGCTCTAAGCAGCTTCCCTTGCCTCATATGACCACTTATGGAATTAGAGATATTTTTGTCCCTACAGCTGCCAGGATCCTTACAATGGCAATAACAAAGCAATCTTCCTTTCTTGACTGTCCTTCCCACAGAGCCCAGGCTCAGGCTTCAGGGGCATGGAGAAGGTAGAAACAGAATCTCCAGGCTTTGGAGATCTAGGACCCTGACCCCATCTACTTGCCCTTAGAACTACTGGTCATTAGTATTTATCTATAGACACAACCCTCAACTCAGCAATGAGGTGTCCAATTCCTCAGAGGATACCTATGACTGTGAGTCAAAGGAATGGTTGGGGCCTTCCCTAACTACTGCTCCTTACTGAAGGCCCTGACAGTGATCCTATATTCTCTTTGCATAGTTAACTGCCAGCCCCTGCCATTCTTGGGCAATAGGTGCCTCAGAGCCTTGTTTAGTTGCTATAACTCCCTCCTTCTCAGGAGTTTCCAGATAGAATGAAAAGCCAAGACTCTGTAAAGACCATAGTGGGATAGAAACTAATGCTGGATATATAAGAAAGAGTCATATACATGCCAAGAATATTGTCTGTGGAGAAGGTGAAAAGCTGTAATGAATCTACTTTGGACTGGTCTTTAGCCCATTTTTATCTTCAGACCCACACTTGGGGCTCCTGTCTCCCTTTCAGCATCTTCTTTTTTTTTTTTTTTGAGAAAGAGTCTCACCATGTTGCCCTCAGTAGAGTGCCATCTCATAGCTCACAGCAACCTCAAACTCTTGGGCTCAAGCGATTCTCCTGCCCCAACCTCCCAAGTAGCTGGGACCATAGGTGCCCACCACAATGCCTGGCTATTTCTTGTTGCAGTTGTCATTGCTGTCCAGCTGGCCCAGGCCAGCTTTGAACCCATCAGCCTCAGGGTATGTAGCTGGTGCCACCATAACCACTGTGCTACAGGTGCTGACCCCCCTTTTAGGTTCTTACTTATCCCCTCTGTCTATTCATGTCCACAGGCTTCTTAGATAGATCTATTAGTGTAGCTGGAAACTGACAGGCACCAGTTGATTAGAGGAAGCGGGTTTATTTGGCCGGGAGTACTCAGAACACCAGCGTGTTTCCCAAAACTGAGCCCCCGACTCAATCTCTTGCCTCTCTTTTATCCACTTTTCAGGGCAGGAGTGCACGTGAGGGTCATAAAACAGAGAGAGACATGACATCATCCTCAAGGTCCCAGGCTCAAGGGGGACGGTCAGATTCACCTGTGTCCTTGAGACTGTTTGGACCACCTGCCCTCAGAGGCAACAGAAACCCAGAGAAATTACTAGGTTACAATCTAGGCCCCGCTTATGTCAAGGAAGAAACATACAGACAACAGAAACGCCTGCAGCTTGGCTGAGGCCTACACAGGGCAGCTAGGACAGATTCTTTTAGTTCTGCTTTTACTTTCTTGCCTCACTAGGTCTTTAATTCATTATTTAATTATTATTGAATTCATTATTATGATTGAAATTCTTCAGAAGTGTATGCATTTTTTTTCACTTTACAAATAATAAAATGTACAAATATTAAGTGCAGTTTAATGAATTTTTACCTACTGTGGCAAGCTGAATAATGAGCCCTAAAGATGTCAGTTCTTAGTTGTTGGAAACTGTGAATGTTACCTTATATGCAATAGGGACTTTGGAGATGTAATTAAATTGAGGATCTTGAAATGGGGAGATTATTCTGGATTATCCAGGTAGGCCTTAAATTGTAATCACTAGTTTCTTTATGAGAGAGACAGAGAGAGAGATTTAACTATAAAGATAGAAGGCAATATGAGGACTAAAACCAGAGGCTCCTTTGGTGGTTTTGAAGATAGAAGAAGGGGCCAGCAGTCAAGGAATGTAAGGAATGCAGCTCTAAAAGCTCAGAAAAGAGGAAGAAATGGATTCTGTCTCATAATTTTCTCATAGTCACAGGTGGCTGTTGTAAGGCAGGCATGGCCCTGCTGATATCTTGATTTGGGCCCATCAATACTGATTTTGGACTTCGGACCTCCAGAACTGTAAGAGCATAAATGTTTATTAGTTTAAGCCACCAAGTCTGTGGTAATTTGTTACAATGTCCATAGTAAGCTAATACACTTGTGTAAATACACATGTAACTACCAAAGAGATCAAGACACAGAACATTTCCATTTCCTAAGAACATTTTCATATACTCCTTTCCAGTTAGTAGTTTTCCAAAGAGAACTATCACCATAGTTTTAGTGTGACCAGGAACACTTGTGTGTTACAAGGATGCTAGAGTAAGAAGGCAAAAGAATGCATCTTGAATTATGGAGTTTATGGCCCCTATAATAGATTGGTAAGAAAAATATTTTCAGGTCCTTACCCACGCTCCTTCTATAGTTCCCAATAATATTCCTAACTAAGCCTTCTAGTTAGGAAGTGATGATCAGGTTTTTGCATGAGTAAAAGGTAGATAATCCAGTAAGGAGTTGTAGCAGATAGAATTGCTTACCAACTCAATAGTCATCTCCCTCTTCCTCCTTGCGAGTAGAATACCCCAGTCTTAAAGGTATCCTACCCTCTTCCACATGGTTCTGTGCTTGTCTATGTCACGCACAGTCATTTTATCCCCCTTGCCAGTAATCAGTTAATTTACAGGCATGTTGAAATTCAGGCCACTGAGACATGAGGGAAGGTATACTGGGGAGATTCTGGAAAAAGTTTCCTGAATGATAAAAATAAACAGAGAGGCCTTCTTTTTCTACCATTGAATATTGCCACATTTGGATGCAGTGCTTGAATTGCAACAGCCACCTTGTGACCATAAACATTGCTAAACAACATGCTGAAAGTTACAAATAAGAAAGATGGAAAGAATCATGATTTTTTTTTCATGATATTGTTGAACTGCCAAATTAGCCACCTCCAAACCCACATTCTCCTGGACTTATATGCAAAACAATGCATTTCCTTCTTTTTTAAAAAAAAGTTAGCTGAGTTGAAATTTTCTCTTACTGCAACTGAAAGCATATTAACAGATTCAAATAGGATATGGACAAAGGCAGTTCAGCAGGGGAGGATGGAAAGGAGATAGATGGATCAAACAGCAGAAACAGATACTTCCTGTGCTGTCCTAGGTGCTAGACAAAGTGATCCAAGGTTGTTAACAGCCTTGCATGAGATAAAGACAGACATTTAGAAAGACCAAAGGGGGGACACTACAGAAAAGACATACAGATGAAGCTAACTTGGGTACAATTATATAGAGCCAGTTGCTTTCCCATGATCTTATTAGTAAGTTTGGATAGCCAGGGTTTCAGATCACTGCTCCTTTCCATCAAGGTTGAGTAATCATCTTGTTCTACTTACTCTAAGCTGGTGACCTGATTTTTTCACTGCATAAAGAAAACCCAAGCAATTGGGGTAAACCTCCCACACCCTCCAAATACACCTATGTTTGAATTCCTAATAATGATGAGGACACCATGCTGGCATTTTTACATGCATTGAACCATTTTCTTCTCACAAGTTAGGTGCTAGTATCCTCACTCTATATATAGGGAAATAGGTGCTCAGGAAAACTTATCCAATATTCATATAGCTGGCGGATGATGAAGCCAGAGTTCAACCCTAGATCTAACTCCAAAGCCTGCATTTTCTCCACTATATCACTTACTTTCTCTCTCTCATTCCTTTCCTTCTTTCCTCCCTTCCTCCTTCTTCCCTACCTTCCTTCTTACTTTCCTTCCTTTCCTCATGTTGCAGGAAGACCAGGCCCAATGGAGATAAACAACACCCAAACACCATGTTTATAAGAGGAAGGGCTTTATTTACTGGCTGGGAGCTTTTGGCATAGAAGAATTCCAAATGGCCACACTCCCCGACTGGCTTGGTCTTTCCCTTTTTACAGACAGTCAAAAAGTTCCAACTCACAGGTACCCTTCTCATTGGCCAGTTTGAATCAAGCGGGAAATGATACTCCAGCCCCTACAGAACTATAGGATTTCACGGAACTTGGAAATTTCCAAATTCCAGGAAATTAAGTTTACAAATTTTCAAGAGCTGAGTCAGCATGGAGAGGACCCTGCCGGTATATCTTTGTGGTCTCCTTAAGAAGACCTGTTCTCCTAGACCTCACCCTTCTCAGGTATCCTCTCTCACTACTAAGTTAGAGAAAGAACTTAGAAACCATGCCTTTTCCCCTTTTCCTTCTTTAGTCTCCAAGGAAATGGCAAACATTGCAGAGAAACTGTCATGAAGACATTTAAGAATATTAGATGTAAGGGGCTAGAGAGGACTGGAACAAACTGGAGGAGTAGGGCAATGGAAGGGCATTAGCAATAATGGCATCCATGCATCTTATTTATCTCTGTCAGTGGAAAGAAGACAATAAACTTTTCCTGCATACTACATGCAAGTGGATGTGTCCTATAGCAAACAACACAGATAGGCTTAGATTATAAGTGTGGGAACCAATCAATTCAGTAAGTTATAACTGAGTCATTCATTTAATAAATACTTTTTGAACACCTGCTATGTACAAGGTACCTGTTTTCTTAATTTTGAATTGAAAGCATTTTTTTTTGGACATCAGGGCATATAATTTGAAAGAAAATATCTAGAATATATGTTATGATAATTTTACCTGGAAGTCTGTGGGAAAGACAGAGACAAATCAAGGTACATTGTCCTGAAGGAGCTCTGGGTCTGGTGTAGGGGTAGGAGAATCAGGAGGAGATAGAAAGATCACAAATGACTGTAATTCTAGGCAGCTTGTGGTATGTGCCATAATCTCTGTAGAAATCAAATGGAATAATAATAATATGAGAGAGGAAGAGATAAATTTTGATTAGAGAGATATCTGTATGCTGGAGTCTCTTGGTCATTAGAATTATTAATAACTTCTAAGTTGTAGTTGAAATCTTGAGAGTGAATGTTCTCAGAGAGAGGAGGAGGGGGAAGGAGAAAGAGATGGTGGAAAGGAGAGGAGGGGATGGGAGGGAAGGGATGAAATGCCTTGGGGTAAGGCTCAACGTTTGGGGGAAGGAAGACAAAAAGGAGATAGGGAAGGAGTCAGGAAGAACATCCAGAGAAATAGGGGAACAAAAGTAATATTACAGAAACTAAGGTGTAGAAGAGTTTCACAGAAGAAAATTTGTCTGATTTGTCCCAGGTGAAGCTGGCACAAGCTAGGTCTACTGGTTAGGGAAGGTTGAGAGAGGCCTTTTGCTGAAATAGCCACTGTGTGGCAGTGGTGGCAGCAGCAGCAGCTGTCGCTGTGTCCAAGAACAAGCAGAAACCTAGGAGAGCTAAACCAGCCTGAAACAGTAGGAACAGGAAGTTGGCTCAGGTTGGGGCTTCTCTAGTATAGTGCTTCCCCTGGAGTGTGCATTAAACCTCAAGTCACATTTGTCTTCCTCTGAAGAGGCCAGGTTTATCCCTGAGAGTAAAGTAATAATAATACAAAATACCTTATAGATTTTGCAGCATTTTATGATTTCAAAGTGTTTCCACACCTATTATCAGTACCATGCACGAACTGATTGCACTACTGGAGCTCCATTTCCACACCTATTAACCAAGTCAATATTCAAGAAATCCTAAAAGGTTGGTATTATCCTCCCATTTCAGTGATGAGGAAATCATGTTACAAAGAGGCACCCAAGATCACATAACTAATAAATGGAAGAATAAGGGTTAGAACTAATAAATGGAAGAATAAGGGTTTGAACTCAAATCTATTTGGCTTCAAAAACCTGGGCCTTTTATGCAATATCACAGTATCAGCTGTCCAAGACTCAGGTTACAACTGCTTCCACTGCTACCTTTTATCTCACCTCCTATCCTGTGACAGGGCAAAGATCTCCAGATTTCCCATATTCATGTTTCTGGGCTTTCCAAGAGATCTAGGCTGTCCTTTTACTCCCAAAGTACAGCTGGGTAATACTCTCAGGACAGGAGGACCAGATAAAGAGTCCCCATTGCTTCTCAGCTCCATTCAGAGTAGATTAGCTTCAGAGTTCCCTATTCCCAGAGTTTGCCTGTAGTACCTAGGACATCCATACTTACAGAACCTTAGCTCCAGGAGTCCCAAAGCCAGAGCTGTTGACAATTCAAAGCCTAGTTCCCTGGTACTAGACTCTGAAACAAACATCTAGGCTTGTTCTTTGTACCTTCTTCACTATTCAGACCAAGGGCTCTGGTAATGATTGAGTGAGATGAACGGGCTGTGTAGGAAGGGGTGGAGCCTATAAAGGAAACTCATTGGCTAGTTTCCTTAGGGAAGCATGAACTGCCTCCTGATCATCTCTTACATGTGTAACAGACAACTCAAAATTTACAGGCTGAAAAATGAACTCCCGATCTTTCCCCAAACCTGCTGCTCTCACAGCCATCCCTATCTCTGTCAATAGTAATTCCTTCTAGTTGCTTAGGCCGGAGACTTTGGAGTTATTTTTGACTTCTCTCTCTCACACCCACATCAATGAATCTTGCTGTTTCCATTTTCAAAATCTATCCAGAATCTGACTCCTCCTTAACATCTCCTACACTGTTGTCCAACCTATCACCATCTCTATTGGCAATAGTCTCTTTCCTGGTCCTGGTCTTCCCCCCGTATACCCAGCTCTGCAGTCTATTCTCAACATAGAGCTGGTCAGTGAGTCTTCTAAAGTATAAATCAGATCTTGACACTTCTTTCCTCTAAACTCTCAATGTCTTCCCAGTCACTAAAAGTAAAAGCCTAAGAGTCCTTACCTTGGCCTCCAAGGACCTTCATGACCTTGTCCCTGTCAAACTTTCTGACTTCATCTTCTAGTCTTTCTTTTCTTCAGAGTACTTGGTCTTTATTCAAAACACCTGGTATTTATTTAAAATAGTAACCTTCTCTCTATTCTCCCTTTCCTTCCCTCTCTATTCTCCTTTCTCCTTTTATTTTCCTCTATAACAATTGTCACAATCTATATGTTTTACTTATAAATTTTATTATCCCCCAGTAGCATGTAAGGACCATTTGGGTGGAAGTTTTTGTCTATTTTGTTCACTCCTAGTGAACTACCAGTGCCTAGAACTGGACTAAGCACATATATGTATTAGGGTCTCAGTAAATATTTGTTGTTCCATTCTTGCATCATGGTCAGTGGCTTAGAGAGGCTAGTAAGCATAGCAATTAAGTCATGGATGCTAGAGCCTGGCACAAACGAGGGACTGCCTAGGGTTCAAATCTTGACTAAACCACTGATTGGCAAAATACTTCAACTCTCTGTACCTTTGTTTTCTCATCAGTAAAGGAGAGACAATAATAGTACGTACTTCATAGAGAGCCTATGGGGTTATAAATAAGAATAAATAACTAGTGTAGAATAGTGCCTGGCACATAGTAAGTGCTACATAACCATTTGTTATAATTAAATGCATGTGGAGTTAAGATTTGTATCAGTAGTTGGATTTTGCAAAATCAACGTGTTGTCTTGCACTTGCCTGTGTTAAAATTCATTTCCCATGTGTCTGCTCACTTACACAGATTTGTATGATCTTTCTGCAATTTATTTCTCTCCAGCGGCCTGGCTCTTCATCTGTAAACTTGGATGTTTCCTTGTGTGTTCCCTCTAATAGTCATTTTGAAGCTGTTAAACAATAATCTCTCTGGGCTCATTTCCCAGTTTGTATGGTGAATGGGTTGGACTAGATAATCTTAAAGGGCCCTTCAAGCTTTTACAATCTCCTGGACGACAGGCCCCACCCTCAACTCCACCTCCTCAGATATGCCCTCTGGCTGCCAAGGGGACAGGTGACCAAGTCAGCTGGGCTCTGCTTCAAGGGGACCAGGTAGGAGACGTACTAAGGGTCTTGAATAAGGGTGGCAATGGGGCTCCTATGCTCAGCCAGGCAGGGGAAAGGTGTTAGAGTCCATGTAGTCTGGAGACACTGAGACGAGGGCAAAATAAGAGGTGAATGGAGGCAATGTCAGTGGAGACACCCCACTTCTCAGGTACACAGTTGTGGTGAGGAGTTAGGAGACAATTTGGATCTGGGCATCTACCTACTTTGGATAGTGTTAGTAGGCCTCTACCTCCTCAGCTGGTTAGGCTGTGAAAGACAGAGTCAGCGTGGGTAAGAACTGGGCTGGCTTAAGTGAACCTGGACACACTCCTGTCAGCTCTCCCTAGAGCTCCAACCACTGCTTTCCCTGCTCTCTGCTTTTTTTTTTCTTTTTTTTTTTTTGCCCCAGATCAGGGCTGGGGAGCCAGGGAAACCCAGCCACCTTTACATTTGCCCTCTCCCTCTCTAGGTGAGCCATGGCCAGTGCAGAGGCATTGCTGTTGAGATCCCCAGGCCCCAGCCCAGGTCCTGGCCACAGTGAGGTAGAGCTGGACTGCTGGTTTGATGAGGATTTCAAGTTCATCCTGCTGCCTATGAGCTATACAGTTGTCTTCGTGCTGGGTCTGGGACTCAATGCCCTGACCCTCTGGCTATTTCTCTTCCGACTCCGACCCTGGGATGCAACAGCCACCTACATGTTCCACTTGGCATTGTCAGACACCTTGTATGTGCTGTCATTGCCCACCCTCATCTATTACTATGCAGCCCGCAACCACTGGCCCTTTGGCACTGGATTCTGCAAGTTTGTCCGCTTTCTCTTCTATTGGAACCTTTACTGCAGTGTCCTTTTCCTCACCTGCATCAGTGTGCACCGCTACCTGGGCATTTGCCACCCACTGTGGGCACTACGCTGGGGCCATTCTGGCCATGCAAGCCTTCTCTGCCTGACGGTTTGGTTGGTTGTAGCCGGCTGCCTAGTGCCCAACCTGTTCTTTGTCACAACCAGCACCAAAGGGGCCACTATCCTATGCCATGACACCACTCGACCTGAGGAATTTGACCACTATGTGCATTTCAGCTTGGCAGTCATGGGGCTGCTCTTTGGGGTGCCCTGCCTGATCACCCTTGTCTGCTATGGGCTCATGGCCTGGCGCCTATATCGGCCCTTACCAGGTGCTACCCAGTCATCTTCTCGTCTCCGTTCTATTCGTACCATTGCTATGGTGCTGACTGTTTTTGCTGTCTGCTTCGTGCCTTTCCACATTACTCGCATCATTTATTACCTGGCTAGATTGTTGGAAGCTGACTGCCGGGTGCTGAATATTGTCAATGTGGTCTATAAAGTGACTCGGCCCCTGGCCAGTGCCAACAGCTGCCTAGATCCTGTGCTCTACTTGCTCACTGGGGACAAGTACCGACGTCAGCTCCAGCAGCTCTGCAGAAGTGGCAGGACTCAGCCTCCCACAGCTGCCTCCTCCTTGGGGCTGGTATCCTTGCCTGAGGACAGCAGCTGTAGGTGGGCGGCCACCTGCCAGGACAGTAGCTGCCATCATCCTAGGGCAGTTAGGTTGTAACACTGAAAGCTGGGAAGTGAGGAGAGAAAGAGGTGAATGCAGGGCAGAGGTAAGGGAACAGTAGTGATACTTGATAAGGTGCTTCCTCCTCTCTTCCAGGCTCTGGAGAGAAGCCCTCAGCCTGAGGAGTTGGGGGAGGCAGGGAAACTGTGTGTGAAACTGTGTCTCCCATCTCATAAACTGTTCAGCTGCCCTCTCTTTTTCAGTCAAAGGCGTAGCACTCACTCCTCTGCCTCTACTTCTTTTTCTTTGTTTCTGTCCCTTCCTGGGGCCATTGATTCTGTTTCTTGATCCTGCAAGACTACTTGGAAGTTTTCCCCAGTCTTCTTTCCGGTTTAATTCCCCCCATGTCCTCATATAACATGCATTTCTGCACTAGGACAGAGCATTCAACTGGACGGGTGGAGAAGGTGGAGTAATTTCAGGATTGGCCTGATTTATCTGATGGTGATAATCAGAATCAGGAAGTGGGAGCACCTTACTTATCACATATCACATATACCAAGCATGTGCCATATGTAGCACCCACACCCACTTCGTGGTTCCCCCTTGAAGATAAGATAGTTTTTCCTACTGAGATGCTAAAATAGGGCATAATCCTAGGGAGCTTACATGCCAGGGTCCCCACATGTAGCTTGAGGGCTGGCACTATTGAACTGGTGTGCAGCATTAGTTAAAGTCCTAGCATGGAGTGGGGACCCCGAGGAACCTCAAGGGCCAGGACCCAAACTTATAACAGCCTTTGAGACAGGAATGACACTGATGTTTGTTGAAAACTTTTCTGACACCTCTCCTGTTCTTAGTGAAAGGAAGCTTCAGACTGAGTGGAAGGAACTCTTGTGTCTATAAGCTGT
Organism: Otolemur garnettii; assembly: GCF_000181295.1. Classification (NCBI taxonomy): domain Eukaryota; kingdom Metazoa; phylum Chordata; class Mammalia; order Primates; family Galagidae; genus Otolemur; species Otolemur garnettii. The sequence continues at coordinate 1,667,338 of NW_003852614.1, forward strand.
AAGTTCCAGCAGGAAGGAGTAGAGCAGGTTTGTGTAGAAGATGGGGTGGTGACAGGAATTGATGCCCAGAGTTGGTGCTCCACTTATCTCTCCTCTTTTTCTATCTCCTGATGTATATAAATGATAAATCTGTTACTAGCTTTTAGGGCTGCAAGGCCATAACAGAGCTCTGGGACTAGGATAGTTCCCTTCAGAGTTTCCCACCCATTCACTCTTTTCTCTCGGTGCCATCTTAATGCTTATTGGCTTATAGGATTTGGGGGGGGGGTATGTAACTTGGAAAGCTAAGCCCTACACTTTGGGAAGTAAGAAGTTCTATGCAGGCATTCATGAGAAGGGTAGGCTTATACTTCTAGGCTTTTTCCCTTTGAAGTCACCTTCTAGCCTATAGGTCTCCTGAGACCCAGCTTTGCCTTTCCTTTGTCCCACCCTTGCTGATATACCTCTGAATTTTTACTTATCTAGTGATACCAATTTCTCATTAGTTTCTAAAGGATCTGTCTCTGGAGAGCATGATTGGAGCTGGATTGCAGAAAAAAAGACTTCAGTGCCCTGAAATTTCTTTTTTTGTTCTTTGAAGGGCTCCCACTTTCTCCCTAGATATCAGGATCCTACTGCTACACAGGTTTCCTGTAAGGAGTGAAAGAACTGGCCACCTTTTTTAATTTTTACTAGTCTCCCAGTCTAGGCCACTGCCTAGATCAGTGGTTCTCAACTTTCCTAATGCCGCAACCCTCTAATACAGTTCCTCATGTTGTGGTGACCCCCAACCATAAAATTATTTTCATTGCTACTTCATAACTGTAATTTTGCTACTGTTATGAATTGCAATGTAAATATCTGATGTGCAGGATGTATTTTCATTGGTCATGACCCACAGGTTGAGAACCACTGGCCTAGATGGTTTCATAGCCTATTCCTCATATATACTCTTTCTCTTTTATTCCTATGACCATGACCTCTTTGCCCATCACCTACCCTACTCACCATCCCCATCCAATACAGCTGCTCTGTACATCACAACTGATGCAGCTTCCTTCATTTCCTAAATCCATTTAACTCCCATAGGCTTAATGAAGATGAACTGCGTGTACTACCTACATGATCTTTTATAGGGCTGCCTTAGCTTTAGTTAAACACCTTGACTTTTACCTTGGGCCAATATTCTCCTGAAGGCAGATCACAAGGCTGGCTTGACCCACTAAAACTTTATGTTCTAGAACTTCTCCTAAGCTCTCATTCCTCTTAGATTACTGTATACTGACTTAGAATTTCCTTGACTCCTACAAAACCCCGAAGCACACCTGTATTCTGCTCTGCTTCATTCATAATAACACTACTTCTACATCTGCCTTATCTTTTTCACATCTTTTCCTGTAGTCCCAGAATAAGAAGACATTCTCTTTCTTGCTCCTTGTTTTATACCTCTTTATAGTTTTCAGTCTCTTCTATCACTGATTTCATCCCATCTTAAAAAAAATAAAAACCAAATGAAACCAAAACATTACCAATTATACCTTAACCCTGCTTTCTCTTCTAGCTACCATTCTGTTTGCCTTTATTCATTTCACTGCTAAAGTTTTGGAAAGAATACTGCAAACCCCATTTTCTCACCACAAAATCACCTTCAGGGTGATTTTTTTAAACCCTTTGTTAAAAGGTTAAATCTGACTTAAACCTGTCTGAATCTGGTGTCTTTTCTATTCTCTCCTACACTCAGAAGAACACAAATTATCTTTTAAGCAAGACCTTTACTACTCTGCTCTCTGTCTTCATCCTTTTTGACTTCTCTACTTTGTCACTGTTACATGTCCTCTTTTTTCTGAGACAGAGTCTCAAGCTGTTGCCCTTGGTAGAGTGCCATGGCATCACACACAGCTCACAGCAACCTCAAATTCTTGGGCTTAAGCAATGCTCTGGCCTCAGCCTCCTAAGTAGCTGGGACTACAGGTGCCTGCCACAATGCCTGGCTATTTTTTGTTGCAGTTGTTATTGTTTAGCTGGCCTGGGCTGGGTTTGAACCCACCACCCTCGGTGTATGTGGCTGGCATTGTAACCACTGTACTATAGGCACTGAGCACTCTTTAAAATATTTCCATTTTTAGCCAGGTGCAGTGGCTTATGCCTATAGTCCTAGCACTCTGGGAGGCTGAGGCAAG
>NW_003852614.1:1669603-1681574 GCF_000181295.1 Otolemur garnettii
CCTGTAGTCCCAGCTAATTGGGAGTCTGAGACAAGAAAATTGCATGAGCCCAAGAGTTTGAGGTTGCTGTGAGCTGTGACGCCACAGCACTCTACCAAGGGGCGAAAAAATAAGACTCTGTCTCAAAAATTATTTTTTCCATGCTTCATGCTTTGTCAGATTGCATACATATACAGATTTTATATAAGTGTAATGAGAGTACACATATCTCCTAAAATTCTGCTTTTAAAATCTTTTTATTATATTTTCCCTGTTGCTATAGTCTTCTATATTTATCATTTCAATGGCCACATAAAATTACTATCCATCCGTAGATTATATTTTATTTGTATATCCTCCCCTATTATTAGACTTTTAGGTAACTGTCAAATTTGGGGGGTGCTTTGAACATCTTAGTGTATATGGCTTTTTTCTTCTTTGTAATTTTGTCTCTAGGACAAAATCTCAGGAGTGGGATTACCAAACCAAAGATAAGGAACGTTTTTATGGATCATGATCTCTAAAAGGACTACACAAATTTTCAACACCACAATGAAATATGAGTGTTCCAGTTCCCTTGCAGTTTTAGCATTGAAATTTATAAGAAATCTTTTTGGGAGGTGAAAAATTATTTTTAGTATTTCATTTCTTTGATTACTGATGGTATTGAATACTTTCCCATGTAGTAAAAATTTGCATCCTTCTTTGGCATCTTATGGTTACTCTTATATATCTAAATGTATATTTATCCATTGTTGTATTTGATACATTTGTCCCATTTATTTACTTTTAAGTTTAGTTCCATATTTTAGTCTCTCAATTTAGAATTTCTCTTTTCCTGCTTTTATCCCTCTGATTACTTTCTCTCTTTCTCCTTCACTGGCTTCTCTTTTTCTTTTACTCCCTAAGTTAATAGAGTTCCTGGTGTGTGCTGCCTACAGCTGCTTCACTCCCTGGTGAAGGCGCACAGTCAGTGGCCCCAACCCCCTGGCTGGAATGATCTGCTTTCCCAGAGGAAGAGGGGAGCTGAGCCAGAGCCATGGCCAGTACAGTGGTAGCAGTTGGACTAACCATTCCTGCTGCAGGATTTGCAGGTTGTTACGTTTTGCAAGCCATGAAGCATATGGAGCCTCAAATAAAACAAGTTTTTCAGAGTCTGCCAAAATCTGCCTTTAGTGGTGGCTATTACAGAACAATGACAAAATGGGAAGCAGCATTAATACTAGGTGTAAGCCCTACTGCCAATTAAGGGAAAATAAGAGATGCTCATCAACGAATTATGCTCTTAAATAACCCAGACAAAGGAGGATCTCCTTATATAGTAGCCAAAATCAACGAAGCTAATGATTTACTAGAAGGTTAAGCTAAAAAGTGAAGTAAACTATAATGAATTTTAAAAAAAGTAGAGTTCCTGAGTTCTGTCAGAGTCCATAGCATTTGGAGATTATTTAATACCCTTCCCCCATCAGGCTGTAGATTTTCTTTTAGAAAGAACATATATGCAGATGAATACAATTCTTTTGATTCATAGTCCCTGAAAGTACCTCAGAAGTCATATAGAGCCTGAGAACTCCCTCACTTTACAGTGGAGGGAACATGTCTGGAGAGATGGCTTGCCCAAGACTTAGTTAATTAGTAGCAGGCTGAGACTAAGCCTAGGCTTTCTGACCCCCAAGGCTCTTCTCATTACACCAGGCCAACTCAGTTCTACCGTTGACCTTCTCCCAAGCTCCTCCTCTACATATTCAACTGCCTACTGGGGCAGTTTTACTTGTTATTTCCACTCCAAGATGTAAAACAGTAAACTCATTGAACTAGTTCTCCTACGTGTCTTGCTCATTTCTGTTTATGGCATCTTTGCTCAAGTCATATAGGCTTGAAAATTTTCAGGCAAGTTTGATTCTTGTTTCTTCCTATTTCACCAGGTTCTCACATTCCTTTCTTCATCTTGCCAATTACAGTTGGTCTTCCTGGCTCGGCGCCTGTGGCTCAAGTGGCTAAGGTGCCAACCACATACACCTAAGGTGGCGGGTTTGAATCCAGCCTGGGCCCACCAAAACAACAATGATGGCTGCGACCAAAAATAGCCAGGTGTTGTGGCAGGTGCCTGTGGTCCCAGCTACTTGGGAGGCTGAGGCAGGAGACTCGCTTGAGCCCAGGAGTTGGAGGTTGCTGTGAGCTGTGATACCACAGCACTCTACCCAGGGGGACAGCTTGAGGCTCTGTATCAAAACAAACAAACAAACAAACAATTGACCTTCCTTTATTGTCCTGGTACTACCATTTCTAATACTGGCTCTTGTCACTTTGTTCCTGACCGACTTTATTCATAGACTCCTAACTGGTCTTCCTTACCTTTAGTCTCTCTCCATTCGAATACATCCTCTATAATGCATATTGCTGAATTAATCTGCCCATGAACTGCTTTCAGAGTTTCACTCTCTTACTAAAAACCCTTTCATAGTTCCCTGTTGTCTACAGGACAAGCCAAAATCCTATAGTCAGAAATTTAAGAGGGTCTTTGAAATCTTATTTTCCATTCTTCCCTAATACAAATCTCTCTTCCGTAGCTAAATTGATCTTCTCATTCTCTCCCCAAACAAGACCTGCACTTTCTCACCTCTGCCCCTTTTTAGTTCCTGTCCCCCATACTGGAATGCCCTCCCTTTCTTCTCTGGCTGTCATTTTTCTATTGAGTTTTCAAGGCCAGGCCTAAGTCTTACTTCTTGTCTGAGGCCTTCCTTGCTGACGTTTACCTACAGCAAATTTCCCCATTACTCCTGAAATAATTATTGTCTATATAAGTCATTTGGCATTTTTATTGCCTTTTGACATTACTTATCCTATTATTTTTTTTAAAATATCATCTTACTCTGTTGCCCCGGCTAGAGTGCTATGCCATCAGCCTAGCTCACAGCAACCTCAAACTCCTGGGGTCCAGTGATCCACCCAAGTCACTGGGATTATAGGCACCAGCCACCACACCTGGCTAATTTTTTCTGTTTTTGTAAGAGACAGGGTTTTGCTCTCTCAAGGCAGGTCTTGAACTCCTGAGCTCAGGGGATCTTCCTGTCTTAGCCTCCCAGAGTCCTAGGATTATAGGCACCACCATGCCAAGACTACTTGTGCTATTGTCTTTAATTGTTATTTAATTCTTCATGTATGTTTCTCTTGAGTTCCCACCTGTAAAACCCTTTGAATTACTGTGATAGAAAAGAAAGGACAGTACTGAAAATCAGAAGAACCATGTCAGATCCTTAGTTCTGAAAGCGTGACTGATGTGTGTCACCCTGGATGAGTCACTCAGAACTCAGAATCTTTGAGCTACAATTTCATCATCTGTAAAACTAAGATCATAATCTCAGCCTTAACTTTTTCAGACTCTGGTAAGGCTCTCTGTAACTCTAGAGAACTAAGCAAATATAAGTGATTTTATTATATCATCCCATTTGCTTAAGATATGGTGCTTAATAAATTTGTTTCTGAATGATTACATGTCAGAAATTATTGTTTCTTCTAGGTGTATTTCCACTTTGAGAGGCCATAGGAATCTGAAGGAATTAAAGACTTAGGGGACTTTAGGGACCTAACTGGAGGTAAGAAGGGAATTAGAATGAGATTTTGAAGGGAAGTAGGCCTATCCAGCATCTCTCACATTCCACTATGTGAGCTACTTACTACTTGGCCTGCCTGTAAGGCTAACATGGATATGGAGAAGAGGGGAAGGTGGCACATGTGAGATTTCACTTGGCTCACATTTTCTACTCCTTTATCCCACAATCCTCATCTGGTTTGACTAAACGCTTCACCTAGGACTGTGTTCTCCTTTACTAATGTGATGAAAGCCAGTGTTTTGGTGAAGGACATTATGAGGAGAAGTAGAGAAAATAAACAATTTTTGTTGATAGTTAGACTTAGCTTTGAATCCTTGACCTGCTACTCAGTAGCTGAACGAATCTTCTACAAGGTACTTGATCTCTCTGAGCTCCAGTTTTCTTATTGATAAATTGGGATGAGGATACCTGTTTCACAGAGTTGTTGTGAAGAGTCAGTGGAGCAATGGATAAAGAAACAACACTTAAAAATTCCTGTGTATGGGAATCTCCTTTCAAAAGTTTTTAATGTTGCTGTAACTGGACTAGGAGGAAAAATTCTAGATTTGAATCTGGTGCTGCTTAGATGTGATAGTTAAGATCACGGCAAAGAATGGACTCTTGAGTGTGAAAATAAGACCCATGAGGGATAAGAGCTGATCACTGAGGGATGGCCATAGTAATGAGTTGGGAAGAAACAGATTGGGACTCTGACATCACATTAAAGGACAAGAAAGCTTCAAAAAGAGGATCTTCTAACAGTAATTTTTAAAAAAAGCTTTTAATGAAAAAAAGAAAAAGATGAAGAAAGTAAGTAACAATGTCAAATGCTAAGAGAATTCAGGGAGGATGAGACACTCAGAAATAATAAAAAATACTTGATGGCCTGCCAATCTGGGTTTATGCATACAAAAGATATTAGCCAATGACAGTGACTAAAGAAGCCACTTTCAAAGAGCTTTTGTAATCAAGATCTGTTTACGTTCATTTATACTCCTCTTTCACTTTGAGTTTCTAGGTGCCCCACCTCTTTCCAGAGATTTCAGGATAACCCATTGAATGGGTTACTTGCCCTAACCTATATAGCTGGTATTTCCAGTATGAGCTGAGATATGGCTTCCTACCAAAAGGAAGAGCATAAATGCCTAAGTGCAGCCAAAGAACAAGTCTGTCTATGAGGGTAGTTTGGTGTGTTTGGTTGAGCAAGTCTGTCTATGAGGGTACTTTGGTGTGTTTGGTTGCCAGAGTATATATACACACACACACATATACATACCCCCATATTTGGCTCACAAATTACACCTCCTTGAGTCAAAGTATAACTTATTAAAAGATGAGAACTTTCTCAGAGAAAAAGGAAGGCCTATCTTTGTTCTTAGGGCTGGCTGCTTACTATAATCAGTTCTGCACCACAGTGTGGGACTCTAGTCTTGTGTTTAGACCTACTGATGAGAAGGAGAAAACAAATGTACTGGGAAAACTCGAGAAAAATCAACTGATATCTTCTCAGGAAATGCTGTGATGATGGCACTTGAATAATTTGTGTTACTTCTTCCTGATATTTAACTTACTACTGTAAGTTTCATTCCCTTTACTACATCAGTAGCCCTTTTCTTCCAATTGAATAAAACATTTATTTTTACCTACTCTGAATCTTACCAGATTTCTTTCAGAGGGTAGCAATTACTCTGGTTCTTTGAGGATTTAAGCTAGTTGTATTTTAAAATTGTTGTCTTTATTCATTTATCTGATAAAGTTGTCCAAAATACATTTTCCAATATAGTAATAGGCACTACTAAATGTTTAAGGGGCTAGGTTAAATAATGTTAAGCAGGTTTCTTTACTACAGGGTTTATCCAGAACCTTTAACATCATAATGTCCACTGTGAATTTCTATGTGGAGGGAGTATAGTATCTACCAAGCTTACAGACCAAGGAATCTTTTTTTTTCCCCGAGGCACATCTCAAGGACCTGCTATGCTAAGATACATTCTTCTTTTTTGTTGTTGTTTTATGTGTGGGGGAGGTAAGGTATTTATAATTTACTCTTAGTTATTCTGAAGTGTACATTTACATTGTGCACATTAGGTGAGATCCCAACAAATGCCCTCCTTCCTCCCACTAATCACCATCCTCCCTCCCCTCCCCCTCCTTCCTCTCCCTTCCCTCTTTCTAGACTATATTTATATTTTATCATTCATATTAATGTATAAGTGTTTGTATATTGGTTTCATAATAGTATTGAGTACATTGGATACATTTTTTCCATTCTTCAAATACTTTACTAAGAGGCGTATGTTCCATCTCCATGTAAACATAAAAGATGTAAAGTCTCCCTCTTTTAATGGCTGAATAGTATTTCATAGTATACATATATCACAATTTGTTAATCAATTCATGGATTGATGGGCATTTGGGCTGCTTCCACAATGTGACAATTATGAATTGGGCTGCAATAAACATTCTGGTGCAAATGTCTTTGTGGTAAAATGATTTTTGCTCTTCTGTGTAAATACCTAGTAATGGAATTGCTGGATCAAATGGAAGGTCAACTTTTAATTCCTTCAGGATTCTTCATACTTCTTTCCATAAAGGTTGTATTAATTTGCAATCCTACCAGCAGTGTAAAAGTATTCCCTTTTCTCCACATCCACACCAGCATCTATAGGTTTGGGACTTTGGAATGTGGGCTGTTCCCTTACTGGGGCTAGGTGATATGTCAAAGTGGTTTTGATTTGAATTTCTCTGATGATTAAAGATGAGCATTTTTTCATGTGTTTCTTGGCCAGTTGCCTATCATCTTCAGAGAGGTTTCTGTTCTCATCAGTCCATGTATCATCCTCCAAAATTGATCATATCTTAGGACATAAGTCTAACATCAACAAATTTAAAAGAATAGAAATTATTCTTTGTATCTTTTCAGACCATCATGGAATAAAAATTGAACTCAACAGCAGCAGAAATCTTCATACTCAAACAAATTCATGGAAACTAAATAACCTTAGGCTGAATGATAGCTGGGTCAAAGATGAAATTAAGATGGAAATCATCAGATTTTGGGAACAAAATGATATTGAAGCCACAAACTATCAAAGCCTGTGGGATACTGCAAAGGCAGTCCTGAGAGGGAAAATTATAGCATTAGAAGCCTTCATCAAGAAAACAGAAAGAGGGTAAGCAACCTAATAGACCATGTTAACCAAATGAAAAAGGAAGATAAATCCAACCCAAAATCCAGCAGAAGAAAGAAAGAACCAAAATTATGACAGAATTAAAGGAAATTGAAAAAAAAAAAGAATCATTCAGAAGATCGATGAAACAAAAAGGTGGTTCTTTGAAAAGATTAGTAAAATTAAAAAATCTTTGGCAAGAATAACGAGAAACAGAAAAGTAAAATCTCTAATAATGTCAACCAAAACCATAAAGGAGAAGTAAGAACAGATACCACAGAAATTAAAAAAATTCTCGAGGTGGAGCAAGATGGCAGAGGGAATGCATCCCTGGGTCAGCTCTCCTGGTGGTTTCAGGTGAGATGGGGGAGCTGGATCTTTTCCCATGTGAAGTGCTGGCATGGACAAGCAGTGCAGGGTGTGCAGCAAGGAGGTGAATTGCTGGATTGAAAGTGTAGCCCAGAACTACAGTGTCTGCCAGAAAAAACTCAGGGCAGCAGCTGAAACGGCGCCAGCTGTGACCTGCGGCAGCTGCGACCATGGCGCCAGGTCTGTGGCTGGTGCCCTGCGAGGCAGAAACCAATCCCTCCCCCATGAAGGACTTCTGTGCCCAATTCATGGGGAGTTTGTGTGTTTCACGGAGAGTGTGGTGAGGCATGGATTCCTGAGCAGAATTTGGCAGCCAGAAACGAGAGCCATTTGGACCCGGTTAGGGGCATCAGGGATCCAGGCAATTGGACAGAAACTTGAGGGGAAGGGACTCCGCTTAGGAACCGATCCATCCTGTAATTTTAGAAATCTGTGTGGAGCTGCACTGATGCGGCGACCCACAGGGGGAATTGGTTCCCTTCCTACAAACACTGAAAAGTCTTTTGTGCATGCCATGGCACCTAGAAGTAACCAGGCCCCCCATCAGAAATGGACTGAATGCAGAGTGCGCAAAAAGCACCCAGCTCTTTTCCCTCAGACCACAACAGTTTTCTGTTCTAGGGGAAACTAGGAGTTGAGTGGAAAATCTGGCAAAGTGTGGACTTGTGTGCCGAGTTTGGAGGACAGATAGGAGTGGGTGGCCAGCGAGGAACCAGATGTAATGTAAAACTCCAAAAATGGCGTCTCTATAACACCTCTCCCAGAAGCGCAGAGAGATCAATCTGACCTGCAGCCAGCCATCCGGCATCTGAAGCTAATCCAAGATGCCCAACACTTTGTGGGAACTGTTGTAGGGAGAATCTGTGCAACCTGCCAGCAAAGATTCTTTTTTTTTTTTTTCTTTTTGGTTTTAGTCTAGGAACCACTCACAGTGCCACCGGCTGTCTAGAAAGTATATTTCACCATAATTATATTTCCTTTAAACTGGAACCCGACCACATTTATAAAGAGGTTTGTTTGTATATATTTGAAAGAACAGTATTTTTCTTAGTGGTGCCCTCCTTTTCTTTTTTTTTTTTTCTTTACCTTTTTAAAAAATTTTCTTTCTTCTTCGTTTGTTTGTTTTGCTATTTGTTTTCTCTATCATTTTATGACCACCATTTTTGTGGTTATCTTTTATTACTACTATGTTTTTTTTTTTTTGGTCTGTTTGTTGGTTGGTTTGTCTTTTGTTTTCATTCTTGTCTGTCTGTTTACTTGTTTCTGTCTGGGCATCAGTGTGCTTGTGTGTCTGATAGCATTTTAGTCTGTTTATTTGTCCACTTGCTTTCAATGTGTTTTGTACTTTGCTAAATCCTTGGGTTGGCTATATTCCCTAACTCCAATTTTCACATTCAATAAGAATATGGAGGAACAGGGGACGAGAGCTGACTGGAGCTAGTTTTCAACATAAACTTCAGTTTAGGGGGAGCGACAACCGCCAGAAGAACCCAATGAAGCTGAAGGTGGGGAGCTGAGCTGAGAGAAGAGATAGATGAACCCATGTCTTCCCCACCGAGGCAAACCATGACTTCAAGAAAACAAATTCCAGGTTTAGATTGAGCCCAAGCAGAATATTCTCCAGCTCCCATTGAGTATCTGAGTCAGATAGGCTTCAACTATCTCTGTTGGCAGGCGACAAAGTGTGGTCACCTAGTGGAGAAGGCATTGACATTACTTGGACTCTGGCAGGCACAAAACCCTGACAAACTCATTGACTTTACCTAGACTTGGGTAGGCACAAAACCCCGACTCACTCGCCTATTGGACAGGACTGGGTTACAGAGTCTGGGTTAACAGAGACTGATAGTGAGTGGGGTTAACAGAGACTGAGGTTACCAGAGTCCGGCGGTGAAGAGCGAGTAAGGAGGCAAAAGAGACATCAGCCTCCTTACTCCAAATCGTCTACTGAACGGACCTTCCTGACTTCTCAGAGAATCAGAGCGAGCCACACTTGTACCACCAGTAGACTCCTATTATCTAATTGCTGGAGACATTGTGATCTTTCCAACCAGAGAGTGGGTACTGATTGGGTCAATAGGTTTGGATCTCTTGATTTGGGCAAATTAACTGGTGGTAGAGGGAGAATCTCTGATGCTCTCTGGATTTTCTCAGGCCTAAATTGTCTTCAGGTGGAACATTTTCCAGCTGTCACTGAGTGCCTGAGAGAGTCAAGCCTCAGCTCCCTTTGCTGGTGGGGGTCAAAGAGCAGTAACCAAGTGGATCTGGCATTGACTCTATTTTGATTCTGGCAGACACAAAGGCCTGCCACATTTGCTTATTGGGCAACTGGGTCACAGCCCTGCAGGGTCTCCAGTGACTGGGTGTGATGAAGATACAAGGTGGGGTAGGAGGCATTAACATCCCTAGAATATTTTATTTGCTGGGTAGGTCCTTCTGACCCCACAGAACACCAGAGCGAGTCATACCTGAGCTGCCAGAAGACCCCTGCTGTACAGTTGCCAGAGACCTCTTGAACTCCCTCACTTGAGACTTGTGTTGACTGGGACACTTGACTTAGATCATTTGAATTGGGCCAATCACCTGAGAACTATCTAAAGTGATACCCTGGGGGGTGTGGCTAAGGGAAGGTGTGGTTTTCCTTTCCCAACTGTCACCAGCAAGGGGAGGGGTGACTTAATCACTGATATTTCTCCACAGCTGAGATCTTAACCCAGAGTAATTGATTTTCTAAGGTAGAACAGAGACTAGCTGAAAATAAGATAGAGACACGCAGGCCCCCAGGCTCTTAGACCATAGCATTATATGCATCCTTGGCAAAGCTCTAGGGGAAAAGGTACAGACATCAGTCCCAGCCTTTGCCCAAAAAGGCTAGTAAAATACCACTCCTCAAGCCCCCAACCCAACTTCCTCTTACCTGCTCACCTAGCCAAACGGAGTAAATTCAGCATGGGACAGAGTCAATGGAAAAACTCCGGTAGTAGGAATAACCAGAGAAGATCACCCCCCCCACCAAGGAAGGATGTGGCATATGCATCTGAAGATCCAACCCATAAAGCGATGGCTGAGATGACAGAAATCGAGTTCAGAATGTGGATAGTAAATAAGATTAATAGAATGGAAGAAAAGAAAGAGCTAGAACTTCAAGAAATTATTCAAAAAATGTCCCAAGAAATTATTCAAAAGATGTCTCAAGAAATTATTCAAAAGATGACTCAAGAATTCAACAATTTCAAAGATAAAATGATCAAAGATTTTGAAACTTTGAGGCAAGAGTTCGTAGCCCTCAAAGCTTTGAAAAATATGGTTGAATCTCTTCATAACAGAGTGGAACAGACTGAAGAAAGGATCTCTGACATTGAAGACAAAGCTTTGGAAGAAGCCAAAGAGTGAAAAGATGAAAAGAAATGGAAAGTAAAAACGGATCTTTCTCTCAGAGAGCTCTGGGATAATTTGAAGAAAATTAATATTCGCCTTATAGGAATCCCTGAAAGTGACAAAGCTGCCACACAAAATGCAGAGGCTCTTCTTCATGAAATTTTGAAAGAGAATTTTCCAGACATGCCAAGATATTCTGAAATTCAGATAGCAGATATTTTCAGAACCTGAGCATGACTGAACTCGAACAACACATCCCCCAGGCAAATCATAATTAACTTCACTAAAGTTAATATGAAAGAGAAAATTCTGAAAGCAGTTAGATGCAAGAAAACCATAACCTACAAAGGAAAGAGTATTAGAATGACTGCAGATCTTCTGAAATCTTTCAGGCTAGAAGAGGATGGTCAGCAACTTTTAATCTACTAAAACAAAACAACTTCCAACCCAGAATCCTATATCCAGCTAAAGTGAGTTTCATCTATGATGGAGAAATTAAATACATTAATGACATCCACATGTTGAAGAAATTTGCCATAACTAAACCAGCTCTGCAGGAAATTCTCAAACCTATCCTCCATAATGACCAGTGCAATCCCCCACTACAAAAGTAAACTCACCCAGAAACTTTTGATCAAATTCTAGCTTCCACAGTGGTGAAAGGATAAAAAATGTCTACTGGACTTTTGAGCAACTCAAGGAACAATATCTCACCAGGTCTTTCAATAATTTCAATCAATGTGATTGGCTGAAACTATCCTTTAAAGAGGCACAGATTGGCTGATTGGATACAGAAACTCAGACCAGATATCTGTCGTATACAAGAATCACATATCACATATTACTTTAAAAGATAAGTACAGACTCAGGGTGAAGGGATGGTCATTTATATTCCAAGCAAATGGAAACCAGAAAAAAAGCAGGTGTTGCAATTTTATTTGCAGATACGTTAGGGTTTAAATCATCAAAAATAAGCAAAGATAAGGATGGCCATTTTATATTTGTCAAGGGTAATATCCAAGATGATGAGATTTCAATTATCAATACCTATGCACCCAACCAGAATGCACCTCTATTTATAAGAGATACTCTAACGGGCATGAGCAATTTGATCTCTCCCAGCTTTATCATAGTCAGAGATTTTAACACTCCTTTGGCAGTGCTGGATCGATCCTCCAATAAGAAGTTTAGCGAGGAAATTTTATATTTAAATTTAACTATTCAACTTTTGGACCTAACAGACATCTACAGAACATTTCATCCAAAAAAATCTGAATACACATTTTACTCTTCAGTCCATGGAACATACTCTAAAATCAATCACAGCTTAGACCATAAGTCTAACCTAAGTAAATTTAAAAGAATAGAAATTATTCCATGCATCTTCTTGGACCATCATGGAATAAAAGTTGAACTCAGTAACAACAGGAATCTACAGTCTCATACAAAAACATGGAAGCCAAATAACCTTATGCTGAATGA
>NW_003852614.1:1684900-1686636 GCF_000181295.1 Otolemur garnettii
CAATAACTAAGTAAATGACACAAAGTCTATGTTAACCAGTTTGATGAAAATATTTCAAATTGTATATGAAAACACTACACTGTACCCCATGTTTGCATTAATGTATACAGCTATCATTTAATAAAAAATAAAATAAAATAAAATAATTCTCAATGATTACTACCAAAAAATTCTATTTCTCAGAAATATAAAAGTGTGTAGAAAATAGACAAATACCTAGAAGCACACAATATTCCTAGACTCAACCAGAAAGAATTAGAAATTTTGAAAGCCCTATATCAAGTACTGAAATAGCATCAACTACACAAAATCTCTTAAAAAGGAAAAGTTCAGGACCAGATGGTTTTATTTTATTTTTATTTATTTATTTATTTTTAATTAAATCATAGCTGTGTACAATAATGCAATCATGGGGTACAGTGTGGTGTTTCCATATACAATTTGAAATAATCTTATCAAACTGGTTAACATAGCCTTCATGTCATTTTCTTAGTTATTGTGGTAAAACATTTGTACTCTGCTTTTCAAAAGATTCATTTCTACCCTTGTAAGATAAACCACAAGGGTGATCCCACCAATCACCCTCCCTCCACCCATTCACCCCCTCTATTCCCCTTCCCACTCCCCATATTCTAACGCTATAATTAGGTTATAGCTTTCCTATGAAAGCTATAAATTAGTTTCATAATAGGGCTGTGTACATTGGATATATATTTTTTTCCATTCTTGAGATGCTTTGCTAAGAAGAACATTTTCCAGCTCCATCCATGTAAACATGAAGGAGGTAAAGTCTCCATCTTTCTTTAGGGCTGCGTAATATTCCATGGTGTATATATACCACAATTTATTGATCCATTCGTGGATCAATGGGCACTTTGGCTTCTTACATGACCTAGCAATTATGAATTGTGCTGCAATAAACATTCTG
The DNA here is from genome assembly GCF_000181295.1 of Otolemur garnettii. Lineage (NCBI taxonomy): Eukaryota > Metazoa > Chordata > Mammalia > Primates > Galagidae > Otolemur > Otolemur garnettii. The sequence continues at coordinate 1,685,829 of NW_003852614.1, forward strand.
ATACAAGTATTTTTCTCGTAATGTGATTTTTGATCTTCTGGGTATATACCTAATAAAGGAATTACAGGGTCAAACGGCAGGTCTATTTTTAGTTCTCTAAGTGTTCTCCAGACATCTTTCCAAAAGGAACGTATTAGTTTACATTCCTACTAGCAGTGTAGAAGTGTTCCCTTTTCTCTACATCCACTCCAGCATCTCTGGTTTTGGGATTTTGTGATATGGGCTAATCTTACTGGAGTGAGGTGATATCTTACAGTAGTTTTGATTTGCATTTCTCTGTTGATTAAGGATGGTGAGCATTTTTTCATATATCTGTAGGCTGAGTGCCGATCTTCTTTAGAGAAATTTCACTTCAAGTCCCTTGCCCACCCTGAGATGGGATCACTCGTTCTCTTCTTGCTAATACGTTTGAGTTCTCTATGGATTCTGGTTATTAAACCTTTGTCAGAGACATAACTTACAAAAATCTTATCCCATTATGAGGGCTGTCCACTTGCTTTACTTTCTATGTTCTTGGCTGTGCAGAAGCTCCTTAGTGTGATCAGGTCCCTATAGTGCATTTTAGATGTTGCTTCAATTGCCCTGGGTGTCCTCTTCATAAAATATTCGCCCAGGTTGATCTCTTCAAGTGTTTTCCCTACACTTTCTTCTAGTATTTTTATGGTTTCATGTTTTAACTTTAACTCTTTAATCCAGTGAGAATCTATCTTAGTTAATGGTGAAAGGTGTGGGTCCAGTTTCAGTCTTCTACAGGTTGCTAGCCATTTCACCCAGCACCATTTGTTAAATAAAGAATCTTTTCCCTACT
>NW_003852614.1:1687977-1709311 GCF_000181295.1 Otolemur garnettii
TCTTGGGATGTGGTGTGCTTCCAAGTATTGGTCGATTTCCTTCAGATTGTCATATTTCTGGGAATAAAGTTTCTTGTAATATTCATTAAGGATTTTTTTAATTTCTAAAGGGTCTGTTTTTATTTCATCTTTACTGTTTCTGATTGATGAGATTAGAGATTTTTCCCTTTTTTTTTTCTTGGTTAGTAGATTGACCAAAGGTTTATCTATTTTATTGACTTTTCAAAAAATCAACTTTTTGATTTATTGATCTGTTGTATAATCCTTTTGTTTTCAATTTCATTGAATTCTTCTCTAATTTTGGTTATTTCTTTTCTTCTGCTGGGTCTCGGATTGGAATGTTCTTCCTTTTCCAGTTGCTTGAGATGTCCCATTAAGTTGTTAACTTCCTCTCTTTCTGTTCTCTTGAGGAACGCTTGCAATGCTATAAATTTCCCTCTTAGGACTGACTTTGTGGTATCCCAGAGGTTCTGATAACTTGTATCTTCATCATCGTTTTGTTCTAAAAATTTTGTAATTTCCTTCTTGATCTCTTCTCTGACCCATCTATCATTCAGCATAAGGTTATTTAGCTTCCATGTTTTTGTATGAGACTGTAGATTCCTGTTGTTACTGAGTTCAACTTTTATTCCATGATGGTCCAAGAATATGTATGAAATGATTTCTATTCTTTTAAATTTGCTGAGATTAGACTTGTGACCTAAGATGTGATTGATTTTGGAATATGTTCCGTGGACTGATTAGAAAAATGTGTATTCAGTTTTGTTAGGATGAAATGTTGTGTACATGTCTGTTAGGTCGAAAAGTTGAATAGTTAAATTTAAATCTAAAATGTCTTTGCTAAGCTTCTTTTTGGATGATCTATCCCGCACTGCTAAAGGAGTGTCCATCTCTGACTATGATGAAGCTGAGAGAGATCAAGTTGCTCATGTCTGTTAGACTGCCTCTTATAAATTGAGGTGCATTCTGGTTGGGTGCATAAATATTGATAAGTGAGATCTCAATACTCATATTGAGTATTACCCTTAACAAACATAAAGTGGCCTTCCTTGTCCTTGCTTAATTTTGTTGGTTTAAAACCTATTGTAGCTGTGAATAAAATTGCAACACCTGCTTTTTTCTCCTTTCCATTTGCCTGGAATATAGTTGACCATCCCTTCACCCTGAGTCTATATTGATAAGCCTGGTAAAATTTTGGGTATCGAGTTTTTTGAAAGTCCAGTGGACATTTTTAATCCTTTTGCCACTGTGAAAGTTGAAATTTGATCAAAAGTTTCTGAATGAGTTTACTTTTGTTGTGGAGGATTACACTGGTCATTATGGAGGATAGGTCTGAGAATATCCTGAAGAGCTGGTTTATTTATGGCAAATTTCTTCAACATGTGAATGTCATTAAAGTATTTAATTTCTCCATCATAGATGAAACTCCCTTTAGCTGGATACAGGATCCTGAGTTGAAAGATTTTTTTTTTTAGGAGATTAAAAGATGATGACCACCCTCTTCTAGCCTGAAAGTTTTCAGTAGGGAGGTCTACAATCATTTTAATATTCTTCCCCTTGTAGGTTATGGTTTTCTTACATCTAGCTGCTTTCAGGATTTTCTCTTTCATATTAACTTTAGTGAAGTTAGTTATGGTTTGTCTGGGGGATATCTTATTCGGGTTGAGTCATGCTCAGGTTCTGAAGCTGTCTGCTATCTGAATTTGGGATCTCTTGGCATATCTGGAAATTTTTCTTTCATAATTTCATACAGAAGAGCCTCTGTCTTTTGTGAAGCAACTTTGTCACCTTCAGGGATTCCTATGAAGTGAAATTAGCTTTCTTCAAATTATCCCAGAGCTCTCTGAGAGAATGATCCATTTTTGCTTTTCATTTTTGTTCCTCTTTGGATGCTTGGACACGTTCAAAAGCTTTGTCTTCAATGTCTGAGATATTTTCTTGTGCCTGCTGCATTCTGCTACCAAGGGATTCTACCATATTTTTCAGATCTTTGAGGACTGCAATCTCTTGCCTCAGTGTTTCAAAATCTTTGGTGGTTTTGTCTTTGAATTCGTTGAATTCTTGAGTGAACTTTTGAAATGCTCTTTGGATTTCTAATTCTATCTTTGCCTCTATTCTATTAATCTTATTTGCAGTCCAAATTCTGAATTCTATTTCTGACATCTCAGCCATCAGTTTATAAATGGGATCTTCAGTTGCATCTGCCACATCCTTTCTTGGGGGTATTGATCTACTCTGGTTACTCATATTACTGGAGTTTTTTCCACTGATTCTGCCCTGTGATTATTTTACACCATTTGGTTTTTCCCTTGAGCTTTGTCAAGGACCCATACAGTGTTATGGCCTTAGAGACTGGGGACCTGCTTGGTGTGGTGGGGCTAAGTGGCTCTGTCTTATTTTCAGCTGGTCTCTGCCCTACCCTAGTGAATCAGTTACACTTGGTTGAAGTCTCATCTGTGGAGAAATACCAGCAATTAAGTTGCCACACCCCCTACAAACAACAATTGGGCAAGGAAAATCAAACCTTCCCTCAACCATACACCCAGGGTGCCACTTTGGGTAGTCCTTGGGTGACTGGCCCAGTTCAAGTTGTCCAAATAAATTATCCCAGTTGGCACCAGTCTCAGGTGGGAGATTTCAAAAAGTCTCCAGCAACTAGATAGGAGTGGTCTGCTGGTAGCTCAAATATGACTTGCTCCAGTGCTCCGTGAGGGCAGAGGGACCCACCCAGCAAATGAATTAGTGTGGTAAGGTTGATGCCTCCTTCCTCACATTGCACCCAGTCACTAGTAATCCTGCAGAGCTGTGACCCAGTTCCCTCCAGTGAGCAAATGCTCCCAGGGTTTATAACTGCCTGAGTCACTAGGAGATCTGAGTCTGGCAGAGGAAGATGAGGCTTAACAAGCTTGGGTACTTAATGTAGGCTGGGAAAGTTCACTCAGTTCCAGCCCTGCACCTGATTGATGTTCCTGGCAGAACAGGACAGAGTAACTTCACAGAATTTATTTCTGTCCCAGCTAAATTCCTCTGCAGATCAGATGCTTCTGAAGGTGATAAATCACAACTCAGCCCTGGGCAGCAAATGATTAGAATTTATACTCAGGTGTCAATTACAGCCTCTGCGTGCCTACTGCCTTTGTCTCAGCTATAATCCCCTGAGGGCTGGGTGCTATTATGGTCAGATAAGCAGTCCTCTGGTTCAGTCCCTCCCTGTAAGTTTGTGAACTACACATATTCTAGTCCCAACGCTCCGCCCACGTCGGTACAACCCTTAGGGCTTCTCTTTACTCACAGAACTTCCCAAATCCACTCTGCCAGTGGCTGCCACCAGAGAAAATGCCCTACTTCCTCTGGTTGCCCAGAGAGACAGAGCATGTCTATCCAGAATGGCCTCAGGGATGTGAGCCTTTCCTGCTGCTGCGGCTGCCACTCTACAACTCAGGATACCGTAGCTCCTTTATGGTTCCCTCTCAGCTGACCGTCCTCTTCTCGCTCCTGTGCCACAGAGTCAGCACAGACCAGCACCAGCCCTTTCCCCTCCACTCCTCTCAAGAAAATGCCCAGGAATCTGGACTCCATGGGTGACAAACCTCCAGACCTTGGGGTGAGAGTGGAGGGGAATCCTGGGAGTTCAGAGTTGCAGGTAGAGTATATATATAGTTTTATACAGTTTTACAGTTTTATGCCTGGCAGGAAAGTGCCGTGGCACCCTAGTAGGGGTAGAAGGTCCAGTTTTTAGGGGGTCTCTCCCATGGGATAGAGTGGGAGGACTTTGAACTCTGCTCACTTGTTTGTATAGGGTAAACTGTGAACCCTTCTTGTGGGGAAGGGGACTTCCGTCTGCTTGGTGGTGGATTTTGTACCTTTTGATTGTATTTTTGCAGTCGCAGCTCACCTTAGCAAGGTTGATGTGTGTTCTTCAATCTTCTCTCTTTGCTCAGCTACAAACCATCAGCTTACTTGTTAAACTTCTGTCCTTTAAGTCTCCTTCTGGATGGGAGCCTCTGTGGAAAGCTGGCTGCAGTCTACCATCTTGCCTCTGCCCCTCAACTAGATGGTTTTAAATCTGAATTCTACCAAACCTTCAAAGAGGAACTAGTACCTATAATACATAACCTATTCCAAAACATGGATAAAGAAGGAATCCTCCCCAATGTACACTATGAAGCAAATATCACCTTGATCCCCAAACCAGAAAAATACCTAACAAAGAAAGAAAACTCCAGAGCAATATCTATTGAACATCAATGCAAAAGCATTCAATAAGATCCTAGCAAATAATTCAATGACACATCAAAAAAATTATACTCCATGGGCTCAGTGCCCATAGTGCAGTGGTTATAGCACCAGCCACATACACCGAGGCTGGTGGGTTCCAACAGCCAGGGCCTGCTGAACAACAATGACAACTGCAATAAAAAAATACCTGCATATTGTGGCAGGTGCCTGTAGTCCCAGATACTTGGGAGGCTGAGGCCAGAGAATCACTTAAGCACAAGAGTTTGAGGTTGCTGTGAGCTGTGATGCCACAACACTCTACTGAGGGTGATGTAGTGAGACTCTGTTTCAAAAAAAAATTATACACCATGATCAAATTGGTTTTATACCAGGGTTACAAGGTTGGTTCAACATACATAAATCTATAAATATAATATACCACATAAATAAAATAAAAATCAGAGACCATATGATTCTCTAAGTTGATGCAGAAAAGGCTTTCATGATTAGAGCAAGAAAATAGGCTTAGATGGGACATTTCTTAAACTGATAGAAGTCATCTATAGCAAACCCACAGCCAATATCATATTGAATGGACTAAAATTTAAAACATTTCCACTTAAATCTGGAACTAGTCAAGATGCATTTAAGGAGATGCTGTTTAGTATGTAAATCTAGAATCTTGAAACCACTTAGTCAGAGGGCAGTAGTTAGCTTATGTCTCTTGCTCTCCTACATTTCTTTTTCTCCACTATGGGCAGACACAGACCAAGAAAAGAAAAGTTCTTTTCTTTTTTTGCATATAGATACATTGAAAACACTTTTATATACTTGTCAGAAAATCTCATTTCTTTTCAAATCAGAAGGAAGATATTTTTCCCTTCTCCTAATAAAAAGTAAAACACTTTTCCTAAAAACCTTTCCTTTTTGAGATAGTGTATCAGTTATAATTGCATTTGACTGCCTGTGACAGAAACCCAGGCTCAATAAAATAGATGTTTCTTGTATGTGTGTGTCTGTGTGTGTTTGTTTTAACAAAACAAAACAGACTTTGGTACATTTGAACTATACAGTAATAACAAGGAATAAACCATTGATTTACACAATAGTATGGATAAATCTCAAAAACATTATACTGTGTGAGAGAAGCCAGACAGAAAGAGGTTGTACAGTATTTCTATTTATACAAAAGTTCAAGATGGACAAAATTAATATATAGGCAAAATTAATATATATTTAAATGTAATATAGAACACATATATAATCCCTGCCTCCAAGCTCCCACAAATGGGGAGGCAGGGATTAGAGGCAGGGATTGACAGGAAAGGAACATGAAGGATATTTAGGATGACAGTAATACTTTCTATTTTGATAGGGATTTCAGTTACACAGGTGTATGTGTTTGTCAAAACTCATAAAAATGGTACACTTAAGATTTGTAGATTTAACTACATGTAAACTTTACCTAAATTAACTATAAACAAATATTGTATTCTAATTAAAATAATTTATTTTGTATAAAAAAAGGCCAGACTTGGTGAGTCACATCTGTAGTCCTGTACTTTAGGAGGCCAAGGCGGGTGGATTGCTTGAGCTTAGGAGTCCCACACCAGCCTGAACAAGAGCAAGACCCTGTCTCTACTAAAAGTAGAAAAACTAGCCAGGAGCCCATCAGTCATGGTGGGCTCCTATAGTCCCAGCTAGTGAGGAGGCTGAGGCAAAGAGAATCGCTTGAGCTGGGAGTTTGAAGTTGCTGTGAGCTAGGCTGATACCACAGCACTCTAGCCAGGGCAACAGAGTGAGACTCTGTTTCAAAAATAAATAAATAAATAAACAAACACATAAATACATTTTTAATCTTTATTTTTTGAGATAGAGTCTCACTCTGTTGCCCAGGCTAGAATGTTGTGGCATCATCCTAGCTCACAGCAATCTCAGACTCCTGGGTTCAAATGATCCTCCTGTCTCAGCCTCTGAAGTAGCTGGGACTGCAGGTGCCTGCCACAATGTCTGGCTAATTTTTCTATTTTTAGTAGAGTCCAGGCCTTGCTCTTGCTCAGGCTGGTCTTGAAGTCTTAAGCTCAAATGATCCTCCCACCTTGCTGAACTTTAATTAATTAATAATATGTATGCAATAGTATTTACAGATAAAGCATACTGTTGACTACACTTTATTTTGAAATACACTAAAATAAGATGGATTGATGGATAGATATGTGATAAAGAAAATATAACAAAATGTCAGTGTACACATCTTTCAACTTTTCTATATGCTTGAAAATTTTTACAATAAAATATTGGGTAAATAAAGTTCACCATAAAGGAGATTGGAGAGTCTTGGTGTATAACCTTCCAGATCCTTATGCACAGATAGATATAAGGGGCATTTGAGACCCATTTTGGCCAAATGCTGACTGGCTAACTTTTAAAGTAAAAATTTGGGATAAAGTTGAATATTACTGTTTATTTTATTAGGAAACCCTGGTACACAGGAATAAATCTGAGGCTCGGTGCCCATAGCATAGTGGTTACAGTGCCAGCCACATACACTGAGGCTGGTGGGTTTAAACCTGGCCCAGGCCAGCTAAACAACAATGAGAACTGCAACAAAAAAAAGCTGAGTGTTATGGCTGGTGCCTATAGTCCCAACTACTTGGGAGGCTGAGGCAAGAGAATAACTTGAGCCCAAGAGTTTGAGGTTGTTGTGAGCTGTGATGCCATGGCACTCTACCAAGGGTGACAAAGTGAGACTCTGTCTCAAAAAACAAACAAACAAAACAAACAAACAAACAAACAAACAAAAACAAAAAAACCCCTCAAAAATCTGAAATCTTATTTAAAAATAAGTATTACAACTTAACATTTTTTCAGCAGAAATTTTTAAGAAATTTGACATTAAAATGAGGAAACTATAAATTCTCAGCAATGTAAGCTGTGTTATTGTTCTTGTGCTCACTATTTTGCACATTTGCCATATTAAATATTCATTTTCAGTTGCAGTTAATAGAAGAGCATGATTCATGGCCTAAATGAAATAAATAAAAATCAAATACAGCTCCAGAAAGTTATTTTCAATGTTGTTAAGGCTAGCACATCAAGCCAAGCAGTTCTATAAAGATTAGAATTGCGATATAATTTAGTTTTTATGGTTAAAACTTTCATAAACATTTGTTGTTTCAAAAAGGATATAACATTCTTTCTAAAGTTATCTAGATAATAATTCTCTCTTAATGTTCATACTATCAATTTCTATATTTAGCTAACTATTTGAAAGTTCTTATTTTCGTACATAAAATTAACAGCTTTCACAGTTATTATTAAAGATTGTAGTATCTAACTCTTATAATAATAATATACATACATTTATATTTTGATAGAATTTCACTATAGTATAAAGCACAGAAATTTTTAAACTCCAAAGTATGTTTAGAATGCTTACCTATATTTTAAAGTATATATTTAGGTATTGATAATAAATCCAAATAACATACTATGTTTATAATACCATGATGCTATGCTGATTAAGATATAGTGTAACCATGAAATCATGATTGTTGATCATACATAAATTCAGTGGTTATAGAAATGACATTAAAGTTGTGAATAAACACATACATACTCATCCATACTGCCAATGCCCTCCAGCCAAACAAAGACCACCAAGAACAAGTCAGGTTTATTACTGTTTGCTGTTGGAGAGAACACATAACATGGGGAACCAAGAGGTGTCTCAGTAAGAGAGGGTTAGAAGGAAACTATAATATTATTGGATTTGAGCCTTGGTTGGATGCTTTGGGGGAGAATCTAAGGAAGTAAAGGTATTCTCTTGTCTGGCTATTGCAAAAAACTGGCAATCCTGTGACTAGATGTCAATAAATCAAATCTTATCTATAGGGAGGGGAGACTAGAACAAGGATAAAGTAATCAGTAAAGAAGTAGCACTCACTCATTTTTTTGGTTGTGAGAGGGTATGTTAGATATTTTGTAGGTGGCACAGTAAACTTACTTTGTTTGTAGTTAGACAAAATTATAAAGTGGCCTTGTTTTGTTTTACTTTATCATGGTGTCAGGGCAACCTATTCTGAGGTTGGTATTCTATCAAATGTTTTATGACCAATAGTAGAATAGCATGGCATAGCTGTGAGTGCCAGGCCAGCTTCTGCATGTCAAGTGCTTTTCTCTGTCTCTCTGTCTCTGTCTCTGTTTCTCTCTCTCTCTCTATATATATATACATACATATATATGCAGATAGAATTTTTACAATTAGATAGTTTGATACTCTTCTAAAACTCTACTTTCATTTAATTGTTATTTTAACAATTGTTAAATTGAAATTGTTTCATTTATTTGTTATTCATAACGTTTCCTACCAAAAATATTAATTTTGCAATGTCACTTTTAATGGCTATGTAGTATTCCATAGTATAGATTTATACAGTATCTTTTATTGTTTAGCCTTTTACCTTTTGATAGACATTTAGATTGTTTCCATCACTTTGCTGTTATACACCTGGCAAAGAAACCTTATTGGTTGTAAACCAATTAGAATCTGGATTCTGATGTGGTGGATTTCTTAAGATATGAAAGTGATCTTACGCTCTGAGTATACAACATGGAGTCTATTAAGGACCAAATGTTTGCCCTCCACTCATATACTAAAGCCCTAATTCCCTATGTGGCTGTATTTGGAGATGGGGCCTTGGTTATAATGGTGGAACATTGATCCCATAGGATTAGTGTCCTTATAAAAAGAGACACCAGAGAGTTGTTTCTTGCTCTTTGTCCCTGTGTTTAGTCATTGAGGGAAGGCCATTTGAAGACCTAAAAGCAAGGTCATCTACAAGCCAGAAACAGGGCACTTACCAGGAGCCAAATTTTCTGAAACTGTGATCTTCGACTTCCCAGCCTATAGAACTGTGGGAAATAAATTTGAGTTGTTTAAGCCATCCAGTCTGTGGTATTTTGTTATAGTAGCCTGAGAAGACTAACACAGAGTTCATTGGCCAAATTCTGTGAATCTACCTAGGATTTATCTTATATACTTACACATACACACACCCCTGGGATTCATTTTATATATGTTCTAATTAATTAGTTTGCTGTCCTTTCATTTGTTAAGCTTTTAAGGTAGGGATATAATTAATTAATTTCCTTACTTATAAAAACATTTTAAAAATTGTAAGTTTTCCTTTCAATACCAATTTGACAGCAACCCATACATTTATTTTACCTGTACATTTTTAAAATAAATTGTTTGATGATAGAACAGCAGAAGCACAAGGGCCCAGAGTTGCCACTGGTGCCAGTAAAGCGGCAGCGACATGAGTTGCTGTTGGGAGTGGTGGGGTCAGGCCCAGGATCGGGGCAGCAGCAAGCCACGCGGGAAGCTTTGCTGCAAGGAGGGCCTCCAAGGTGTTCCTCCCTTCAAGCCCTGATTATGCTGCTCTCAGGACATGAAGGGGAAGTATATTGCTGCAAGTTTCATCCCAGTGGACCAACTTCAGCATCTGCAGGATTTGACCGACTGATATTGCTGTGGAATGTCTATGGTGACTGTGATAACTATGCCATATTGAAGGGACACAGTGGAGCAGTGATGGAACTGCATCATAACACAGATGGGAGTATGCTCTTCTCAGCATCCACAGATAAAACAGTGGCAGTGTGGGATAGTGAAACAGGGGAGAGGGTTAAAAGGCTAAAGGGACATACTTCCTTTGTGAATTCCTGTTATCCAGCCAGGAGGAGGCCCCAGCTTGTCTGCACTGGCACATCCAGAAGAAAGCAGCCATCCAGACATTTCAGAATACATACCAGGTGTTAGCTGTGACCTTCAATGATACAAGTGATCAGATTATTTCTGGTGGAATAGACAACGATATCAAGGTCTGGGACCTGCACCAAAACAAGCTGGCTTACACCATGAAAGGCCATGCAGATTCAGTGACTGGCCTGAGTTTAAGTTCTGAAGGCTCTTATCTCTTGTCTAATGCAATGGACAATACAGTTCGTGTCTGGGATGTCTGGCCATTTGCCCCCAAAGAGAGGTGTGTGAAGATATTTCAAGGAAATGTACACAACTTTGAAAAGAATCTTCTGAGATGTTCTTGGTCACCTGATGGAAGCAAAATAGCGGCTGGCTCAGCTGACAGGTTTGTGTATGTGTGGGATACCACCACCAGGAGAATATTGTATAAGCTGCCTGGCCATGCTGGCTCCATCAATGAAGTGTATTTCATCCCAATGAGCAGATCATTCTCTCAGCATCCAGTGACAAGAGACTGTATATGGGTGAGATTCTGTGAAGATACCAGTGGAAAACTACAAGATTGCTTGAGTTGAGACCTCCAACTGCATAAGTGGTGTCAAACGTTACCCAGGCTAGCATCCTCCCTTCAGATGACCAGATGACCATCATCACTAGGAGAGACAGAGGAGGCAGTGGCCATATTCCAAAAACCACTTCTATCCCATTTCACCAGGATGATTAAAGCAAGCTCCCAGTGGTCTCTAAAAACCACCTGCCAGATTTCAGGGACTATTTTTGTTTTAATATGTTTTCTTCAAAGGGACAAATATTGATTGGTTTGTTTTCCTGTTTTTTAATCCAGGCAAATGACATATTTGTTGGTTGGGACTTTTTTTTTTATTCAATACCTGACTTGTATGATAGGTTCTTTCTGTGTTTCTCTGAATCATTTTGTATTAAAAGCCAAATAGATGTTTTTTTACAAGAAAAAAATTGTTTATTTTAGAATAATTTACATTTACAGAAAAACCTCAAAGGTGGTACACAGTGTTCCCATATACCTCTTATCCAGTTTTCCCTAATGTTAACATTCGTGTAATCATGTTATATTTGTCAAACTGAGAAATTGACATTGATACATTAGCATTAAGCTCCAGACTTCATTAAACTTTTTATCAGTTTTTCCATTAATATCTTTTTCCTTTCCAGTATGCAAGTCAGTGTATCACATTGAATTTAGTCATCAGGTCTTTTTAGTCTCCTCTGGTTTGCAATAGTCTCTTAGTTCTTCCTTGTTTCCATGGCTTTGATGATTTTGAGAAGTACTGGTCAGGTACTTTATAAAATATCCCTCAATTTGGGCTTCTCAATTTCAAGCTTGCCATGCCTGGCTAATTTTTTCTTTCTTTCTTTTTTTTAAAATAATAATTAGACTGGGATTGGAGAAAAATAGTAAAGAGGTGAAGTGCCTCATCACAGGATAAGTGCCTTAACCACTTATGATGTTAATCTTGATTGCTGGGTTAAGGTATTGTTTGTCTGGTTTCTCCACTGTAAAGTTTCTCTTTTTCCCTTCCCACACTCTATTCTTTGGAATTCAGTTGCGTCTAGCCTACACATGAGGATGAGGACAGAATTAAGCTCCACTTCCTGGAGGGGAAGGTATATATACATATTGTAATTCTTCTGTAAAGATTTGTCCCTTTCCCACCATTTATTTGTTTATTCAATCATTTATTATTTGCGTTTTTTTTTTTTTGAGACAGAGTCTCATTCTGTTGCCCCAGGTACAGTGCAGACAGAGGCTTCCTTGTAGCTCTTAGCAACCTCAAATACCTGGGCTCAAGCAATCTTCCTGCCTCAGCCTCCCCAGTAGCTGGGACTGCAGCCATCAACCACAATAAGCAGCTAATTTTTTTAGTTTTAGTAGAGTTCTGGCTCTTGCTCAGGCTGGTGTCAAACTCCTGACCTCAAGCTATCCTTTCACTTTGTCCACTCATAGTGCTAGGATTATAGGCATGAGCTACTATGTCTGGCATCATTTATTGTTTACTCAATAATTTATATCAGACCAGGCACGGTGGCTTACGCCTGTAATCCTAGCACTCTGGGAAGCTGAGGTGGGTGCATTGCCTGAGCTCAGGAGTTTGAGACCAGCCTGAGCAAGAGCCAGACCCTGTATCTACTAAAAATAAAAAAAAAATTAGCCAGGCATTGTGGTGGATGCCTGCAGTCTCAGCTACTTGGGAGGCTGAGGCAGGAGGATCATTTGAGCTCAGGAATTTGAGGTTGCTGTGAACTATAACACCATAGCACTGTACCGAGGGTGACAAAGGGAGATTTCGTCTCAAAAATAACAATAATTTATATCAATATAGACTCACGAATATATATTTTATACATCGGATTATAATACAATACTATGCTACTTGTTTAAATTATTCCATCTCTGGCCATTGACAGCTTTTTCAGGTTGTTCCTGTGTCCCTTTGACATGCTCCCATTCTTTTATTTTTTGAGCACTTTTTTGCTTTCTGACAAAGCATTTTGGCAAAGTCATTTGTATTTTAATGCATTTCAATATGCTGGATTCACATTTTGTTTCCCCTAACATTCTCCATTATTGTCTTTAAATTTCTTTTCTGAGCCAGTGATCAAGAGAATATTTTTTATCACCATTCAGCTGTGGATTTTAATTCTATATTTATAATTTATTTCTAAGTTTACTACATTGTATCCTGTGACTATGTAGAATTTCTGTTTTTTAAAAATCTTATCTAGGGCAGTGCCTGTGGCTCAGTGGGTAGGGAGCTGGTTCCATATACCGAGGGTGGCAGGTTCAAACCCAGCCCCAGCCAAACTGCAACAGAAAAATAGCTGGGTGTTGTGGCAGGTGCCTATAGTCCCAGCTACTCGGGAGGCTGAGGCAAGAGAATCCCCTAAGCCCAGGAGTTGAGGTTGCTGCTAGCTGTGATGTCATGGCACTCTACCGAGGGCAACAAAGTGAGACTTTGTCTCTAAAAAAAAAAAATCTTATCTAATAAGAGAATTTTTATTTGCAAATACATAAATAATATTTGTGGATGATTCATGTACGCTTATAAGGAAAGTGTAATTCCTTGCCCTGCTCACTAAATTCTTATCATGTGACAGCCTAGTCTACATTATTCATTGTATTATTTAGCTTCATACTTTTCAAACTTTATCTCCAATCACTCTCTATCAAAAGGTTATGGAAGAATGAAGGAAGAAGTAATCATTCTGCCTGGTGAAGACTTCCCTGAGAAGGTGATACTTGATAGGGGCTTAAGAGATGAATAGGCTTTATTATGTTGTAGAGAAAACATGAACAAAGGCAAAATGAGGTTAAAATGTTCAGAAAACATGATTTTGTCGAGTGTAATACTTTGAATCATGATAGGGAGTGATTGGAGATAAGGCTGAAAAGATTAATGTGGCCAGAGTGTGAGGAGCCTTTTCTGGCTGACCCTTTGAGAGGCAGCCCTCTGGACATCAGTCAGGTACTCTTCTCACTTTCTGCTTCCACAGTTACCGTTGACAGACTTCTGGCTATTTGGTCTACCAGGCATTGTCATCTGAGGCATTTTTGGGAAATGTTCCTTCCTGTCCTCACATACCATGATTAAGTCCTATTGATTAGTTCCCTTGATGTTCACCACATAAGAAGTACTGCTTCCACAGTGCCTCTACCAGAATATCCTAAACTGTGCTCTGGATACCACAAATGTCCTCTAAATATTTTTGAGATACCCTAATATTCTAAGTGTCTGCTCTATACAGGAGACATCCAGGATATGGAGCAGACTCTTAGAATATTAGGGTATCTCAAAAATCTTTAGAGACAGATGGGGAGATGGAGGAGAGATTGCATTGTTGGGGAAAGGGTGAGGGTAAGGAAAAAAGATACAGGGGGAGTGAGTTTTTGAGGAGGAGCAACTGGCCAAGGCTAATAAGAAAACAAAGCCTTAAACTGCCATACCTTTGTTCTTTTACTCTTCTGGGGAGCCATGAGCATAAGACAACCTCATTCTCATGTGGCTGTGAGCCCTTGAGACTTTTTGGGAAAAAAAATCTGCTCTCATTTCCTCTTCCTGGAAGAAAAAACAAAACAGGTGGGAATAATTCAAATCTATTTCCTATTTGATTTAATTACCTTCTGATCACCCTCTACAACCTCGGTTCTCAGCCTGTGGGTTGCAACCAATGAAAATATATCCTGCATATCAGATAGTTACATTATGATTCATAACAGTAACAAAATTACAGTTATGAAGTAGCAACGAAAATAATTTTATGGTTGGGTGTCACCACAACATAAGGAACTATATTAAAGGGTTGCAGCATTAGGAAGGTTGAGAATCATTGCTCTACAAGCTTTCATTTTGCCCTGAGTCTGACTTCTCCTAAAAAGGCTTTGCCCAACATGATAGGCTCCCAAATCAAATCAGTCACCTTCCCTATATTATTAGCAGCCTTCTCTGACATGCTGAGGAATTTGAACTTTTTCTTGTTGGTCAGCATTTTCGGGACTGTATTTAGAGGAACTCTAAATGTTCCGTGCGATGTCAGTAAATGATATTTGAAGCAAAGATTATATTGTCAAGTAAGTTTAGGTAATGCTAAGTACTCCCTTTCCAAGAGTCACGGTGCCCATTAGTGTACTAAAGACTCTCAAAATAGGCTCAGCACCTGTAGCCCAGCAGCTAGGATGCCAGCCACATACACTGAGGCTTGAGGGTTCGAACCCAACCTGTGCCAGCTGAAACTACAATGACAACCACAATAAAAAATAGCTGGGCATTGTGGCAGGCGCCTGTAGTCCCAGCTACTAGGGAGGCTGAGGGAAGAGAATCACTTGAGCCCAAGTGGTTGAGGTTGCTGTGAGCTATAACACCACATCACTCTACCCAGGGCGACAGCATGAGACTCTGCCTAAAAAAAACCCCAACAAAAATGGTGGTGCCTGTGGCTCAAAGGGGTAGGGCACCGGCCTCATGTGCCAGAAGTGGTGGATTCAAACCCAGCCTCAGCCAAAAACTGCAAAAAAAAAAAAAAAAAGAAAGAAAGACTCTTAAAATACTTCAATAAATACATTTGTCTAACTTAGTTTAATCCAGAATCTCCCATACTTATTTTACCACAGAACTATTTCTTCCTGTGTAATATTCATTAACATTTGTGGATCATTAGTGGTATCCAGAGCACAGGTTAGAATATTCTGGTAGAGGCACTGTATGAGCAAGAAAGGATTTTAAGCAAGGAAATGATAAGTCAGATGTAAGTTTTGGTAAGATTGACCTTGAAGTAGTTCAAGGAATGGATTCAAGTATCTTTTTTTTTTTTGGGCCAGGGATTCATTATAGAAGACTTTTCTAGAGGGAGTGGCATTCATCTAGGAATGTTAATGACAACTTTTTTTTATTTTTTATTTTTTTAATGAGAACCATGACTAAGTTGTGACCATGGAGATGGAGAGACAGGTGAGGTTAGTCTTAAAATGATAAAGTTAATATGATTTGGTGATAAAATGTGAGGTTGGGAGGAGGAAGATGCTTTGCTTGGTGTTGGGTATATTGAGGTTGAGGTGCTTTTTGGAGATTGGTAAATTTGATATATTGGGCTATGATTTATGAGGAAAATATGGATTAGAAATAGATATTTTAGTGAGACTCTGCCTCAAAAAAAAAAAAAAAGAAAGAAATAAATAGAAATTTGAGACCTGAAATAATGTAAAATGAAAGAAGAGGGTGAGATCCCACCCAAGACAACTAGCAAAGGAAAAAGGAGTAGTAGTTCAAATGGTCTTTTAATTTTTGGTCATTTGCTACTTTTAAAAAATGTGCCTGGTTTTTTACCTCTCAACTTTATCTTACTAGGGGTTTTTGCTTTTTTGTTATGGTTTGATTTATAGCATTTTGGTCTCTCCTCTCTACCTGGTGGAGGTGGGGTACTGTGTCTGAGCCAGATGGCACAGAGCTGTTAACCTCAAGGTAATCACCCAACCTGGAACCCCCAGAGATTGGGGTCTGTAAGGGTGGGTCATAATACCCTACTATACACCTATGCTATTCTTGTCTTTTTTTGTTATTGTTGTCTTTCTTTTTTTGTTAATATTTCCTTTAACTCACCCCCCTTCTCTCTCTCTATCTTTCTCTTTTTTCTTCTTCTTTAATATCTTTTTTCCCTTCTTGCTCCTCAATCTTCTCATCCTTCTGGTCTTGTACCAAAAGGACTCATTAAAATTTTAGGCCAGTAACATAGTAACTTAGAACAAGAAGAAGTAAAAGGAAAGTTAGGGTAAGGAAACAGATACAAGAAAGCACTCATGAAGAAGAATCAACAGAAAAATCCTGGCAACATGAAATGCCAGTCCAGAGTAAACCCTTCTAGGGATCACGAGGTAGCTACAGCAGAGGAGTCATCCCTATGAGGAAATGTTAGAAATGACAGAAGGGGAATTTAGAATACATATGTTGAAAATAATGAAGGAAATTGCTGAGAAAATGGAAAATAATCAAAAAACAATGAAAGAAATTGCTAAGAAAGTGGAAAATAACCAGAAAGAAATTCAAAAACAAAATCAAATAAGAGATCAACAATACGAGGAATACAGAAAGGACATAGCAGAGTTGAAAGAACTGAAGCAGTCACTCAGAGACATCAAAGACGCAATAGAAAGTATTAGTAATAGATTAGACCATGCCAAAGAAAGAATCTCTGAGCTAGAAGATAAAGACCTTGTGATAACCCAAATTGTTAAAGTGGCTGAAAAGAAGAGAGAGAAAGCAGAACGCTTGTTGATAGAATTGTGGGACGCTATGAAGCATTTCAATATATGAGTTATAGGTATCCCTGAAGGGGAAGAAGAATGCCTCAGAGGAATAGAAGCCATTCTAGAGACTACTATAAGTGAAAACTTCCCTAATATTACCCAAGATTCCGGCATACTCGTTTTTGAGGGATATAGGTCCCCTGGTTGCCATAACTCAAATAGACCTTCCCCAAGGCATTTTGTAATGAATTTATCTAAAGTCAAGGCTAAAGAAAAGATTTTGTAGGCTGCCAGGGGTAAGCGCCAACTGACCTACAGGGACAAACCTATTCAGGATGACCACAGACTTCTCTAATGAAACTTTTCAAGCTAGAAGACAATGGTCACCTATCTTTAACCTACTTAAACAGAACAATTTGCAACCCAGAATTCTATATCTCGCTAAGTTAAGCTTCAAAATTGAAGGAGAATTTAAAACTTTTATTGATATGCAAACAATGAGCTAATTTACCTCAACAAGACCAACTTTACAGGAAATATTTCAACCTGTCCTACACACTGACCATCATAATTACTTCAGCAAAGTAATCACCCAGAAATTAAAGGACAGAACCTAGTTTTCACAATGAAGCAAATGACAAAACTAAACAATGGACTTTCCAAAATAAGATGAATAGAACGCAACCACACTTGTCAATTATCTCAATAAATGTCAATGGCTTGAACTCCCCACTCAAGAGGCATAGATTGGCTGATTGGATTAAAAAACACAAGCCATCTATTTTCTGTCTGCAGGAAACAAACCTCACATCGAAATACAAATTAAAACTCAGAGTAAAGTGTTGGAAATCAATTTTTCAAGCAAGAAAAAAGGGGTTGTAATCTTATTTTCTGACACATGTGGGTTTAAAGCAACTAAAATTACAAAGGACAATGATGGGCACTTCATATTGGTCAAAGGAAAAATACAACAAGAAGACATTTCAATTCTAAATATTTATGCACCTAATTTAAATGCTCCTAGATTCTTGAAACAGACCTTACTTAGTCTGAGCAACATGATATCTTATAACACCATAATAACAGGGGACTTTAACTCCCCCCTCTCAGAGATTGTCAGATCTTCTGAACAGAAATTAAACAAAGATATTAGAGATTTGAATGAGACCTTAGAACAACTGTGCTTGATAGACATATATAGAACACTCCATCCCAAACATAAAAAATATACATTCTTCTCATCATCCCATGGAACATTCTCTAAAATTGATCATTGGACAAAAAGCAAACCTCGATAGAATCAAAAGAATTGAAATTATACCTTGTATCTTTTCAGATCATAAGGCACTAAAAGTGGAACTCAACTCCAGCTATTACGCTCAACCTCACACAAAGGCATAGAAATTAACCCTGAATGATAGCTGGGTGCAGGAAGAAATTAAAAAGGAAATTATTAACTTCCTTGAGCATAACCACAATGAAGACACAAGCTACCAGAATCTATGGGAGACAGCAAAAGTAGACCAGAGAAGAAAATGTATCGCTTTAGAAGCCTACATTCAAAAATCAGAGGGGGCAGAGCCAAGATGGTGGACTGCAGCCAGCTTTTTACAGAAGCTCCTATCCAGAAGGAGGCTTAACGGATGGAAGTTTAGCAAGGGAGCTGATGGTTTGGAGCAGAGCTGAGAGAGAAGATTGAAGAGCGCACTTCAACCTTCCTGAGGTAAGCTGTGACCCCAAAAATACAACAAAAAGGTACAACATACACCAGCAAGCGGATGGGAGTCCCCTCCCCCACAACAAGGGCTCTCAGTTTACCGCATGCAAACAAGTGAGCAGAGTTCAAACTTCCTTCCACTCTATCCCATGGGAGAGACCCCCTAAAAACTGGACCTCCTACCCCTGCTGGTGTGCCATGGCACCCTCCTGCCAGGCATAAAACTGTAAAACTGCATAAAACTGTATTTATTCTGCACCTGGAACATTGATCTCTGAGGAGTCCCCACCTACCCACTCCAAAGTCTGGAGGTTTGTTACCTATGGAGTCCAGATTCCTGGGCATCTCCTTGAGAGAAGTGGAGGGGGAAAGAGTTAGTGCTGCTCTGTGCTGACTGTGGCACAGGAGTGAAGAGAAGAAAGTTGGCTTGGAGGAAGCCAATACACCAATAGTAGCATCCTGAGCTATGAAATGACGCCATTCCAGCCCCGTCTCTCTGGGCAACCAGAGGTTCCAGCCTGCAGCCCAGGCAGAATGCTAGTAACTTTTGTAAGTAAAGAGCCCATTAAAAGAGCCCATTAGCACCAGCCCTCAGGGTAATACAGCTGAGACAAAGGCAGTGGGTGGGCAGAGGCTGGAATTGACATCTGAGTGTAAACTGCTATTTGTCTGTTGTCCAGAGCTTAACACAGCCTCTGACTTAGCCAGACAGAAGTCTAATTCAAACATGCAAGACCCCCCTGCTGAACTCAGATTTCTGGCTGATTTTGCCAGTCATAAACCCCGGGAGCAGTTGCCTACTGGAGTGAATAGGGTCACAGACCCGGGGGATTACAAGTGACTGGGTGCAAGGTGGGGTAAGAGGTATTAACCTTCCCAGACTAACCCATTTGCTGGGTGGATCCCTTTGCTGTCATGGAGCACCGGAGCAAGTTATATCTGGGCAGCGAGCAGACCCCTCTTATCTAGCTGCTGGAGACATTTGAACTCTTCCACTTAAAACTGGTGCTGACTGGGACAACTGATTTGGACCCCTTAAACCTGGCAGACAATCCAGGGACTATTCAAATGGGCACCCTGGGTGTACGGTCGAGGGAAGGTTTGATTTTCCTTGCCCAATTGTTGTTTGTGGGGGGTGGGGCGACCTAATTGCTGGTATCTCTCCACAATACAGACTTCAACCAAGAGTAACTGAATCACTAGGGTAGGACAGAGACCAGCTGAAAATAAGAGAGAGCCACTTAGCCCCACCACACCAAGCAGGTCCCAAGTCTCTGAGGCCATAACACCATACGGGTCCTTGACAAATCTAAAGGGGAAAACTCAGATGGAGTAAAATAATCATGGGGTGGAATCAGCTGAATAGCTCTGGTAATACGAATAACCAGAGTAGATCAACCCCCAAGAAAGGATGTGGCTGGTAATATGAATAAACAGAGTAGGTCAAACCACCCAAGAAAGGATGTGGCAGGCAAAACTGAAGATCCCCTTTATACACAAATGGCTGAGATGTCAGAAATTGAATTCAGAATTTGGATTGCAAATAAGATAAACAGAATACAGGCAAAGATAGAAGTAGAAATTCAAGGAGCATTCCAAAAGTTCACTCAAGAATTCAATGAATTCAAAGACAAAACCACCAAAGATTTTGAAACATTAAGGCAAGAGATTGCAGCCCTCAAAGATCTGAAAAATACGGTACAACAATCTCTTGTTAACAGAGTGCAAGAGGCAGAAGAAAGGATCTCAAACGTAGAAGACAAAGCTTCTGAATATGTCCAAATGTCCAAGGAGAATCAGAAATGGAAAGCAAAAATGGATCATTCTCTCAGAGAGCTCTGGAATAATTCAAAGAAAACTAATATTCGCCTCATAGGAATCCCTACAGGTGACGAAGTTGCTTCGCAAAAAACAGAGGCTCTTCTGTATGAAATTATGAAAGAGAACTTTCCAGATATGTCAAGAGATTCTGAAATTCAGATTTCAGACTGCTTCAGAACCCCAGCACGACTCAACCCAAATAAGACATCCCCCAGACTCATCATAATTAACTTCACTAAAGTTAATATGAAAGAGAAAATCCTGAAAGAAGCGAGACGTAAGAAAACCATAACCCACAAGGGGAAGAACATTAGAATAACTGCAGATCTCTCTGCTGAAACTTTTCAGGCAAGAAAAGGGTGTTCATCGACATTTAATCTCTTAAAACAAAATAACTTTCAGCCCAGGATCCTGTATCCAGCTAAACTGAGTTTCATTTATGATGGAGAAATTAAATACTTTAGTGACATCCATGTGTTGAAGAAATTTGCCATAACTAAACCAGCTCTCCAGGACATTCTCAGACCTATTCTCCATAATGACCAGTAAACTCCTCCATCACAAAAGTAAACTAACACAGAAACTATTGATCAAACTCCAACTTCTACACTGGCGAAAGGATTAAAAACATCCACTGGACTTTTGAACAATGCGATACCTAAAATTTTATCAGGCTTATCAATAATTTCAATCAATGTGAATGGCTTAAATTGTCCTTTAAAGAGGCACAGATTGGCTGATTGGATACAGAAACTCAGACCAGACATCTGTTGTATACAAGAATCTCATCTTACCTTAAAAGACAAATATAGACTCAGGGTGAGGGGATGGTCATCTATAATCCAGGCTAATGGAAAGCAGAAAAAAGCAGGTGTTGCAATTTTATTTGCAGATACAATAGGTTTTAAGCCAACAAAAGTAACCAAGGATAAAGAAGGCCACTTTATATTTGTTAAGGGCAATACTCAATACGATGAGATCTCAATTATCAATATCTAGGCACCCAACCAGAATGCACCTCAATTTATAAAAGAGA
>NW_003852614.1:1709944-1711316 GCF_000181295.1 Otolemur garnettii
TACTCAACATTTTCCAAAATGTAGAAAAAGACAGAATACTACCCAACACATTCTATGAAGCTAACATCACCCTGATCCCCAAATCAGGAAAAGACCCAACAAGAAAAGAAAATTACAGACCAATATCACTAATTAATATTGATGCAAAAATTTTCAACAAAATCCTAGCAAACAGAATTCAGCAACACATCAAGTAAATTATGCACCATGACCAAGTGAGTTTTATCCCAGGATCTCAAGGATGTTTCAACATATGTAAGTCTATAAATGTAATTCATCACATAAACAAATTAAAAAACAAAGACCATATGATTCTTTCACTTGATGCAGAAAAAGCATTTGATAATATCCAGCATCCCTTCATGATCAGGACACTTAAGAAAACTGGTATAGAAGGGATATTTTAAAACTGATACAGGCCATCTACAGCAAACCCACAGCCAATATTGTATTGAATGGAGTTAAGTTGAAATCATTTCCCCTCAGATCAGGAACCAGGCAAGGTTGCCCGTTGTCTTCACTGCTCTTTAACATTGTAATTGAAGTTTTAGCCATCGCAATCAGGGAAGAAAAAGCGATTAAAGATATCCATATAGGGTCAGAAGAGATTAAACTTTCACTCTTCACAGATGATATGATTCTATATCTGGAAGATACCAGGGATTCTACTACTAAACTCTTAGCAGAAATCAAGGAATACAGCAGTGTCTCAGGTTAAAAAATCAACACTCATAAATCTGTGGCTTTTATATACACCAACAGCAGCCAAGCCAAAAAAATAGTCAAGGAGTCTATTCCATTCACAGCAGTGCCAAAGAAGATGAAATATTTGGGAATTAACTACCAAAGGATATGAAAGATCTCTAGAGATCTTTCATAGTTCTCTTTCATAGAGAACTATGAAACGCTAAGAAAAGAAATAGCTGAAAATGTTAACAAATTGGAAAACATACCATGCTCGTGGCTGGGAAGAATCAACATTGTTAAAATGTCAATACTACCCAAAGCAATATATAAGTTGAATGCAATCCCCATTAAAGCTCCAATGTTATACTTTAAAGATCTAGAAAAAAATAATACTTCATTTTATATGGAATCAGAAAAAACCTCAAATAGCAAAGACATTACTCAGGAACAAAAACAAAGTAGGAGGAATTACATTACCAGCCCTCAAACTATAGTATAAATCGATAGTGATGAAAACAGCATGGTACTGGCACAAAAACAGAGAGGTAGATGTATGGAACAGAATAGAGAGCCAAGAGATGAATCCAGCCACCTACCATTATCTGATCCTTGACAAGCCAATTAAAAATATTGAGTGGGGAAAAGATTCCCTATTTAACAAATTGTGTTGGGCTAACTGGATGGC
>NW_003852614.1:1712404-1713674 GCF_000181295.1 Otolemur garnettii
CAACAAGGCAAACTTTGATAAGCAGTTCTCGATAATCACTTCTCAGCAATTATTTATTACAGTTTAACATTATAAAATTAACAAAAATAATATAAAACTCATATCCTGGAGAAATAGCCATATGGTGGCTGAAAACCGTATATTCCCTTCTTGTTCTCCAGCCCGTTGGTGCATTCTTTCCAAAAATCGGGACTTTTTTAAAACGCAGTGGGACAAATTGTTAAAAAGCGGGACTGTCCCGCCAAAATCGGGACGTCTGGTCACCCTATCATAACCTAATTATAGCCTTAGAATATGGGAAGGGGGTGGGATAGGGGAGGCGATGAGGGGAGGGAGGGTGATTGGTGGGGTCACCTATATGGTTTATCTTACAAGGGTACAAGTGAATCTTTCTAAAAGCAGGGTATGAATGTCTTAACGTAATAACTAAGAGAATGACATGAAGGTTATGTTAACCAGTTTGATGAGAGTATTTCAAAATGTATATGAAAACAGCACACTGTACCCATGATTGCATTAATGTACATAGTTATGCTATAATAAATTTAAAAAAATTATAAAATTTAAAAATGATTAAAAAAAAGCCATTTAGAAGAGAAGGCATGAAACCCAGCCCAAACTTTGTCTGAAGTATAATAATTGGTGAGAGATGGGTAGGGCGCTTTTTCTATGTCTGTTAGTTATGGTGTCCATTGATTATCATGGGAAAAAGCATGATTTCAAGAGTGCCACAGATACTCTTACTAACCTAATAGAAATGCACAAGGTAGATATTAGCATTTTAGATGATTTCTCTCCCATCTCTCAGAATTTTGTCCATATTTATACAGGCCTTCTGCCTTGATCCACCTTGTCTTGGTATGTGTGCTATCATAGCACTTGGACTTTTCTTGTGGATCACTTACTGTAATTTGCAGATTAGTTCATTAATACGAGCATTTCAATAATGTCTCTTCCCTACACTAACCATGAAGCCCATAAGAACAGAGTCTATTATTTCCTCACTGTTATATCACTAGCACCGAGCATGGGCCCAGTGTATTAATATGATAAATAATCCATAAATTATTTGTTCTCTGAGTACATCAGTGAGTGAATGAATAAATGAATATACTTCTTAGAAGAGTGAAAAAAAATCAGAAAGTGAGCGTATCAACAAACTCACAGGCCATCTAATGGAATTGGAAAAAGAAGAACAATCTAAGCCTAAACCTAGCAGAAGAAAAGAAATATCCAAAATTAAATCAGAGATTAATGAAATTGAAAACAA